>NC_135839.1:21020000-21022500 GCF_029677425.1 Wolffia australiana
TCTGGTTATTCCTCTTCGTGTTCTTATTCTTGTTCTTATTCTTCTCTCTTCCTTTTCATCTTATTTTTCTTATTTTTTTCTTCATCTACTCCTTCTCCTTCTACTTCTTCTTCTTATCTATCTTCTTCTTCTTCTTTTTCTTCATCTTCTTCTTATTTTTCTTCTTCCTCCTGCTATTCTACCTCATCTTCTTATTCTACTTCTTCTTCTTCTTCTGCCTATTTTTCCTCTTCTCCCTCCTATTCTTGTTTTCTTTCCCTGCTTCTTCTTCTTATTCTTCTTGCTGTACCTCTTCTTCTCATTCTTCTTACGGATCTTCTTCTTCTCCTGATTTTTCTTCTTCTTCATTTTTTCTTCTTCCTCTTCCTCTTCCTCTTCTTGTTCTTCTTCTACTTCTTCTGGTTATTCCTTTTCATGTTCTTATTCTTATGCATCTTCTTCCCCTTGTTCTTCTTCTACTTTAAATGAGATCTTTATCTACTTTGATCCTCTTTCTTGCTTTACTATTTTTTTTTTTAGTTTTGAAATTAGTTTTCAAATGATCGATACATGTTCAATTGGATCACTACAACATCAAAAATGAAAATGTAGGATGGAAGATGGTACGTCTCCGCAACAGCAGACTGCTGCCGAAATGCCTGCAGAAGAAGACGCTCCTAATAGCCCAATCACAACAATAAAAAAACCTCGCCTTAATGCATGTGATGCAGTAAGGTACTTCATTGACATAGGTGGGAAAAGGTTTAAATGCACCTTGTGTGGCACCATTGTAGACCGCAATAAGTATCATTCTAGCACCCCTTTGTGGCGGCACCTGGAAAGGTTCCATCGCAAATTATTCCAGCCTTTTAAAGGAAAGACAGGTCAACCAGTACACGAGTGATCTGTTGTGGAGATGTTTGCTACTGGGGACACGAAGAAACAGTACTACATTGGACGTATGATGGAGAAGACCAAAGAAGAACTCGTGTGGTTCATATGTTTGCCTAACTCACCATGGAACATTGTTAAGAAGAAATATTTCGTACGGCTTCTTCGTTATATTGCGCAAGAAGAAATACTGGTTCCATCTGTGAAGGCTGTCAAGGCAAAAGCCTTTGCACTATACCAAGATATGAAGAGATTTGTTCAAAAAAAATCAGCGGCTATTGCTCGAGTGTCATTGACACTTGACGCGTGGACATCCGAGAACACATTGCTTTCCTTGGTGTCACAGTGCATTGGGTTGACTCCGAGTGGACATTGTGCGAGTGTGTTCTAGGAATACGCCAGCTGACTGGTGCCCACTCCGGTGAAAATATGAGTGCGCACGTCATTGAACTATTGGAGGAATTTGATTTGAAGATAAAGGTATGGGTTACGGCATAAAAACTTTTAGTATTTTTTTCCTATGTTTTCCTACATTGATGAATCCAATATACGCAGGTGTGCACAATTACTACAGACAACGAGTCGAGAAACAGGAAGATGATGACTATTCTAGAGGAACGTCTGAAGTTTGAAAACCCTCACTTTAGTGAAAACCGCCACGTGCTTTGCGTAGCGCATGTGCTGAACCTTGTTGTCCAGGTTGGGATGAGCTCACTACGTGTGTCAGATTTGCCATCAGAGTTATTGATTATCGGCGAGGATGATATGGCCGGTATGCACGATGTTGAGCAAGGAAGCATACTTCCTGCGTTCTGTGCGTCTAATTTGGGCGATGTCATAAACCGATTTCGTGAGATAGTAGCATGAATACGTGGCTCAACTCAACGTCAAGAACGCTATGTAGCATTATGCAAGCAGTTTGGGCTGCCTGATCATAGAAAAATTCCATTGGACTGTCCAAAGAGATGGAATTCTACGTATGCCATGTTAGTGGCTGCTGTCGAGAAGAGGGATGTTGTAGATATCAGAGCATTGAATGTGTTATAGAAACAAGTCTTATGTGATGAGGAATGGGCAATGGTCAAAGAGTTTGCGGGTATATTGCAACCCCTTCAGTTGGCTGTTACATTAGCATGTTGTTCAAAAGCACCCACAGCGAATGAAGCAATTATCATTATCAAAGCAGTGATGAGACACCTCAATGGTGTAATGTTAGGAATTAGAGAGGGAAATATTTTATGAGTGACCGGTGTTATGTCCACCGAGCAACAGACATCAGTGTACAAGGCTTGCGGGGCGATGAAAGGTAAGATGAGTAGGTATGCATCAGTCCTCACTCGCTACACAGCCTTCACTGTTGCTTCCCTCGTTGTTCCATCCATGAAGTTACGTTTACTAGACCATGACCAACGGGATGAAATAGTCATGTACGTGCAACACTTACTGGAATCTCCCGATATCACCAACGACAACAATGCAATTCGTTCAGATTCCTTGACCTGGTGTCGACCAGAATGGACGTCTACAACATTCTTTAGTGAAGCAGTGGACGAGTTGTCACCGAGTAGTGAGTAGACGCTAGCCATTACCCCAAGACACGAGCTAGATGTGTACATGAGCTCGCCTCCTC
>NC_135839.1:21045000-21460000 GCF_029677425.1 Wolffia australiana
GTAGAATTTTGGGTTATTCCTTGAATTTTGTCGATGTTGTTGAGTTTATTCCCAAAACATCTGTAGGATCGTCCTTCCGGATTGGAAAGCAATACGTCGTCAATATTTTTTTTAATTACGAATCCATCTGTCATCCATTTTGGGTAGTCCGGCAATCATTCATCTGGTGTCGTTATACATCCCGATTAAAGCCTTACTTGTCGAGCCCACGTTCCTGACAGAGTGATCTTTATTTTCCCTTTCACTTTGTGTCTGACAAGATGTGAATTCAAAAGAACTTTTGCTCCGTCTTCTCTTTCTGTTACTGTAATAATTGGGTTTCTTGTTGATACCATCCCTCTCGTATCTTAAGGCCACCATGGGCATCTTAGTATTTTGTTCCCTTCCTGTCTGTCCACTGAAACATGTAGCCGTCCTTGCTGGAAGCAGGATTTGAGACCGCTATTGGAAACGTTAAGCCTAATCGATGTTGCCCTCCTAGCTGGAGGCTGGATTTTAGACTGCTATTGGAAACGTTAATCCAAATTGATGACCTTGCCGTCTCTGTAATTTGCCCGTCAGATGTCATTCGCTCAGTGATGTCCACCCCACCAGCCTCCCTCCAACTAATTCCTTGGTGACATCCACTTGACCAGGTTTTACTCCCATGTCCCCATTCACAATACAAACTACGATGGGTCGTATCAATTGGTATCAGAGCCAGGTTGCTCCGCTGACCGCGACTGATACTTTCACCTTTAGTGTTGGCCAAAATCCCCCCAATGTTGAATGATGCCCCAGCAGTCACCCTGGAGGACCTGTTAACTTAGTTTGCCGGCCTCAAGACTGCTGAAGCCACCACTCTACAGGCCCTATAAGTGGGCATGGAGTGACAATATGAGGTGTCTTCCAAACAACTAGCAGTACTCAAGGCCCAAAATGCAAGCTCTTATGGCTTTCATTGCCATCCAGATGGTGTCTCCCATCACCATACACCCAACACCACTGGGTCGAACCCCCCTCTGCTGCCGCTACCGCTGCCATTAGATCCCTAATCAGGGCTGCCTCTCCTCATCATCGCTCCGGTAGGAAATTAAACAGAAAGTCCGCAAAAAGGAAATAGTTGGGCACAAAAAACAGGATGGGCAGACACAGGTTTTTCACCTTGCCTCTGTCCCAATCAGTAAGACAATGCTGAACATGGACGAGATGGCCTTCTCCTGGTTCTGCTACCCTAATGATCGCATGGGATTCCTTTGTTGGGCTGATCAACTGTTCCAATCTACAAACCACGGACGACCTCGTTGACAGCGCCTTCAAAGCATAAGCCATATTAAAAGAAATTGACGATCCTTTTGATCCGTCACGTGGGCCCCGGCTATGTTCCCAAGGATCTCAGCTCATCCAGAACTAGAAGCCCTGCAACAACAATGGTAAAACCGAGCAAGCAATAACCGCCCATTCCTGGCACCTGAACCATACCAATGTCCAATTTCTTGCTCGCAGAGCCCAACGGCGCTGTTATCAAATGCAAGGAGAGGTCTATGCCCGTGCATCATTGTCATAAACACCTCAATATTCGCATTGCCATGCCATGTGGTGAACTGCAAGAGGGGGACCTCACTGATAACTCAGCGACTGTTGATGATGCTTCAGCTTTAGGACAAGCTGGGACTGATGGAGGGGGAGTAATTATACGATCCCTCTTGTATCTCAAGCCTACTAAGGCTATTTTTATCTTTTGTTCATTCCCATGTGTCCCTTTTGAAGATGATGTCTTCCCTGGGTGGATGGTAGGGCTTTAGACTGCTATTGGAAACAATAATCCAAATTTTAGACAACTTCGCTGACGATGTCTTTCTAGTCGGGTCTCATCTTCTTGGCAGCGTCCACTCCACCATGTTTCCCTCCCTTGTCTCTGCTCACAGTACAAACCAAGTCGGTTCGTAACAGTTGTGTACTTCATTTATGACGGTTTATCTCAACTTTTAGATATTTACAAAGGTTCAACTATTTACGAGGATAATAGATGAATATAACTCTTCACTTTTTCGGCTGTTTTTGTTTACTGTATCTGTAATGGAGTGACATGGGATCATGCGTGACACTTCCACGCGAAAAAACTTTTTTCATTAATTATGGGCCACTTGTATGACATGCTTGCTGTATGATTTATGGGCCAGTTGCAGATATATTTGGTCTTCACTCTTATCTCTATCTTCCAGCATGCCCCACCGAACCTGATAATGGATCCGTTCTCTTAAACCAGCACTTGAACGAGAATACTGTTCGATAATCCTTCAACTCAGTGCTTCATATGAGTTTTTTAATTTTGAGACTGTGCTCGATAGCATATTTTGACACAACTGAATATTCATATTTCGGGGGGAATTTATACATGGTCAGATTTTCGAAAAGAAATTTAACGAAATATTCGAATTTGCTTGCGCAGCGATTGAATATTTTTCAAAAAAATCAAAAATTCAACGATTGAACGAGAACACTATTTGCAGATTGAATTTTCGCCTCTTCATGTTTGCTCATACTAAAAATCGTTAGGCCTTTTTCTTGGTAAATTTCTGTGACAGGAGAAAGTCTACAACTGGATCTTGGGCCAGCAGGAGGCGGGAACTAGATTGACCGTCGCAGACATTGTCGGCCACCTTCAGGTCGGTTCCGTTGACTTCCCCGCCTCAGGAATATTACATTGACTTTGACCTACACCGTTGACTTTCTGCTTCAGGCAGATGATGCAAATATTGAATTGAACCGAACCATTGACGTGTTTCAGGCTGAATTGGACCACGGCGGGGAGGACCCGTCGATGTCGCCACGGCTGGCTCCGGCCGCGGGCTCGAACTCCCAAGCAGGTGGCGGTGGCGGTCAGCACGGGCCGCGGCTCGGTCAGGTCGACCAGGCCAAGAACTCGGCGGTCTTCTCCAATGCCCTCTCGAGCCCGGTCCGCCGGAGCCTCCAGCCGTACCACCTGGCCCAACCCGGCGGGTTCTGCCCGACCCACGTACCCGGCCCGCGGACCCACGAGACGACCCGCGAAGCCGACACCTCCATGGACATGCACTCCGACCCGGAGCCATGATCAAAGTCAAACGAACCCCCTATCGTGTTCCGCGAGGCATTGTACCGAACCCCGAAGTTTAGCTCATGCGGATTTCAGTGCCGGGAAATGTGACCGCCTTCGTCGTCTTCTCCTGTGGCTTCTGCGGGGGCCCCACCCAAGCTGGCTTCACTCGCAGAGTCGGGTTACATCCGATACAAAGGAGTAGAGAGAGAAACGGTAGAATCTAGAGAGAGAGAGATATTAAAATTGAAAAAAGATTAAAGGGTTAGAGAGAAGAGGTCTGAGCCGGCGGGGGACTGATGTCGCAGACTCTCAGCAGCAGCCAATGTGGAAAAATATATGCTATCTTTGTCCTTTCAACTATACCCTTCTGCCTTCTTCTTCTCTCCCTTCTTCAGTCTGTCTGTCTATCTGTCTCTCTCTCTCTCTTCCCGGAGACGCACACCCACACACACAATAATGGGTCTTTTAATCCCGCAGCAGCTCACATGCCACAGACCCCACTTCTCTCTCTACTCCTCTCTCTCTCTCTCTCTCTCTCTCTCTCTCTCTCTCTCTCTCTCTCTCTCTCTCTCTCTGTATTTGTATATCTGGGGTTCTCTCCGTCACCAGGTGCTGGGGTTCCGCCGTGCTCTTGTCTCCACCCCCCTCTTCTCGTCCTCCTCGATTCCTGTTAAGATCAGCCTCCCGGCAGAGTTTGAAGAAACTCCCACTTCCCTCTCACTCTCAGTCAATGGCGGCCGCCAGAAAGCTCTGACTGCTGCTCTTCCCCCCGCCATGGCTGCCCCCCTCTTCCTCTTCCTTGTTCTTCTCTCCTCGACTCTCTCTTCTTCTTCTTCTTCTTCCTTGTCGGGAGACTTGCAGCGGCTTCTCTCCTTCAAGGGCTCCCTCCCTTCGCCGGCGAGCTCTCTCCCGAGCTGGGTCCCCGGCGGCGACCCCTGCGCCACCTTCGCCGGCGTCTCCTGCGCGGCCGCGCGCGTCTCCGCCGTCCGCCTCGACGGCCTCCCCCTCGGCGCTACCCTCGTCTCTGTCTCCTCCTTCCTCCTCTCTCTCAACCGCCTCGAAACCCTTGTCCTCCGCGCCGCCAACCTCTCCGGCGACCTCTCCCTCGCCGCCGCCTGCGGCCCTCGCCTCGCCGAGCTCGACCTCTCCGCCAACTATCTCACCGGCGGCGCCGCCGCCCTCCTCCCTTCTCTCTGCCCCTCTCTCCGCGCCCTTAACCTCTCCGGCAACCATCTCTCCGGCGCCCTGCCCCTCTTCCCCCGCTGCCCTTCTCTCCAAATCCTCGATCTCTCCTCCAACTCCCTCTCCGCCGTTTCCCCCTCCGCCTTCGCCGCCTGCCCCCACCTCAGCTTCCTCAGCCTCGCCGCCAACGGCCTCTCCGGCGACCTCCCCGCTTCCCTCCTCGGCGACTGCCGCGCCCTCCTCGGCCTCGACCTCTCCTCCAACAACTTCTCCGGCAATCCCGATCTCTCCCCCTGCCGCGCCCTCCAATCCCTTAACCTCTCCGGCAACGACTTCTCCGGGCCCCTCCCAGCCACCTCCCTCGCCGCCATGCCCAACCTCAGGAAGCTCCAGCTCTCCTTCAATCGCTTCTCGGGCGAGCTCCCCGACCTGCCCCCCTCGCTCGAGCTCCTCGACCTCAGCGCCAACTCCCTCTCCGGCGTCATCCCCGAGACCCTCTGCCGCGCTCGCGGCGCCGCGCTCCGCGAGCTGTACCTGCAGGACAACCTCTTCTCCGGGTCCATCCCGGAGGGGATTTCCAACTGCTCCTCCCTCGTCTCCCTCGACCTCAGCTTCAACTTCCTCTCCGGGTCCCTCCCCGCCGGCATCGGAGCTCTGACCCAGCTCCGGGACTTGATCCTCTGGAGCAATTCCCTGAGAGGGGAGATCCCCCGCGAGATCGGGCTTCTGGGTAGCCTCCAGAAGCTCATCCTCGACGACAACGAGCTCGCCGGAGAGCTACCCTCGGCGCTCCGCAACTGCAGCAGCCTCAGCTGGCTGTCCCTCTCCAGCAACCTCCTCTCCGGCGAGATCCCGGCCTGGGTGGGGGCCTTCTCTCAGCTCGCGATCCTCAACCTGGGGAACAACTCCTTCTCCGGCGCCATCCCCCCGTCGATCGGCGACTGCGAGAGCCTGATCTGGCTCGACCTCCACAGCAACCGGCTCTCCGGCGTCCTCCCGGCGGCGCTGGCGAAGCAGTCGGGGAAAATCGCCGTGGGTCTAGTCACCAACAAGCGCTACGCCTACCTCCGCGGCGACGGCGGCGGCGACTGCCGCGGCGCGGGCATTCTCCTCGAGTTCGCCGGCATCCGGCCGGAGCACCTGGCTCGGGTCTCGGACCGGCACAGCTGCAACTACACCCGAACCTACGTCGGCAACACCCAGTACACCTTCAACAACAACGGCTCGATCCTCTTCCTGGACCTCAGCTTCAACTCCCTCTCCGGGTCCATCCCCCCCGAGCTGGGGGACATGTTCTACGTGATGGTGCTCAACCTCCGCCACAACTCCTTCTCCGGGGAGATCCCGGCGGAGCTCGGCCGGCTGGCTCGGGTCTGCATCCTCGACCTGGCCCAGAACCGGCTCCGCGGCCGGATCCCGGGGTCCTTCTCCGGGCTAGCCATGCTCTCCGACGTGGACCTCTCTAACAACCGCCTCTCCGGCGAGATCCCGGAGGGCGGCCAGCTCGCCACCTTCCCCGCCGCCCGCTACCTCAACAACTCCGCCCTCTGCGGCCTCCCCCTCCCCCCCTGCGGCGGCGCCGTCCCCCCCGCCGGCCCCCCGCCGCCCTCCCCCCGCCGCCGCCGCGCCTCCCTCGCCGCCTGCGCCGTCGCCGGCCTCCTCCTCTCCTTCCTCTGCGCCCTCGGCCTCGCCCTCCTCGCCGCCGACCGCCGCCACAAGACCCGACCCCCGGACCCGCGACCCGCCCCGAAACCCGACGACAGCGCCTGGAAGGAGACCGCCATGAAGGAGGCCGCCAGCATCAGCCTCGCCACCTTCGACAAGCCGCTCCGCTCCCTCACCTTCGCGGACCTCCTCGAGGCCACCAACGGCTTCCACGACGACACCCTCATCGGCTCCGGCGGCTTCGGCGACGTCTACAAAGCCCAGCTCCGCGACGGCGGCGCCGTCGCCGTCAAGAAGCTCCTCCGCGTCAGCGGCCAGGGCGAGCGCGAGTTCACCGCCGAGATGGACACCATCGGCAAGATCAAGCACCGCAACCTCGTCCCCCTTCTGGGCTACTGCAAGGTCGGCGACGAGCGCCTCCTCGTCTACGAGTTCATGCCCCACGGCAGCCTGGAGGACGCGCTGCACGGCCGGGCCGCGCTGCGGCTCGGCTGGGCGGCGCGCCGGAACGTGGCCGTGGGCGCGGCCCGCGGGCTCGCCTTCCTGCACCACAGCTGCGTCCCCCACATCATCCACCGCGACATGAAGTCCAGCAACGTGCTGCTGGACGCGGAGATGGAGGCGCGGGTCTCGGACTTCGGCATGGCGCGGGTCATGGACACGGCCATGGACACGCACCTGAGCGTATCGACCCTGGCCGGCACCCCCGGCTACGTCCCGCCCGAGTACTACCAGAGCTTCCGGTGCACCACCAAGGGCGACGTGTACAGCTACGGGGTCGTCCTGCTCGAGCTGCTCACCGGGCGCAAGCCCACCGACTCGCCCGACTTCGGCGACGGGAACCTCGTCGGCTGGGTCAAGCAGCGGAGCCGGCTCCGGCTCGCCGAGGTCTTCGACCCGGCGATTCTCCCGAGCCAGGGTCCGGGCCGCGAGCTCGAGCCCGAGCTCGCCCGCCACCTCAAGATCGCCCTCGCCTGCCTCGACGACCGCCCCTCCCGCCGCCCCACCATGCTCAAGGTCATGGCCATGCTCAAGGAGGCCCACGCCGGCCCCGACCCCCGAGTCCCCCCCCGAAATTTTTCCTAAGTTAGCTTCTCTTCTTTTCATTTGATCTGATCTTCTCCCTCTTCTCCTGTACATTTCTTCCTCTTTTTTCCTGTATTTGTTTTAGCCAAAATTGTAACCAATGTTAGTCTCTCTGTTCCAGTGGCTGCATTTTTCCTCCTCGATGTGGAGAAAATGTCTCCTGAACAGTCCAAATCAGACACGAACAATTTACGAACAGACAAACATTCGAGAACCTTGGTATTACCCATTGTTCCCACTTTCGTCTTCCTCTCTGGTTTATTCTTCTCTCTCTCTCTCTCTCATCAGCTCCCTTCTCCCCCTCCATGGTTTTTCTCGGAATGGGAAGTTCGGTGTCTAACGAAGACTGTTCATCGACGAACGAACAAGAGGAAAAATCGTGTTCGGGTTGGTGTTCGGTTCATTGTGTTGGTTGTGTTAGTTCGCCAATGAACACGAACAAGATGTAATTTTGCAAACGTATATTTTTTATGGAAAAAGATGGAAATACGGTGACGTACTGGATAAAGTCGGCGACGAGTGGCGTTTTCTAATTTTTTTAGAATGATGGGTAGGGATGTAATTTTTCGTTTTTTGGAGGGCTTTTTTGTGGTTTCTAGGCGCCTCGCTCTTCATGAGTGCGTCGCACGTGCACCCCTTTCCTCGTGCGAAGGCGACAGGCGCGGTCCCCGACGTTGACCGGGAAAACACCGTGCCCACGTGTAGTAGGGCCCACCTTTTTTTTGCAGTACAGCCCTTGAAGCTTTTTGGAAGTTTTGTTTAAACCTTGTGGGAGTGTGGCCGCCGGATCTGGCGTCGGTGAAAGGGGCTGGGGAAATCTTGGCCGTCCGATGGGACTGGCAGGCGCACGAGTCAGATATTTACTTAGAAAAAAAATATTTGTTCAAAGCTGGTGCGCACGTGCGACCCCAGAGAGGTCACAGACCAAAAAGTGGGCCCCTCTAAGCTGTTCGGTCACTGTTACCGCACGTGTTACACTGTGCGCACGACCAAAGTACCGAGTTAAGAAAGACCGCAGATTCTCCCACGTGGGCGGGTGGGTCCTACATAGCAGTGGGGCATTGAATGTGAGCTAATGTGGGGCTGGAGAATGAATATAAGTTAGATCTAGCTGGGCATATGAGTGCGTGCCCAAATAAAAATTGTTACTCGCAGCAGGTTAGCCGCACGTGCCAAGCTCTTAATCGAAAAAATGGTCAATATTTTGATTAATTTTAGAAAAGTAATGAATGAGGGTTATATTAAAGCCATTGTGTAGGTGGATGAAGGATGGTGTCAGGGATTCCATCTACAGGGCAGTTTGGGCAATAGCAGAAGTTTGAGCTTTCAGGAGATGGGATGGTTCCTCCGAAGCTGGGGGTGTTGATCAGTAAAATACTTTAAAATAAGGTAGAGTTAATGTCTGTGAATGTCAGCCTAGTGAGCATGTGTTAAGAGAGATCCAAAGCCTTGAGTATGGAATCCTCCAAGGGACAAGAACTAATCAGCGATCTAGGCTGTTAGCTTCAGACAATTTACCAAAGTTAATTTTTGGATGGCATGGATAAAAACCAGCATTTTCTTGTGCTTAGGAATTATGCCTCTTGTTCTGAGATTTATTTGTATTAAAATCTATAACAACCATAGATGGGGTGCAAAATTGAAAATCTTTTTGCCTTTGTTGGTTCGTCTTTTATCAAACGATAAAAAAATTAAGTATATATTATATGTATCTGAAATAATTTGTAGCATTTTACTACCTTTTACCACCTAAGTTCGACATAGCTGGAGTAGATGTCCTGATTTATTGACAAAGGCGAAGATGGAGAAATAAGTAAAAATTCACAGTATAAACACATAACGAGTAATATTGTTGGATGGTTGGTAGACTGTGGACTGCAGTGTAGAAAGAATATTCAAGAATTATGACTTTAGAATATCAGGTTCATAATGCCTTCACAAAATATAGATCATAAGTCATGACTTAATTTTTTTTCAAATGTAAAATTTATTGAGTTGATTCTAGTTAATCTACTAATATTGTTTAATTTATAATGTAAGGTCAACAGTACACACGAATAGTGAACAATAAATAATGAAATTTCTGAAGTTTTTATGCCTCATAAGTATTTCTGAAACAGAAAATGATGAACATAAATGAATGCAGACTTTTGAGAAATTCAATACTTTGTAAGAAAAAGTAAGTTCCATGTTGATCACAGCTGTTGATTGGATCCAAACAATAGTTGTAATTTACGATTCATGATGCACCCATTATTGAACTTATTTTTTATCTCATCAAAACACACAGACATGTGACCCTTTAAACTCACAACAAATGCACTGGAACAAGCTGAACATGTGGAAATACTCAATAAGCAGGAAACTTAAATGTGCCTTGAACGTGGATTGTAGTATTCTAGCTCCATTTTGATATAAAATGCACGCTGAACATGCCATGGCAGGATAAGTGAAGGTCAAACACAACACGCGCACGCGAACGATGAGCTGTCAGATGTGAATGGCAATGCATGCATAGATTTTTCAGAAACTCTGAGGATGAGAAGATGATTTGACATGATTAAAGAGCAAAATCACATAATTTAAGCCCGAATCATGGGCTAATTGTTTAGAGAAAATGGGGGTGAAAATCCTATGTTGCCGGTACAGTTGCACAAATGAGAAAGAATGAAGAAGATCAACCGCTAGAACTGCTAAACCTTCCAAACTTAGTATCATCTTCATATCTCACCATTTCCCCTTTCTCTCTTTCTCTATCCTAGAAATTACCCATATCATCTCCTAGTCCCTAATCTATATTAAATTCCTCATCTATATTCCCTATTGGTACGACCCTCCCTCAACCTATCTAGTCATGTTTTTATAGAGTCAGGTTTTAAATTAAATATTATTTATAATATTTAATTGGAATGATTAATAACTAACCACCCTTAAATTTGAGTTCATTAGGACACATCCATTAGACATCAGCATATTATGATTATTTCTTTACTAGGCTCCACAATGTCTATGTGTTTTCGAAAATATATTTAGTCATGCATCAATACCTTCTGTAATATACTTTGTGCACCGCCTAAACATATCTCACGTTATCCAACCATAATTGCACCTTTTTGCAATGATTATAGCAGCTAATAATTGAGGATGCTTTTGACTGGTCCCCATTCGACGATTTGAATGGTGCCACTTGGCAGGACACATTTTTAATGCAAAAATACCTCAATAATTCATTATAAAAATAATAATAATTCATAAGATGTAATAACTATAAATTTATTCACTTAGAAAATTCATCTATCCTTAAATATAAGGACAAAAAAATTAATAAAAAATTATATTCTAAACCATAAAATCAATTTCTTTAAGAATATGATGTCATAAAAATCCTTAAATAAAATCAGAATATCACTCTACAAAATAGCTTTAATTATTTAAAGGTTGATAACACACATTTATAATTGTTTTAATGCATTAACATGTGTAAATTTTACATAAATAACCCAGTAATTTACGTGTTATCAGTAGGGTTTCACACATTCAAAACTAACGAGATACAAAATAAGCTTTACACTCACATGTGCGACTTAAGGAGTCATGTGTGATAGCGGATAACTGGGCCTCTTATGTATTGTTTGGACCATTGAGCGACCATGGATCAAATCACCTAGCACCAATCACATCTTTATTTTTTGGATCCTTTAGTGACCTCTGTTGAGTTTCTTTCGTGTGTAGCCTCTAGACGTATCCACACAATACCAGTTATATCGAATCTCCTCCACCTTGACGAGGCCCATTCACACTCCACTATCATCGTTACATAGTCCCAATCACATCGGGAATGGATATGAGCTAAAGAGAGAAGGGAGAAGAAGGGGAAGGGCCTTGAACAATTATGGTCTGGGTAAATTTTGTTCAGGGTCTTGCCCTATTAATTAACTATATCATCATATATCAGTCTATGTATCAGTCTAGTCAACGGTAATAGAGGTCCAATAACATTTATCTGCCTTCCAAATTATTTAACGATATCATCATATAGATCAATTAATGATATATTCATTTACCAATAAGTTGAGTCTCCAACATGGCGAGGGCCAAGCTACACACCTCTTGCTTTAGAAGATTTAGGGTATGTACATATCGGTTACCACATACATATATTCCCTCATCCGCTTGATGCTCCTAAGATGTCTAGGATATGGTCAAATGTCAAACCCTAATCGGTCTAGAAATCATCGACTACCTGATACATCATCTACCTTGACCAAGGACTTCAACACATCGTCTTTTTTGAGTTGTCTCCTCTCATACCGAGGGTGGCTAATCCCATCTTGATCAATAAATTGTCTTCGTGAACTTCTTACTGCACCCAAAATAAGATTTTTTAGAATTCCATGAATAGCGACTTGTAGATCATTGTCTAAATACAATTTTCTGTCCCAAGACATCTTTGGTGTCTCTAGTCTGACCATTTACACAAATATGACATGAATCAACTTGATTGACAGTTCTGTATGGTACCATTCAAGGATTTTTATGGATCAATTTAGTTAACTATTTCCTTTAAAGAGCACCCACGATCTATCATTAGTGTCTCCATATTAATGGCAACAAATGAGTCATGTACGCTGCCAGATTATAAGGCCTCTTTTGTATGCTGCCCAAATTTATATTTAAAGAACTAACAGAAAAAATAAATGAAGTGAAATAGAAAGAAAGCAAATAGGGATTTTGTTGACACCTTCCCTCTAGCTAGGTGTAACACCCCAAAGTATGTGACATTCCTGCATAGAGGCATGCATGTTAACCGCGCGGAATGTGCGTGATGCAAGACAACTAGGGAATGGGATGCATACGATTGAGGACCGGGACGGATGACGATAGACTCTGGATGCTAGCTAGATGTAGGAAGGGAGGGATAAATCAGACCACAAATCCACAAAATTGGCTTCGAAAATTTAAATCTGGTGAAATAATAGTGGTGCAGCCCCTTTCCTCGTCGAGGGCAGGAGTACTGACTTAAACCACCGTGACGATGCCTAAGCACCAAATCCAATACCTCAAATTCACGTCGCGGGAAAACTCACGAGAAAAGACCTAATCCACTAATCGAGGAAAATTCCAAGAAGTTCAAAATAAATCTGACGGTGTTGGAAGAATTCTCGTGGGATATTGGACGAAGAACACACGACACCAAAGAGTTCAGGCATACCTTTGCACCAGAGTGTGTGTTAAGGCTGCGGGGAATTCTGGTCGTAACTAGGCACGGCAATCTGGGCGTTGCGTGGCCCCACTTGACAGATTTTTCTTGGTGTTTCATGGCGTTGAACGACCCTGGCTGACAAGCAGTGGATATAGACTAACGAGCGGCGTTGCTATCGGTGCGGGCGGTCGGTGGCGGCCCATCCGGGCATTGTCGGCGCGGGTGGCCAACTGGCTGCCTGTGTGGGCAGCATTGAAGTCTGCGCGGGTGGCCGGTTTGGCGGCCTGCACAGGCAAGCGCGGCCAGTTGGTTAGCTACCTACGTGCGGGCAGCGCTGGCGCCTGTGCTGGCGACCGGTTAGGTGGCCTGCACAGGCAAGCCTGGCACTGGCGGCCGGGCTGGCGGCCTGCAGGGTGGCCTGGTGCGGACGGTCGGCCGGTGGCTTGCGCCGCGGCACTGGCGGCTGCGCGAGCGCCGGTTAAGCGCGCCTGCACAGGCAGGTCTTGCGCGGCGGCGGATGGCTGCCTGCGCGCGCGCGCAGGCGGCTGGCTGGCTGCCTGCGCAGCGGCACTGGCGCGCGCGCTGGTGGCCGGATAGGCGGCCTACACGGGCAAGCGTGGCGCACGCGGCCGGGTGATGGCCTGTGCAGGCGGTCAGGCTGGTGGCCTGCGGGGCGGCCTGGTGCAGGCGGTCGGCCGGTTGCTTGCGCGGGCAGCGTTGGCGTCTGCTCGGGCGGCAAGATAGGCGGCCTGCGTGGGCAGGCCTAACATGGGCGGCTGGGTGGCTGCCTGCGCAAGCGGCTGCGTTGGTGGTCTGCGCGGGCAGGCCTGGCGTGGGCGGCCGGTTGGCTGCCTACGCGGGCGGCTCTGTTGTTTGCACGGGCAGCCGCGTTGGCGGTCTGCGCGATTGGCCTTGGCGCGGACGACCTCGCTAGGGTGTCGGGTGCGGGTAGTCCTAGCACTGGACGCTGGGTGAGCAGATCGTGGAGGAGGGGCGGGAGAAAGAGAGAGAGGAAGAGAGGGAGAGAGAGAGGAAGAAGGGAGGGAATGACGGTCGATGACGCGTGGCGGTGAAGACGGCGGCAGCGACGGCGATCTGAGATAGGGAGGGGGAAGGCTAGGGCAAGTCCTCCAAGAAGAGTAAAGGAACTCAATTCTTGAATTATGACTTGCCTAAAGGTTTCTTAGAGCTTTGGCCTTCATATAGGCCTTGGAGGAAAGAGAAAATATGGGAAATGATGTAAAAATAAAACGTGGGAGACATGTAATCATGTCACGTCAATGGGCAGTTCTGGATTTGTCGTTGACGACGTGTCATGACGCGGGACGTCTCGAGAGGCGGTGGTGGCACGTCCGAAGTCTGGCGGTTATTTGGTTGATGTCGTTGACGATTCTGCATGCCCGGCATGTTGGATGATGTTGGTGGCGTGTCCGGTGTCGATGCGGTGACGTCGTCGCCACCAGTGCAGGTAAACTTGGCTGAAGGGGAACCCCATATAATTAGATTAGGGATAAGAAGCTGAGTTTGTCATGTGACCACCACATGCACCACATATGTTGCGTTGGTCCCTGATCTTTAAAGCCAATGCCCACACCGTGCTCGTGCTCGTTAGCACGCATGCGCGACAAATCAGGGTAGGCTGCGCGCAGGGCACTGAGGATTGAGCTGTGGGTCGTAGGTGCTAGTTGTGTGGGGGCGGTGTCGTATCCCTCCAAGGGGCGAAGGTGTGTGAATGTCACAGCGGTGTAGCCATGGCAGGTGGAATGCTAAGACGGATGTCTGGCACATGGCGTGTGGGGGACCTTAAATTAGGGTTGAATATGTCATTTAAGGCTCCTCGTTCATACAAAAATATTTATAATTACCTTAAAAGAAAGGACCCAAACAAGATTTTGAATGAGAAAATCACTTCGCTAATCATAATTAGGAAAAAAATCCGAGGGTGCCTTTTTACCATGATGGGAGGTTTTATTTGAAGATCCAAAATGTTGGAGGGATAGAGGGAAAGGTGGAACTACCCCCAAACTTTCAGCCTGAAATTCTTCGATTATAAGATATCATCGTTTAAATTAGGAGTAATGTAAGGCGTCTTATTTTCTCTCCTCCACCTAATTGTATGGCAGATGCTAGTGTGGCACACAATTATAGGAGTTGAAAATTCAAAAAAAAAATCATAAAAAATTAAAATGAATTCAGAGTTATATTTTATGATGTATAAAATTATTTCTTTATGAATTTAACTTTAGAAAAATCCGTTAAAATACAAGAAAATCCAAAAAATTATAATATCATTCTAAAATATAATAAACCCTTAAACTTTTCAAGAAAATCTAAATGTTTATTTTATGACATAAAATTATTTTCTTTATGAAATTTATGTCTATAGATTATGTTAAAATATCACAAAAATATGAGCTTTGTTTTAAAAATGTAATATAAATCATTTTAAGCCTTAATAACATGGATTTATGTTAATTTCAATGATAATAAACATAAAATACATGAAATTATTATAAAAATAAACATATTATTTGTCATTATCAGTGTACCCCTACAAGTGGAGCAGTGGCGTGCATGCACCAAGGCTTGGAACACTGAACACATCGGTATTAATGAGGCCCAAAGTAGTAGATGTGTCACCATGGGTGTTGGAGGCAAGTGGAACATCAAGGATGGGCTCTAAGCATTTCCACGTTTCTGATGGACGTTGGGATGTGTGTTCTGACCAACTGGCAGACGTGCTAAGGACCATGGCCCGCGGGCGCACAACACTTGGTTAAGGGGCACGCTTGAAGCGATTGTGCCTACATGCGCGCGGGTGGGCTGCGGGCCTTAAGGCATTGGAGCGCCACTATCCAACCCGCGTGATGTGCCTTGTTTCCACAATCTTGAACGGGCCTTTGGACCCTCTAGGCCCATGTATAAGTCTAGTTAGCAATATTAGAGGCCCAATAACCTTTATTTGTCTTCCAAATGAATTAACTATATCATCATATAGATTAATTAATGACATATTTATTTAACTGGATTGGTACGTTGAGTCTCCAGCCCGTGGGGGGCCAAGCTACTCCTCTTGCTCTACAAGATATAAAGGAATATGTATCAAATCACTCATGTAACATGTCAGCCATCGGTTTAGCATTCCATGATTAGGGACTTGTAGGTCATATTCTAAGTATAATTTTCCATCCACATGATAAAGTTGGTGTCTCAGGTATAAGGACAACTTACACAACAATGACATGAATCAAACTGATTAACAGTTTGGTATAATACTATATGGGGATTCGTACAGATCAGTTCAATGAACTCTTTGCTCTAATGGCAATGAGCCAGTCGATACTCATCATATGAGTAACACTAGATAGTGATATTCTATCTGGACAGTTCAATGTCCTTATCGATTATCCTTTAAATAGGACTATTTAGAAAACACGATTAAAGAATAGTGATCTCATCATAATTAACTAAGACTCATCATATATTTATGGACTTCATTATATGCATCACAAGTGCACTATAATTAATATATATCATGTTTGATGAATAATGAATGAGATGTGGAATGTGTGATTAGCTTGCCAACTACATACATTTCCATCACTTGAGTCATTTTTCTCTCTAACGAATTCTCTATCTATCTCCATGTACTTTGTTCTATCGTGTTGGATATGATCGTATGTTGTATCAATAGTTGACTTACAATACAATGAAAGATGCTAGGGATGTTGTGGGAAAAACCCAAATCTTCAAAGAGCCCTCTTATTAACAATATTTCACTTATTTCTGGAACGTGACCTGAACTCTGCCTTTGCACTAGATCGGGACACAACCTCTTGCTTTTACCTTCTTTATGTAATTAAGTTATTACTAATGAATGAGCACTAATTGGATGTTGATACATGCTCTACTACATACCCTCCATAATCAACATCATCATAAATATGTATAGAATATTCATTACCCCCTCTAAATAATAAACCATGAGCTGATGTCCCTTTTAGATAGGATAGTGTTATATGGACCAATGTGTTTCCCTGGGGTCATGCATGAATTGACTCAAGTCTCTAAAATATAAGGTTATATGGATTAAGTACACAAGTTTATCCACTAAACTTCCATATTGTTCCTTACCGATAGAGCTGACAACTTGACATGCGCCAAACTTCAGGTGTAAATCAATTGGGGTGCTAGTGGGTTTGGATTCTGACATCCCGGTCTCCTTTAGGATATCTAGTATATATTACTGCTAGGAAATGAATGTTCCTTCTCTCAATTTGGCCACTTCAATTCCTAGGAAATATCTCTAGGGGGCCTAGGACTTGATGTCAAACATACTTGACAATTGTCTACTCAACTTCTGAATGGTCTTATCATCACTTCATGTGATTATAGAACATATTCATTATAGTGCACGTGTGATGCTTATAATCAAGTCCATGCATACATGATCGGACTAAGTGAATTATGATGGGATCGTAATATGGAGATCGCTAGTCTTTAAGCATGTGTTCTAAATATTCTTATTCCAAGGATACTCGAGAAGGACATCGAATTATCTGAATAGAATAGCACTATCTAGCCTCACTCATATGATGAGTATGGTCGTGTCCATAGCCATTAGTGTGGAGACACTAAGGATAGTTAGGTACTCTTTAGTGGAAATAGTTCACTGAATTGATCCGTACAAATCTGTGAATGGAATTATACTCAACTATAAGTCATGCTGATTCACATCATGGTTGTGTAAGTGGTCCTTAGACTTGGGACACCAAACAGGTCTTGTGGATGGACATTTCTCCTTAGACCTACGTATCCCTAATCATGGGATTCTAAATAGTCTTAGTTCGGGTGCATCAAGAAGTTCATGAAGATGACAGAGTGGTCAAGATGGGATCGTCCACCCTCAGCATAAGAGCTGACAGCTCAAGGAAGATGATGCGATGAAGTCCTTGCCAAGGTAGTGAAATATCAGAGAAGAGTTATTCGATAATTCCTGAATGCATCATTACTAACTCGGATGACCAATTAGAGTTTTACAGTTGACTATAACCTAAGTCATCCTAGAAACATCAAGTGGATGATGGACTATATGTACACAATAACCGATGATGAACATGTTCCATGAGTGAGTCTGATGTAACATGACGTGCCGGGATCAACGGCCCGTGTTACACAATATGGAAAGAGGGACAATACGTGATGCAAAAGGGATAAATGATGTGTTTGTCTGAAAAATCAATGCGAAGTACGACGGAAATCCATTAATCCAGGACGATAGTCCAGATAGTGACACAAGGGGTCTAGGGTAGCGGACATGCTCCCAATGACTCGACAAAACAGCTCGAAGACCAACGGGTGGGGGACGATAACCGTCCACATGCATCCATAGTCGTCGTCGAGATTGACATGGGGCTGACACCAAGAATGAATTTACTATCTCTCGATTTAGTGGTTAAACCTACGAATCACAATTTTTTGGCAGAGGAGCAGATGAGGATGACACTGATAAAGGTAATAATACTGATAATCAAAGGGGAAGATGTCTCAACATGACGTGCGGACCGGGGTCCAAATACTTGAAGCAGGTCGTGATCGCCTCTGGTGAGGAAGTCAATGTGCAACTCTAAAGGAGGATAATAGGTCTGGTATGTCATGGCTGTGGTTGGGTGTTGTAGGAAAGAAACCACAAGATTCAAGGACAGAGCGATGATAGTCCTGCACTCAGGCGGGTGGCCTGGGGTGGGGCAGTTGAAGGATCGTCGAATGGTTGGGAGGCAACCGGGGGCAACCAGTCTTGGCTGTTGTCAGGTGGCAGCTTAACAGGAGAGCTGCGCCAATGTAGGCAGCCGAAGTGGTGACAACACCGGCCAGAACGGACAAGGCTTCCATGGTAATCACTAGCGGAAGGTTCACTCACCGGCGATCAAAGACCAGATGGCAGGGCCTACACACGACGAGGAGTCACTCCACAATCGAACACCCAAGGAGACGAGTGCGCATCGGTTGGAGTCCCGGGGAGCGATGGTTGGGGGTTGCACTACGAACAGCAATCAAAGGGGACCTGACCCGATGATCAGAGAGGACCCAACGTGCGGCGGTGAATGGAGTCACGCTGGTTGGGCAAGGGTACGCGACCGTGGATTCTCGGGTCTTCCGACCTGACATACCGGCGATCATCTGGCCTGCGGGCAGTCGACTTTCGGGAAGGAATACCAGAGAGCTCTCAGTATTCGGCAAACTTTGAGCCCATGAGGGTGTGGAAAAGAGGCACCAGTGAGGGGTCTCTCAGGTGTGATCTTCTGGGCGGGATAGCGACCAGGTCAACAGTGGCGTCCGGGTAGTAGTTCAGGCTCTGCAATGGCCATCGAGGATGGGCTCTGAGGCACATAGCTGCGACTCGAGGATCCCTACAAAAGTGATGGAGAATGATGTCGATAGCAGGTTGCGACTGCAGTTCTTTCGGCGGTGGCAACGACGGCTCAGTGGTGAACTGGTGGTGGCGGTCGACATCGGATCATTTTCTTTAGGTTAGTCTAGGATAACATCAAAGACAATTCTCCATAGACTGAGGAGGCGGGAACCCCAAAAGAAGAAGAAGAACAATATTCAAATTTGCAAAATGGAATTCCAACTTGAACGTGAGAGCATGCCATCCCTTATATAGTTGGGGTGGTTGCCCTAATGGGCCAAGTTAGGGGAATTTTCTAAAGTGAAGGATATTCCCCCTAATGGCCCAAATAAAACAAAAATGCGAGAAAAGAAATGTGGGGCGACACAGGGCCCTCCATAAAATAAAATGACGCACATGGAATTTAAACAAACACTAGAGATCTATTGTCAAGCGTGATTTCTGAAGCTTGGGTTCTTCACGTCAGCTCGAGCTCCACGACATGGCTGCTGGCGAGCTCGGGCTTGATCTTCCAGATTGTCCCTCCATCATCCTCCGGGGAAGGGAGGAACTCGGCTCCGATGAGTTAGAGCCAATGATATCGTGCAGGGACTGGACAAGCTCCAGATGTAGCTGGCGAAGGTCCGCCTCTAAGATCCATGTGTCGTCAGTCAACGGTCGACCCTGCCAACAAACAAGAAACTTGCGGTCCAACCGCTCCCCTGCATCATTAATTATCTCCTCCAATATCGACTCTACATGCTCATGTCTCAATGGGGATAGGATGGGTGGGAATGGCTGATGTCCCTCACTCACATTACTACTAAGGCTCAAGGGGCTGTGAGACTCAACAATGAGTGGCATAGGTTGGTATCAGACCAGGTTGCTAATGTTGAAGGTGAAACATATCCTCCAATCAAGAGGGATACCCACAACGTAGGCATTCTCGCCGATCACTTGGGCTATCGAGAAAGGCCTGGCACTACGAGCATGAAGCTTTGTAGTGACCCCAGGAGAGTTTCTCTCTAGCCTCAACCTGACCATGACTAGAACTCCCTTAGTGTAGCTAACTGACCTTTGACCTACATCAGCGGTGACTTTGTACTTCTCATTTTGCAAGATAATGTGAGCATGGATGTCATGATGCATGTCCCTAATATGATGTGTGAATGCAAGGCCATCCTTAGAAATCTTAGTATGAGGATCTACTGGAATGAGGCCCAAGGGCCTACGAGGTACCTGGCCATCCACGATCTCCAACGACGGGTGACCGGTGGTACGATTCACGGACGAGTTGAATGCGAACTTGACGCGTGGGATCACGCGATCCCAAGTGGTGAGGTTATCCTCCACGATGGCATGAAGTAAGTTCCCTAAACTACGATTCACCACTTCCTTTTGTCCATTTGTCTTCTAGGCCGTGGAGAACTTGAGCTTTGTTCCCATCAAGTCCCATATGGTCTTCTAGAAGTAGCTGGTAAATCGCACATCGCAATATGATATTATCGATTGTGGCACTTTGTGCATGCGAATGATCTCACTGAAGAACAGTCGCACCACTCACAACACATCAACTATCTTTGAACATGGCACAAAATGGCCGTCTTTGAGAATCTATCAACGATGACCATGATAGAGTTGTGTCATCGAGAGGTCTTAGGAAGAATGAGGATGAAGTCAATCATGACGTCATCCCAACGGCGCGTTGGCATCAGAAGGGAAGTATAGAGACCAGCATTTTGCTTGGTCATCTTGGCCTTGGAGCAAGTTAAGCAATGGGAAATGATCTTCCCTACATACCTCTTCAGGGAGGGCCAATAGAACTGGTACTCTAAAGATTGGATGGTTTTGTTGACACTAAAATGTCTGCTCAGACCACCCACGCGCATATCCCAGATAAGGAAGTCTCACAGCCCAGTGAGGGGCAAGCACAATCTCTTCTTGTGGAAGAGGTAACCGTCCAAGAGATAATAATCTTGGTATTTGGTCTTTGGTCCATCATGAATAACACTAGCTATCTTCCTAAAGTCAGGGCAATCAGCGTAATCCTCTGTGAGGTGCTCAAACCCCAGAACTCGCGTCCTCATCATGTTGAGGATGAGTGCTCGCTGGCTAAGGGTATCGGCTACGTCGTTGTCCTTTCGCTTCTTGTGCTGGATTATGGAAGTGTAATCCTATAAGTAGGCAATCCAGTAAGCATGCCAATCGCTGACCTTCTTCTGGTCGTGCAAGTGCCTGAGAGCATTATGGTCTGAATATAGCACGAACTCCTTTGGGAGGAGATAGTGCTTCCAATGTCGAAGCGATTGGACGAGGGCCTAGAATTCATGATCATAATTGTCGTATTGTCACCTCGTATCGTTCAGCTTCTCACTGAAATACTCCAATGGGTGTCCATCCTGGTTGAGGACACCACCAATACCAATGTCGGAGGCGTCACATGCAACTTTGAAGACCTTGTTGAAGTCGGGCAATCGCAGTACCAAAGCCTCGGTCATGAGGTGCTTAACCTCCTCGAAGACCTTATTAGCAACCTTCGTCCACTCAAACTTCTCAAGTCTGGTCAGATCTATAATGGGCGCGGTAACGCCACTGAATCATGGGATGAACCTTTGGTAGAAGGTTGCCAAACCCATGAAACTGTGGACATCATGGACGGCCGTGAGCTCGGGCAAAGATGTAATGGCCTCGATCTTGGGCAGGTCAGTTGAGACTCCGTAAGCCGACAGGATGAAACCAAGGAAATAGACCTCGGCCATGAAGGTGATGTAAGTGGTCCGCATGGGAACCATTAAAGATCAAAATGTCTTCGAAGTAGACGACAATGAATCTATCAATCAACGGGCACAATACCTCGTTCATCAACCTCTAGAACATACTTGGGGCATTGGATAGCCCAAATGGCATGACGTTGCACTCGAATAGGCCATCCTTAATCTTGAAGGCTGTCTTCCACTCGTCCTCAGGTCGAATGCAAACCTGATGGTACCCCCTTCGTAAATCAATCTTCAAAAAGATGGTCGCTCTGGCCATCTGATCGAACAGGTTCTACACCCGAGGGATAGGAAAATGGTACTTCACTATTATCTTGTTGATGGCACAGGAGTTGCATCACATGCGCAATGTCCCGTCCTTCTTTGGCGCCAATAGTGTAGGGACTGCACAGGGGCTAAGGCTCTCTCGTATGAGGCCCTTTGATAGGAGCTCCTTCACCTGCTGGTATAGCTCCTTGTACATTATCGGGTCCATCCGATAATGTGGTAGGTCCGGGAGTGAAGCACCAGGAATGAGGTCGATGTCGTGATGTATGCTACGGATGAGTGGGAGCTCGTCGGGGAGCTCTTCAGGGAATACGCCCCCAAAATTGGCCACGAGCGTGGTAAACTCATGTGCGGTAAAAGGGGACATCCAGGGTGAGAGCGAAGCAAATGGGAGAGTCGTCCCTCTCTCGGTCAAGCTCTCGTCTAAATATGTACCCATTGGTGATCAACGATGGCTTCAGCTAGGGTGCTGGAGTCTGGTTGGTCAGAGCCGGCTGAGTAGGCGTCTGTAACGATGGGTACCACAACAATCGTTGTCCGCCATATAGGAACAAACACGTGTTTGCTTGACCCACGATGACAAAATTAACTAACAAATCATCCAAATTACACTAAAAGTTCAAATACAAGGAAATAGAAATAGAAATTGATAAACAGATAGAGAAGGAGAGAGAGAGAGAGAAATATAGAGATAGAGCTAGAGATAGAGATGGTAATAAATAAATAGATAGAGATATGGATAGAGATAGATAAACAGATTGAGAATGAGATATGAGATTGAGAAAGAGAGATAGATAAATATTGGGATAGTCATAGAGATAGAGATAATAATAGAGATAGATAATGAGATAAAGATAAAGATATAAATATAAATTGAGATAAAGTGAAAGATAGAAATAGAGATAAAGATAGAAATAGAGATATAGGTAGAGATAGTAGTAGCAATAAGAAAAAAGATAATAATATAACTAGAGATATAGATAGAGATAGAGATAGTGCTAGTAATATATATATATATAGATAAATATAGAGATAAAGATAGAGGTAGACATAGACGCAGAGAAAGAAACAGAGATATCAATACAGATAGAGATATATATAGAGATAGAGGTAGAGATAGACGTATCTGTAGAAACAGATATAATAATATATATAGAGAGAGATTGAGGGAGAGATGGAGATAGAGCTAGAGATAGAGATGGACATAGAGATAGAGATAGAGACTAAGATATAAATATACATATAGGTACAGATAGTGTTAGCAATAGAAATAGAGTGAGGAATATAAATAAAGATATAGATAGAGATAGAGATAGAGCTAGAGATAGAGATAGCGATATAGATAGAGATAGCGATATAGATAGTGATAGAGATAGAGATAGAGATAGAGGTAGACATAGACATAGCGATAGGAAAAGAGATTGATGGAGGACCATCCAGCGGACGCCAAGCCCGGACGACTCCAGCCACGCCGAGCTGCTCGCGCCGATGCTCGCGACCCGGAGTTTAAGTACTCCGCGTAAGCATCTTATCTTCCTTTTATTTGTTTTATCTTTTTGTTATTTTCGTTCTTGGATTTTATGGACTGGGCCGATGTTGGGCCTCGTCCTTGTCATGTTTTTTTACTTTCAATTGTAACCGTTTAAGAGAGGGCGACCCACGTCTCGTGACGGTTCATCCTCTCCACGTCCGCACTTGGCACCTATCCAAGTGAAAGGTTGAGTCATTTGTTGAAGAAAATTTCCAACTTTGTCTCCACCTTATCGTAGATAGGAATTAGAGCGTAGAGAGGAGTGGCTGTCCTCGCCCATGTCGAGATTACTCTGTGGTTAGAGCCCGCGCTGTCACATCGAGATCACTCCGTGATGACGTGTCTCAACGCCCCGTCGAGATGACTCCGGGATGCCTAAAGATTCAAGAACTCGCCGATTCTTGAAGCCAGAAGACTCCTCCGTCGAGATCACTCCAAAGGTGTTGAAGGTTCAAGATTTGTCACTGCCGAAGGAATCAACGTCGACCGACCACATCGAGAGCATCCGGTGCCAAGAACGTCCATCCTTGGGTTCGTGGGGCGGTTAGCCTTCAAGAAACCATTGTTCTTGGATGCCCTCGCGTCACCAACCCCGTTTCCATCTTGCATCCCGTCACCACCGGAGCGCCCCATCACACCTACACCGCCGTCGTTCCTTCGCCGCTGGCACCGAACAACGCCCCCGCCCCGCTCCGCTCCTGCCCGCGCCCGGCCTCGCCGCCCGTCCTCAGCAGCACACCGCGCTGTTCTCCACTCGCCTGCCACCACGGGCAGACCTCTATCCGCGCGTGCGTCCACGCCTCGACGCGCGTCGGCTTCTGCCCGCGCACGACCCCCTTGTCTGCCTTCTACAGTGCACCGTGCCCGCCCATCCGCCCGCCTTCTGCCTCGGCGTCCCGGCATCCTTCCCGTACGCCAGGTCCTCCCTCGCGGGCCGACCCCTCTGCCCTTACGCAGGCCGCCATCCTCGCGCGTCCGGCCACGTCGCCGCACGCGCTAGCTCCCTGCCCACGCGCACATCGTCCCCCCCCCCCCCACGCACGCCGACTCCTTGGCGCGCCCGTGGCCTGTCCACCCATCAAGGGCCGCGCGTGAACTCTTGCCTGCACGCGCCGGTCCCTCCGCCAACCGTGAGGCCCTTGTTCGCGCTCGGCGCTGCCGCCCACCTGCCATTGCGTGTGAGTCCTCGCCCGCGCACGTCCTGCTGGTGGTTTTGCCGCTGATTCGTCTTTGTCGCCTGACGTCCTAAACAACTACGGCGCCATGGACTGTTGCCAATCAGGTACTTATTCGTCTCCCCTCCGTTATTTCCAGCATCATTACTTACTGCAGTGCCATCATCTCCTATCACTTCCTCTGCCGAATTTACACGACATCGTCTATAGGATAGCCAGCTTGTCGAGTGAAAGGTTTTCTCTTGTGGTAAAGGGTCTAGTCCTTGACTTAGTCGTTGAACTCCATTGGGCCGTCAAACGCCCCTTACTCCTTAGCCGTCTTAGTTGGTCCCACGGGTCATTGGGAATCTCATTGGATCAATATCTCTACTTAGTGGACGACGCCGATCATCTTCCATTGTCGGCTTCATCTTATTTTGCTCACTAAAAGGGTTCCTCAACGTGCATTCATTCATATTAATTACGAACCCACTCATCTTCTGCCTGTGACGTAATACGAGCCGTCCGATCCCGGCACGCTCATCGTATTACATCAGAGATATCATTACAGATAGTGAAAGAGATCGAGATAAAGCTGGAGATAGAGATATTGATAGAGATGAAGATGGAGAGAGAGATGGAGATGTAGATAGAGATAGAGATAGAATTAAATGTTGAGATAAAGATAGAGACAGAGATAGACATAGAGAAAGAAATAGAGATATAGATATACATAGAAACAGAGATAGAGATAGAGATATACATAAATATAGAGAAAGAGATAGTGATAGAGATAGCGATAGAGATAGAGAAACATATATAGTCAGATATAAAGATAGATACTCATAGTGATTGAGATAGAGGTAGAGAAAACGGCAACAATAGAAATAGAGATAGCGATACAGATAGAGATAGCGATAGAGAAGGAGATAGGGATAGAGATAGAGTTAAATATATAAATAGAGATAGAGATAGAGATAAAGATAGAGAAAAGGATAGAGATAGAGATAGATTTACAGATAGAAAAAGATAGAGATAAAGATAAAGATTGAGATAGAGATAGATTTAAAGATAGAAAAATATAAAGATATAGATAGAGATAGAGAATAAGATAGAGATACACATAGAGACAGAAATAGAGATAGAGATAGAGATAGAGTTAGAGATAGAGAGAAAAATAGAGATATAAAAAGAGATACTGATAGAGATGGAGATACATATAGGCCTAGAGATAGAGATAAAGGGAATGATAAAGATGGAGACAGAGATATAGATAGATATAGAGATAGATATAGCTATATAGAGAGAGAGTGAGATAGGTATAAAGATAGAGATAGAGATAGCGATAGAGATAGAAATACACATAGTGATAAAGTTAGAGAAATAGATAAAGATAGAAGTATATATAGAATTTAAAAAATAGATACATAGATATAAAAATAAATGGAGATAGATGTAGAAAAAGATACAGAGATAAAAGTATAAATCGAGATAACGGTAGGGTAAGAGATAGGGATATAGATAGATACAGAAAAATAGATAAAGATAGAGATAGAGATAGAGATAAAGAAAGGGATATAGATAGAGATAAAGATAGACAGACAGATAGAGATATAAATAAAAATGGAGATGGGGATAGAGATAGAGCTAAAGATAGGGATAGATATAGAGATAGTGATAGAGATAGAGATAAAGATAGAGATAGAGATAAAGATAGAGATAGAGATAGAGATAGTAATAGAGATAGAGATAGAGATAGAGATAGTAATAGAGATAGAGATAGAGATAGAGATAGAAATGGAGATGTAGATAGAGATAGAGATAAAGATAGAGATAAAGATAAGGATAGATATATTGATAAAGAGAGACAGAGATAGAGATAGAGATAGAGCCAGATATGCGGAGATTGATTGATAAATAGATAGAGGTACTTTAGAGATAAAGATAGATAAACAGAAAGAGAAGGAGAGAGAGATAGATACAGAGATAGAGCTAGAGATAGAGATGGTGATAAATAAACAGAGAGAGATATGGATAGAGGTAGATATACAGATAGGCAATGAGATAGAGATGGAGAAAGAGATATAGATAGAGATAGGGATATCGATAGAGAGAGAGAGATAGATATTGAGATAGATATAAAGATAAAAATAGAAATGGAGATAAAGTAAAAGATAGCGATAGAGATAAAGATAGAAATAGAGATATAGGCAGAGATATTAGAAGCAATAGGAAAAGAGATAGCAATCTAACTAGAGATATATATAGAGAGAGAGCTAGATATGGAGCTAGAGATAGAGCTAGCGATAGAGATAGAGATAAAGATAAATATAGAAATAAAGATAGATATAGACATAGACGCAGCGAAAGAAACAGATATATCAATACAGATAGAGATAAATATAGAGATACAGATAGAGATAGACATAGACATCGCGATAGGACAGAGATATCAAGACAGATAGTGATAGAGATCGAGATAAAGATGGAGATATAGATATTGGAAGAGATAAAGATAGACATAGAGATGGGGATGGATATAGAGATAGCGATAACATTACATATATAGATAAAAATAGATATAGAGATATACATAGAGATAAAGATAATGATATAGGTGAAGATAGAGATAAAGATAATGATATAAATAGAGATAAAGATAGAGATAGTGATAAAGATCGAGAAAGTAATAGAGAAAGAGATAGAGATAGAGATAACGACACGGATAGAGATAGAGATAAAGACAATGATAAAGATAATATTAAAGATAGAGATAAAGATAGATAAACAGATAGCAATAGAGATAGATAAACAGATAGAAATAGAGATAGATAAACAGATAGAGATAGAGATAAAGATCGAGCTATAGGTTGAGATAGAGATAGAGATCAACTAAATAAAAAAATAGAGGTAGAGATAGACATAGATATAAAGACAGAATGAGAGATAGATAAATATATAGAGATAGAGTTAGAGATAGACATAAAGATAGAGAAAGTGAGATAGAGATATACATAGAAGCAGAGATAGAGATAGACATAAAGATAAAGATAGAGATAGCGATAGAGATAGAGAAACATACAGAGTCAGATGTAAAGATAGAGAAAGAGATAGATATATAGAGTAAGATACCAATAGAGATAGAGATAAATAGAGATGAACATAGAAATAAAGATAGCTAGCAAAATAGAGAGAGATAGAGACAGAAATAGAGATGGAAATAGAAATAGAGAGAGAAATAAAAATAGAAATAGAGATATAGATAGATATAGAGATAAAGATAGAATTAGAGATATAGATAGATATAGAGATAAAGATAGAATTAGAGATAGATATAGAGATAGAGATTGAGATAGATATAGAGATTAAGATAGAGATATAGATACAGATACAGATACAGATAAAGATCAAGATAGAGATAGAGATAGAGATAGATGTAGAGATCGAGATAGAGACAGAGATAGAGATACAGATAGAGACACAGATACATACACAGAGAGATATTGAGATAGGGATAGACATAGATAAGACAATAGAGATAGAGATAGGGATATAGATAGAAATAGAGATAGAGATAGAGATACAGATAGAGATAGAGATAGAGATAGGGATAGAGATAGAGATAGGGATATAGATAGAAATAGAGATAGAGATAGAGATAGAGATAGAGATAGAGATAGAGATAGAGATAGGGATATAGATAGAAAGAGAGATAGAGATAGAGATCGAGATAGGGATATAGATAGAAATAGAGATAGAGATAGAGATAGATATAGAGATAGAGATAGAGATAGGGATATAGATAGAAATAGAGATAGAGATAGAGATAGATATAGAGATAGAGATATAGATATAGATAGAGATAGAGATAGAGATATAGATAGAGATAGAGATAGAGATAAGATAGAGATAGAGATAGAGATAAAGATAGTGATAGAAACAGAGATAATGTTAGAGATAGAGATAGAGATAGAGATTGAGATAGAGGGAAAGATATAAATAGAGATACAGATGGAACTAGAGAAATGTGGGTTCTTCACGTCAACTCGGTCTCCGCAAAGTGGCTGGTGACGGGTCGGGCTGCGATCGACTGGATGGTCCTCCATCATCAAACCTACATTTCTCTATGCTCATTCTCATTTCACACTTTTCCTCCCGTAATGCCTTGATACCAGCCTTTAAGTGCTGATTAACTATTTTTAAGGCTAAAATTCCTATTTGGGAGTGCAAACATGAGAGTTTACAATAAGTTTGGGTAACCGGACTAGTAGGTGGTGAGGTGGAAACTTTGTTTTTGAGGAGGGAAGTGGTCGTCGAGGCATGATAGTCCTCCTTAATCTTCTCTTTAGAGATTTCCCTAACCTCTACCCTAAAGTGTCCACTTCTACTCTTAGAAGGGTCATCTAGCTTAAGGGTAACTCTCTTATCATTTTCTCTAAGGATAACTTCCTTATCCTCTATGTCTATAATCTCTCTTGCTGATTTTATAAAAGAACTCCCCAAAACAATGGGTGCTTTCTTTGTCATTTCCTCTAGGATGAAAAATTCAGATCTGAATTGACATCCATTAATATCAACACATGCAATGGTGATTTGACACCTTGAAGTGATATGAATACCATCATCAAAACATATGATTTGGGAAGAAGGCATCACCTTACCTATAGGATGTCACTCTAAGATAGTTGAAGGGATGATATTATGGTTTGACCCTAGATCTATAATATTCTAGGGTCCTTCCCGCTGCCGCTGGCCCGCTGTCGCCATTTGTAAGCACATGCCAATGCTCATTAGTGCCTATCGCTGTCGCTCGTCAGCACCCGCTGCCTCTGGTCATCATCGCTCGGCCTCACGCCAGGTCGCCCACTAGCCTCGTTATTGCTGATATAGACGTCAGGCCCGTAATGAATCTGGTACAGTTGCACTTCTTCCCTTTTACGCTTTCAGTTATTTATTTCAATATAACGTACAGTGGGATAGGGTTCTATCGGTACGACCTTGGCTGGCGTGTCTAAGGTGCACGTTCTTGTGGCAAGAGTCGTACTCGCACCGTTGGCCCTCAACCCATCGACCGGGTGGTCGGGAGCCTAGTGACATTCTCAGGTCACGCTTACTGTAACCTAGTGGTCGTTGGTATTCGTCGACGCTGGGTTTTATACTTCTCATTGATTTTATCGTCGCATTATCATTTGCATTACGCCTGCATTATTTGTCTCCGCTACATGACATGACTGCCCCCACCCTCCGTGTGGTGTTACATGAGCCATTCGATCCCCGCTTCTGTTGTGTTACATCACTAGAGACCTGTCGTCAATCTTGATTTCTGAAGCTTGAGTTCTTCACGTTAGCTCGTGCTCCACGACGAGGCTGCTGGCGAGCTCGGGCTTGATCTTTCGGATGGTCCTCCATCAGAATCGATACACACTCCTTTGTATCTTCTAGAGCATGAGGTGTAGTTTGGTACCCCATGTGTCGGAGACTCAACCTATATATTGGATTACATCGATCTGACATTAACTAATCTGTATGATGATATAGTTAATTAATAGCTAACAAAGTTTATTGGACCATTGGAGTCATTAACTAGACTGATATATGGGCCTAGAGGGTCACACGCAAATGGTCTTTTAGACGTCGAAAGATATACTTAAGTTTTGGGGGTTTTATGATAAACACCTCTTAGTATAAATAGGGGAAGGCCTTGAACAAATTCACCCAATCCAGAATTGTTCAGGGCCTTCCCCTTCTTCTCCCTTCTCCCCACACCTCCTCTCCACTCCCAATGCGATCTTGATGACGTATCGATGAGGATGACAGAGGATGAACGGACTTCACAAGGGTTAAGGAGGAGTTTAACGTGCCGAGGATTGTGTGGATATGTCTAGAGGCTGCAATTTTGAGCAGCTCAACTCGTCTTGATCTAGGCTCCAAGAAATCAGGGATGCAATCCATGCACAGATTCTTCATTGCAATGTTTTGTTGATGTTGTTCGATTCGGTTTAAGCCTTTCACTGCGGATTGTTTAGATTTCTTCATCTACATCAAGGCCTTTAGAGCCCAACAACTGTAACATCTGTAATGGCAGGAAGGCACCAGGCTAACCCGCCTAGTTTTCTCCCCCGACCTTCACTTAGAATGTCAATTTTGTCACTCCGCTCAAATAGCATGCACACTTGCGGTCAATTCTACCCAGCACATCGCACACTAGTGGGACTTAGGAAAAGGATGCACTTCAATGCCTCCTTTGGATCTAACATCCTATGGGAAACATCTGGAGGATGTGTTATTGAACACGAGGTCTCCTTTCCCCATGTCAGCACCACCTCTGGTCAGCCGATGTTTTGACTTTGTGTAAGTCATCGCCGAGGACTAAGAAAGGTGTTGTCGCCCAAACATTGCGTGCAAGGTGTGCACGGAGTGAATGCATGCATGTTTCCAGTTGTGATGAAAACACCATTATTGGCTCAAACCAGGCACACATGCGTACTTGCCACGTGTGTATCACAATGTTGGTGACCATCGCCACAAGAGCCCGTGTAACGTTGCACTCTTGGAGTCTGGTTGTAAGACACCCCATCTGTATAGGATGCCACTGGGAGCCTTAGCAGATTGGGACCCTCAAAACTTCCTTCGCGAATAAGAGAAGAGAAGTGGGGCTTAACTCTTCGCCCACATCAGGTACCCCCTATTCGTCTCTAGTACCATGCCATCAAGTTGCGGCTCTGCTCAGATCTTAACCTAGCCCCTGTCAAGAGAGGATAATGAAAATTAAATTCATATTTTACTGGTAGGGTTTCAATGATTAACCAGAATTGGGGTTAAATAAGTCATTTTAAGGCTCTGATATATGCAACAATATTTATAAAAAGCAAATCAACTAATTGATGGAAAACTAGTCAAAACTATTTTAAATAGATAAAAAAATATTTATTTTTTTTTATAATAATTTACTATGATTTTATGATTTTTTGGGTACTTTTTAGGGCAAAAAATAAACTTTAAGGACAAATAGAGCCTTAGGTTGCACTTTCCGTGGTGAAATTGCGGCAGAAACGAGTAGTGGACACAAATCACTATAACTTTTGCTACATTAAGAATTTTTTAGTACCATTTGATGCATTGGAAAGCTTGAAGTCTAGGATATCCTCTGGAATGTTTACCTAACAAAATTGTGAGAAAATTTGAAAAAAATATTCAGGATATCACACAAACCTTGTTGCCACTTCCCCCAAGGGCCAAGTGGTACTCTTTCTCCAAGAATCTTCATCACCCTTGAACTCACTCTTCCACAATCGTGTAGAAAAAGGTTGGATCAAAGAAATCTGATGCACTAGGCCTCAAACAATAAGTTGAGAGCAGAAATCCAAGATGAGATACAAAGTGAGGGGAGAAGATAATAAATAGAAGTGCCCAAACTCTCCCAGCCATTGGATTTAATTTCAAGGGTTTGGAGGGCTAGGATTTCTTGATTTCCAGTCTGGACTCATGTTCCCCCCTTCCCATATTTCAAAACAGGCCTTTCAAATTCAAATTGTGAGTTAGTTCCACAATTCTTGCCTTTAGTTGACCTGGTCTTTAAGGAGGTTTGAATGGGATTCTAGACTGTGCTTCTTGTGTATTAGGCTTCCTCTTATTATCTATTAGATTTCTAATTTCCTTGCATTTTTATCTCAAATTCACCATTGTATTTACCTAAGTCCTTTTTTCAAATAAAATTCCAAGAAGATGTGAGAAATCCACTTGACTCTAAGGAGTCAAGTGGGGTTAGTCTAAAAAATTAATAAAATATATAAAAATATAGCTTAAGAAAATAAATAATAATTTCTCATTTTATCCTTAAATGGTGAATAATTCTAGTGAAAATATAAAAATATGTGGCTAAAAAAGTATAAAGGCATTATTTTATTGATCTATTTTGATGTTATCAAATACCTTCCCAACTAAATCATTGTTGGTCCCTTAACAATGTCCATTGGAGAAAGATATTTAGAGAGAAAAAATAGAGAGAGAGATAAAAAGAGATACGTATATTGAAAAGATTGACAGAGATATTAATAAAGAGAAGGATAGAAAGTTAAAAAAGATTTAAGATATATTTAGAGAGATAGAGAGAGTATCATAATGAGAGAGATTATACTAGCAAAATAATCATAGATAAAGTGAGAGAGGATGAGAGAAAATGATAAAGAAAGCGAAAATAATGAGAGAGAATCCACATCTTATTAAAGTGTAGTGGTTTTCATTTTCTTTCTTTCAGCCCCTTCCATCACATGATTGACTCCAAATACTATGAATGATAGAGCCCCAGGGGATGAGATACTATGAATGATAGATCCCCAAGGACCAGTAGTCTTGGATGACATTAATGTTGGGTTAAGGGCTTGATTGATTGTACAAAAATGGATATAATGTGTAAATGATAGAAATTGGATCCAATGAATCTATAAGATATGAGATGATCATATCACCTTGTTTGGAACTGATTCACTCTCACTTTATTCCCTAGAAGAGTAATTTCAAACCATTCATATGTTTGACATCTAGAAGTATCCATATTATCCCTTGAATGATGGATCTTCTCTTCAAATTCTTCAGTTATCCTTCAAGATCTGGCTGATTTTCTTACTATCAATTCACACCTAAAGGAGAGAGAATTATGAAAACTGGAGAAGAAAGGGGAGCACCAAGAATAGGTTACATTGGGCACTCAAAATGGGTGCCCCCTATTTATATTGATTATGGACATTTTTATAAAAGTATTTATAACTTTAGTGTATCCACCTACTTCCATAGATCTTATGGATGTGAAAGAATGTGACCCTAATACGCCCATGTTTAAATATATAAAATTACTTTACAGGCATAATAACATTTATTAACCAAAATTATTAAGTGACTACATCACCTCTTATATTAATTAATCAATGCTTGATTTAATCAAATTAAAAGGTCAAGTTCCAAGCCTATGGGATTCCAAGAAACACCTCATGCTCTAGAAGATACACGAGTATATCAGCTCTCTCATAGAACCTTTGCCATCATCAATTACTGTATACATGTGATCATTTTATTTGCAAGAGATTCTGAAAAGACTTGGGGTATGGTTAACCATCAAAACCTAAGATGTTATTCCAATTAGTATTGTCGCACATCAGAGATCATTGGAGAACCTATAATCCAATATCTCTATTATTCATTCAAGGTAATTCAATACATATTTTTCTTCGATTCACTCTTCTAATACCAAGGGCAAAGGATTCTATCATTACCACCTAATTGTATTCATGTACTTCATGCAATATTTGAGCTTAGAATATTTTATATTATGTGATTAGAAATTCATACGCCGTGGTCAAAACATAGCTACTCATCCACAAGGTGTATTTGGTGTCTTAAGACTTAAGATCACTTACACATCTGAGATATAAATAACATGATTAAATAACAATTCATTTATTCTTACAAATCAATTCACGAAGCTATTTATCTAAAGAACTCCCACTATCTATAATGTCTCCGTGCTAATGGTTATAAGATCAACCATACTTATCGTATTAGTAGGATTAGATAGTAATATTATTTCTAGATATTTAAATGTAAATATTAACTATCCCTTTAGTATGAAGATTGATAATACATTATTAAATTTTAGTGATCATTTATAAATCATTGTGATTATATTTTTGTAACATATATTCAAGGACTTTATTATAAACATGACACAACAAATAAACATTTATTTCTCAAAACTTGAAAATGACATGGAAATATGATTGGGTTGATAGTCACATAATATCCATCAACCTTTCACTTAAAGTAAAAGCAATCACCCTTGTTCAGCAATACCATTGTCTTGTAATGGCACTCAAAATATTGTAAGCTAGAGGCTTCATTAGCAATTGAGCTATGTTGTTCATCGATAGAACCCTTTCCATCATATTATCTCCTTGAGTAATGATCTCCCTTATACAAAAGAAATCTAATAAGAATGTGATTTTACTTTTATGATATTGTGACTCTTTTGTTTTTGACACCATTGTTGTCACACAACAAAAGTGTAGGTTCCGAGATCGAATCACCAAAGACAAGTTTAATAATTAATTTGTTTAACCACACTATTTCCTTAGAAACCAACAACTATAATGTATTAAAATCTTATTTTTGAGCCTAAAATAGTGATTTTATTGGAACTCTTTTAAGATATCGTACCTATGTTCAATTTGAACAAGACTCTTGATGTAGTTTAACCGTCATTTAGGTTTGATTGAAAACTTGATTCAGTGTAATCCTAAAGTTTCATCTCCTCTTTTCTATAAATTTGAAATGAATCCATAGTTCTAAATTAATTAAAGATACATTTCATCGCTATCTAGTGTTTCTTTCATTTGTATGCCTGTAATATAGTCATAACATTAGGTCTAGTACACTTGCGTACATGATAGTTTTGATAGCCAAAGCATATGGGACGTTCTCCACCACTGCTCCATCTTCAAAACTCTTAGGTCAATGTGCATTAGATACTTGAACTCCATGCTTCGTTAGTATGAGACCTATCTTGCAGTTTCTAGGCTAAACATTTTGACAATGGTTTCAATTTACATTGATTGATATAATCCTATAAATCTCATTGATCTATCTCTATAGATGTATTTTCCCATTACATAGATTGCTTCTACCAAATCCTTAATGGAGAGATTCTCTACAAACAACAATAGTCCAGCACATTCTCATTGATTAGCATGTCATCTACCTATAAAATCACAAATAATGATTGTGCTCCAACTAGTCTTATTCTACACACATTGTTCATCTTCATTTTTAATGAAGTCATAAGATTTGATAGCTTCATAAAATCTATATTCCAACTTCTCAAAGATTTCTTTAATCCATAAATGCAACTTTGGGATCTCCACACCTTTATCATATTCACCTCTTTGCTTAAGGCTTCCATTGAGGAAAGTAGTTTTAACCTCTATTTGGTAGATCACATAGTAATAATGTGCAACTATAGTAAGAAGGATTTTGATTGACTTAATCATGGCAACTGGTGAGAATCTTTCATTGTAGTCAATTCCTAGTCTCTAATGATTCCATGTTTCAACAAACCTTGTCTTTTATATGTCAACTTCTCCATCTGTATTGATCTTTCTGAAGGTACAGACTGACACAGCACATATTAAAGATTCATTTTCACACGAAAGATACTATGCCTATGTGAGGGACAACCAAGTACCATACTTGATTTTGATGCATCGAATAAATTTCAAAATCTATTACTTCTTTTCATGTTTGAAAATTAGAAACTTTTAAGTTAGTGGATCAACACTATTAAGGAGTAGTGTCTCAACTTCACCCACGATAATATCTCCACCATACTGATCAAACTGTACTACTACTCTTCTTGACTTATGAGGCTTTTGTGTATGTACTCACGCAATGAGTTAGTATTTGTGTTAGGATATGGAATTTCATCAGACATTACATTATTCCCAATATCTTCTTGTAGAAGATATTTATCCACTAATAAGATGGATTTTTTCAGATCGATAAAATTAGTATCTGTGTTTTTTAGATTCCATAAATCTACATATCATTGTCTTTCGTTCTAACTTATTTGGGTCATGTATCTTTTGTCACATGGGATGGATACTACTATATTCCATATCTCATTCTGAGTAGAAGACATAGACTTACTAGACAATATGCTTAGTATACATGCCGCCAGTTCGAGCAAATATCTCCAAAGGAACACTAGTAATTTCAAGGATTTTATCATAGATTTCACTATGTCCAAAAAGATGTGATTTATTCTCTATAACACATCATTCATATGTGGTGTGTAGGGAGGAGTCATGTGAGTTAGTTTTGTATTTTATTATTCATATCGATTTGATTGAAGATCTTTGATACCCTCTCAAGATTATTTCTCTACTAAATTGTTATTCTCCTTGAATGTCGCAAATATTTCAGACTTCATCAGTATATCTTTCTGAATATAAAGAAATCACCCTTTTTTTGGACATGCATTGGACTACATACATCATAATGTATTAGTTTTAATTTTTGATAGAATTTTCTCGATTCCCTAAGAATGGTGATTACCCACAATGCAAGATTCACAAGTTGTATATGATTCAAAATATAACACCAAATTATGTATCTTTACGCAAATTTTTGCAGTTTTCTCCTACTTGTGAGCACTAGCAAGTCATATTAAATATGAGAAACACATCCAGTATCCAACGCCCGTGATATATAATCTCTCAAACATGACTATCTATCACATAGATATTTGAAACATCAATATGCCTTTTTTGAGCGATCTCATTGAGGTACTTCTTGAAGTTCCTCTTCTAGTAACCCTTTTTCCCATGGTGGAAGCATGTGTCGCTCCCACCGTCATCCTTTAAATTAATATTAACTCGGATACAAAAAAAAACATGAAAATTTTAGATAGCCAAGATGAGTCATCTACCCTCAATATAAGAGGAGTCACTTGAAGAACAAGATGCATTGAACTTCCTAGACTAGGTTGTGGAAATATGGGAGAAGAAACTCTTCAATAATATATGTTATGGAAAAGTACAAGTCCAATTAAAATTTTTTGTTTAATGTTTAACTATGCCCTAGGTCATTCAGGAGATCTTACTCGAATGATGGATAATACATAGATGGAAGCTAAGGACTGTAAATGTTACATTTTAGAGTTCATTTTCCACTTTTTATCTTCTATAGAACCAGGTGCTGCTTGAATCCCCACAATCAGGAAACTTAATCTGTCACTTGAGTTAAACCGATCCTTGGTCAATTAATATCTAAGTTGATACAATTAATTAATAAGGTTAGTTAATTAATCTTATTGGGAAATTAAAATTTTTATTGTATTAGTACATGGGTCCAGAGTGTCACATACAGAAGATCTAAACGATGTCAATGGATTAACGTAAGTTATAACGACTTTCTGAAAATTTAATAATTAAGTAAAAATAGAGGAGGGGCACCGATTTTAGGTTCCCATGCTAGAAAAATCTGTTGCCTTTTATTTTCACCCTTTCTCAAAAACTCTCTCCCTTCAGTGTGATTGGATGGTAAGAATATATATTAGATCTTTTAGGAAGGTTGAAAATTCTAAATGGAGATCAGTTGTCGCATTTATCGCATGGATACGTCTGTAGGTCATGCACATGACGACTTGAAGAGACTCTTATAGGGATAAAAGTGAGAGTGGAATCAACTCCACACAAGGTAATGAGATCATCTAAGGTTTCATAGATTAATTATGAATTGATTTAATTATTCTGGTATGTGAAATGTAGTTGCTTACAATCAATGAAAGTCCAAAACCCAAAAGAAACAATACTCACTGGAGTAGTTGAAGCTTAATACTCCGGTTTTATTATTATCGATGGGACGGATATAGCTTTCACGGGGAAATGAGAAATATGAGTATTAATGCTAATGGGTTTCATTTCTAATCAGACTTTGTCATCCTCAAAGCTGAACATTCGAGATATTTCCCATTCTTTTACGTAGGCTTTTCTCAAGGCAACAAGAGCAATCATTGATATGAATGAAAGAGTCATCACCCTTAGAATGAGGAGAAAGGAATGTCACTCACGGCATTTGAGAGATCTAAAAACTCCTAAGGCACGAGTAAATGCTTCATTATATATATAGGATAAGGCTAATGAAGCTGTTGAAATTGCTAATGGAGTTAACGATTCTTTCAACCTTCAAACATATGGCTTTATCATTTGAAGGGAACCAGGTTATGCACTTATTATGCAAGTCTCTGTTCTCACTTTCAATTCACTGTACATAGTAAATGAAGCATCAAATATGTATACACGGCCATCTTATACAGAAGAATAAGATGATAGAGAGAAAATCAAACTTAGTGCAATAGAATAAAAAACTTAAAAAATTATCTTGAGGCAGTTTCATACGCTTCCATGACTCTAAAGATGAAGAAGGAATCCCCCAAGGGCCAATATGCTCCTAGTATAGAGATTAGGGATAATTGCAACAAATTACTTGAGGATAATCAAGAAGTGCTGAATATCAAGAGAGTAGTACTTACATGATAAAGACTCCAACATCAGGGGGAAAAAGTAGGGCTAACAAAACAGATCTTGAAGCCTCAAAAGTCACTTTGTGTAAAGGCCTATGTGCATTATCTCTCAGGATCATGCACAAAGGGAATGACACGTCCCGGACGAGTCTTGATGGATGATGATGGTGACAGATGATGCACATAGCCCGTCAGTCCCTAAGTTTTGAAAAAATCCATCACAGTAGCATCACATGTCACGGGCCCTCATGTCGTGTCCTCATCCCATCACACGTTACGTAAGAATATATAAAAGATTGTTTTTTACTCGATTTCTATCTCTCTCTTTCACTCTCTCTTTCTCTTTCTCTCTCTATCTGGGTCTTTCTTGATCTCTCTCTCTGTGTCTCTCTTTCTCTCTCTCTATCTCTCTTGATCTCTTTCTCTGTCTCTCTCTCTCTCTCTCTTGGTCCCTTTTTTCTCTCTGTCTCTCTCAGTCTCTCTCTTTCATTATTTAAAATCAGTCACCACCATCATCTGTGACAACCATCACATCACATCACCTGTACAAGACCCTCTTTCACCCTCATGTCATCCGTCCCCAATAGTCCACCACATCAGCCGTCACCGTCACAGCCTTCTAAAATGTTATCCATCGCTATCACATCATTCATCAAGTCTCCATCACGGTGAAGAATGATTTGTCATTCCCAACATGTAAATGTCAACCCAAAAAAGGTAAAATGTCTCGGGCCATTTTGGGGAAGAAAGTTAGGACTCAGTATCTCTCTCTCCTCCACTATTCTCTCCCATTCTCTACCTTCTGTTCCACACTCTCTAATTTACTACATGCATTAAATGACAAACAAAAATTTAAAGATTTACTCCACTTTATCCTGCCATTATGGTTGAAGAAGTTTTTACTTTGACATTTATTTCTTCACCCATAGGTCACACCGAACCGGTCAAGGACCGGACCTCCACCCATCGTCACTGCCCAGTAGCTCATAGCTAGAAGAAAGAAGAAAGCTAACGGGGACGATGTGTCAGACTTCAATGCAAGCCGATAGCGACGACAATGACGAGCCGCCGCGCCGTTGCCGGTTCAGCACCCTGGCCACGGCTCTGCTCCTCCTCCTCCTCCAACCCTCTTCTGCCATCGCCGTCAACCTCTCAGCCCTGCCCAGTTCAACCCACCAAGTTTCTCAGCTCTTGGAGTGCCATAAACGCCAGCCACCGAGAACCCACCAAGGAGGAAAACTTATCGGATTCGACTCTATCTTTCAACGCTCAACGCCTGCAATTAGACCTGATCAAGCGCGGGCTCACAGCAGACCTCTTCCAATCAAACACCCTCGTCAATCTCCACGCCAAGAGCGGAAATCTGACCGCAGCACACCAAGTGTTCGATGAAATGCTTCACAGGAACGCAGTCTCTTGGACGTGCTTGATCTCTGGTTATGCTCAGCGGGGCCAGCCAGACGAGGCCTGTCGCCTCTTCAAATCAATGGTGTCTGCTGGATTCTCCCCCAGCAAGTACACCTGCGGTAGCGTTTTAAGTAGCTGCCAAGCCTCCGGTCCCCGTTGCGTGCGCCTCGGCGCCCAACTCCATTGCTTGATTCTCAAGAGCGGCTTCTCCTTCGACCCAATAGTCTGCAATGCGCTAATTTCCATGTACGGGAGTTGTTCCTTGGACTGCATAGCCAGTGCTCTGCGGGCTTTCGAAGACGCCCCGAAGGAGGGTCTAGAATCTTGGAATTCCATCATCTCTGCTTGCTCCAGGAGCGGAGAAGCCGCCGCCGCCTACCAGCTGTTCGTGGAAATGCTTAGCAGAGGCCTCCTTCTACGGCCCAATGAGTACACCTTTGGGAGTCTGATCAGCGCCTCGTACTCCGCCCCCTTTGCATGTCTTCTTGATCAGTTGCTCTCTCAGATACTCAGGTATGGCTTCCTGGATGATCTCTTCGTGGGCAGCGCGCTCGTCAGCGCCTTCTCCCGGCTCGGCGCTCTCGAGACGGCGAAGAAGACGTTCTTCCAAATGCGAGCCAGGAATGCCGTCTCCATGAACGGGCTGATGGTGGGATTGGCGAAACAGGGACGGGGAGAAGAAGCCATGGCGGTCTTCAGGGAAGTGGACGACCGCAGGCTGCTCAACGGTGACAGTCTAGTGGTGCTGCTCGGCGCTTGCGCCGCCGTGTCCGTGCCGAAGAAAGGGCGAGAGATCCACGGCTTTGTCGTCCGGACCGCCGGCCTGGGCGGCGACGAGGTGGCTCTGGGGAATGCCCTGGTCAACATGTACGCCAAGTGTACCGCCATTGACGAAGCTGAGAAGGTGTTTGACTTCATGCAGTCCAAGGATCAAGTCTCATGGAACTGTATAATCTCCGGGCTGGACCAGAACGGGCTTTTTGAGCGGGCTCTGGCCCGTTTCCATTGCATGCGGAGAGCCCAAGTCCCTCCTTCAAATTTCACTTTGATCAGCGCGCTGAGCTCCTGCGCCAGTCTTCAAGTCCTCTGCATGGGAGAGCAAGTCCATGGCCACAGTATCAAGCTCGGGCTGGAGACCGACGTTTCCGTCTCGAATGCGCTTCTGGCCATGTACGGAGACTGCGGCAAGACCCCGACGAGCCGGAAACTCTTCTTCTCCATGAAAGAGCCTGACCTGGTCTCCTGGAATTCAATCATCGGTCAGTCTGCAGATTCAATGGAGCTCTTCAGAGAGATGACTCGCTCAGGATGGCACCCAAACAGAGTAACTCTTATCAATATTCTGGCGGCTCTTCCTGTGGTCGAGCAAGGAGGCCAAGTCCATGCGCTGACAGTGAAGCTCGGGCTGGCGGCGGACGCCGCCGTGGAGAATGCCATGCTCTTCTGCTATGCCCGGGGCGGGAGGATCGCCGCTGCCGAGCAGGTCTTCGCCGCCATGGCCGAGAGAAGAGATAACCTCTCCTGGAACTCAATGGTTGCCGGGTACATTGATAATGGGCTTCTCACCCAGGCTGCAGACTTGGTGTGGTTGATGGCGAGTGAAGGCGAGAAGCTCGACGGCTTCACCTTCGCCACCGTTCTCTCCGGCTGCGCCGCCGCCGGCGCTCTAGAGCGCGGGATGGAGCTGCATGGCTTCGGCCTGAGGACCCAGATCAACTCCGACGTGGTCATGGACACAGCTCTAGTTGACATGTACTCGAAATGCGGCGAGATCGAAAGCGCCGCCAAGGTCTTCGCCTTCATGTCGGAGAGGAACAGATACTCTTGGAACGCGATGATCACCGGGCACGCCCGCCATGGACGCTCGGCGGAAGCTCTGAAGCTGTTCCAGGAGATGCAGGAGAGTGGAGACCAGCCAGACGACGTCACCTTCGTGGCGGTTCTGTCGGCGTGTAGCCACGGCGGGCTGGTAGAAGAAGGCAAGCACTGGTTCAAGGCCATGTCAGGGAGGTTCGGAATTGAGCCGAGGATGGAGCACTTTTCCTGTGTGGTGGACCTTCTGGGCCGGGCCGGCAGAGTTGAAGAGATGGAAGAGTTCTTAAGGAAGATGCCGGTCCAGCCCAATGCACTGGTCTGGAGGACTGTTCTGTCTGCTTGCTGTAGAACCAGAGACGAGGCCCGGGTCGAGCTTGGGAGCAGAGCAGGCGATAAACTCATGGAGCTCGAGCCAGAGAATCCAGTCAATTACGTGCTCCTTTCAAAGCTCTTCTCTTCCATGGAAAGATGGGAAGAAGTGGCCAAGTCCCGGATCTCCATGCGGGCAGCCATGGCGAAGAAGGCGGCAGGCCTGAGCTGGGTCACCATGAAAGACCGCGTCCACAGCTTCGTCGCCGGAGACAGAACCCATGAAAGCTCAGCCGAGATCTACGGAGAGCTGGCTCGGCTGATTCAGAAGATCACGGCCGTCGGATACTCCCCCCAGACTGCTGGCGCGTTCTACGACGTCGATTCAGAGGAGAAGGCGCAGCTGCTGACCCACCACAGCGAGAAGCTCGCGCTGGCCTTCGTCCTCACCTGCTCCTCTTCCCTGCCGATACGAATCATGAAGAATCTCCGGGTCTGCGGCGATTGCCATCTCTTCTTCCGCTGCAGTTCTAACGTGCTCCGTCGCAAGATCATACTCAGAGACTCCATCCGGTTTCACCACTTCGCCGACGGCGTCTGCTCCTGCGGAGATTACTGGTGATCACAGCGCATCTGATCAAAGAGGCTATCAAGAACGGAGACGATCGAAGGGTTGAACCCGTCTTCTGCTCTGAAGAGATGAACTCGGCCGCTAACTTCGGTCCAGCTAAACCCGGGCTCCGTCTTCACTCCTCCGTCCTTCATCTTCTTCCTGACCGCCGCCGCGCGCCGCCAGTCGCCGGCGGCGGCGTAGAGACTGGCGAGCTGGACGTGGGTGGCAGCACAGCCGGGCTCCAGCTCCAGCCTCCGCTCCGCCGCTCTGATGCCGACACGTGTCCTCCTGTGGGTTCTACAGGAAGACAGCAGAGACCCCCAGATGATGGAATTGGGGGGAATCGGCATGTTTTCTATGAACTCCAAGGCTTCCTCGACTCGGCCGGCCCGGGCGAGAAGATCAACCATGGAAGAGTAATGCCCGAGCTCCGGCCTCAGCCCAAGTCTCTGCATCGAGCTGAAGCAATTACGGGCGAGCTCCACCATCCCGCCGTGGCGGCAGGAAGATAAGATAGCGAGGAAGGTAACACAGTCTGGGGAAACCCCTCTTGTTTGCATTCTGCTCGCCATAGCCATGGCCATCTCCGACAGCCCGTGAAGGGCGCAAGCAGAGATCATCGAATTCCAGGATATCAAGTCTCTGGAGGAAGAACCCATCTCGTAGAAGACGGAGGCGCCGTCGGCGATGCTACCGCACTTGGCGTACATGGAGATTAGAGAATTGGAGACGTGGGTGTGGGAGGAGAAGCCGGCTCGGAGAGCTTGGCAATGAAAGGATTTGCCGGGCTGGAGGCAGCCGGCGCTGCCGCAGGCGCTGACAAGGGCTGATAGAGTGTAGTCGTTGGGCTTCACACCGGCTCGGTTCATCTGTAAGGCGAGCTCCATGGCTTCTTCCGTCCTTAGTTTCTGCGCGTACCCGGCGATGATGGCGGTCCAGGAGGCGGTGCTTCTATCAGGAGTTTCGTCGAACACTTGGCGGGCGTTGCGGAGGCGGCTGGTTTTGGCGTAGAAGCTGATCAAAGCGCTGGCGACTGGGCATCGCCTGTCAAGGCCGGCTTTGACGGAGACGGCGTGGAGGTGAAGGCCTGAGCTTGAGCGATCGCGCTCTTCTCCACTGGAATTGCTCAAGAGACGCGACACTGCGTTCGCGTTCAAGTTTGAATTGGAAGGCTCGTCGTTGAGAGCTTGGCTGTGATCTGTTCTTGAAGGTTTTGGTTCTCTGAGGTTTTGTAGACAGCTTTGTATGAGCCGGGCGTGGCTTTCTTGGCCGTCCAGTTTGCCATTGTTGTGTGTGGTTAACAGGTCTAAGACTTGGAGAGCTCGCTCCATACGTCCGCCACGGGAGACCCCGTTGATCGATGCTCTTAGACGCATTTCATCGAACATATTGAGGGTTTGGAGTTCATCTCGCTATGGACTGCAGGACGGGCTGTGCTGGACGAAGCGTAAGCAGAGCAAGTGAACTAAATTTGGTTTAAATTTGAACGTTTTGACGTATTGGTCGTAGGTGGCGCTGATGGGCCAAAATTCTGACAAGCCCAATAAACCCTCTAATCAAAGAAAAACTTCAATGGTACATGAATTATAATTTCGTAAATATAAGTAATTGTATATCTATTGCCAGCGAATAGATCGTTAATCCCTACTAAACAGAAATTGTTATTGAAACTTATTGAAATTGCAGTTAAAATTAGCACCCTGTCATCGCCACCCCTTGCCGCCACCTCCCTCGCCATACCAGCCGTTGTTGTCCGTCTCTGGTTGCCGCCACCACCATCCCAACAAAGTAATAATCCCTTCTTGAAAATTCAGTTCCCAAAATTCAGATTGTCAGGTTTGATAGATGTACAAATTTGAGAAAGAAGACCAAGAAAGGGTGTACCAGTTTGGTTGTAATGAGATAGATAAAGGGTAAGAGAGAGGGAGAGATATGGAGAGTTTATTTGGGCAAATATTTGTGGGTTTGTTGTATGTACAAATCTCAGCGAGAAATTCAAGAAAATGGTAAAAATGTTGTGCATTCATGACCTTTTTGGATAGTTTTTCAGAATCCTGACTTTTAGGACTTTTCATCTTTTGGTTCTTTCTCTTGTTCTATGTAAATTTTTCTATTATCCTTAGCCTATTAAGAGGGGGGGGAGGTATATATATGTGTAAATACATATAGAGTGGCTGCAACCCTCAACCTTATCCGCCGAGGAAAATGGTGTTTCTTCATCCAAGAACATGAGCCTGGTAATTTTGTTTTTAACGATTGTAGAGCCTACTTCTTTAATGTCCGGTCTTATTTTAATTAGTATCTAAATCCACTTATCTCAGTTATTACAATACCCTTCAAGGAGCAGAGCTTCAGCAACAAGCTTACACGAGTAGTCCTACTGCCAACACATCCATTGGAAGTTGACCTTGTGATTTCATTTTATTTTTGAGTAAGATTTGTTTTGAGTTCTAACACTTCAATCACTTAATGTATAAAAAAATCAACTGTCATTTCAATAGTCTATTTTTTTATGTCTACAACAATCATCCCATTGGTCACACCAGTCGTCCCCATCATTGACAATCGTCATCCTGCTCGTTGAGTATTGTCATCACTAGTCATCCCGGTTATTGGTTCTTGGCGTGGTCAGTAGTTATTATCTTTGTCGCTGGAAATTCGTCATCCCATTCTCGACGGTCATCATTCTCATTAGTAGTTATTGTAGACCTTGTCCTTGGTGGCGGTCGTCCCCATCCTCAGTGATCTTCATTCCCATTGTGGGTGGCATATGATGATAAATATCAATTTTTCTGTTGATACCGGATATCGATATCTGGATACCAGTTCTGATATCCGGATATCGAAATCCGATATCCGATATCCATCTCGTCCCACCCATTTGATATCCGTCTCCAATATCCGTCTTCACCTATTGGACGGATATCGTCTGATATCTGATATCAGACACCGCCCCATTTTTTTCTGGATATCAGATGTTGAATGTCCGATACCGGATATCAGACGGACAATCCCTAGGGAGAAGGAGAGGGAGCGACCAAGAGAAAAATAAAGAGAGAGAGGGAGAGGGAGGGATTGAGAAAGAGAGAGAGAGAGGAAGGGAGAGGAAGCGATCAAGAGAGAGAAAGAAGATGAGGGAGCGATCAATCGAGAGAGAGAAGACGAGGGAGTGATTGACAGCTAGAGGGAGAAGGAGATGGAGTGATCGAGAGAGAGAGAGAGAGAGAGAGAGAGAGAAGGAGAAGATGGAGTGATCAACAGAAGGTGAGGGAGAAGGAGAGGGAGCAATTGAGAGAGCGAGAGAGAAGAAGAAGAAGAAGAGGGAGTGATCAACAGAGGGTGAGGGAGAAGGAGAGGGAGTGATCAAAAGAGAGAGAGAGGACGAGGGAGTGATCGACAAAGAGAGAGAGAGGACGAGGGAGTGATCAACAAAGAGAGAGAGAAGGAGAAGGAGCCATCAAGATAGAGAGAGAGGGGGGAGAAGGGAGTGATCAAGAGAGAGAGAGAGGGAGAGGGAGCGATTGAGAGAGAGGGGGGAAGGGAGCGATCGAGAGAGAGAGGGAGAGGGAGTGATGGAGAGAGGGAGGGAGAGAGAGAGGGAGAGGGAGCGATAGAGAGAGAGGGAGAGGGAGCAAGTGAGAGAGAGAAATATTTCCGTCACCACCGAAAATCATCGGTCCATTCTGTCATCCGTTCGTCATTTTTCATCATCTTTCATCTGTCACATATGACGGATGACTAAAAGCTCTCCGTTCAGTCATCCGTCCAATGCTCCGTACGATGATGGATGACTTTTTTTGAACAGACGGATGATGTTTTGTCATCTGTCCTCCAGCTCTGGTTGTCGTCCTCATCATCAGCAGATGTTTCCTCTGTTAAGGGCCATTGATTTTGCCATTCTAGTGGTTGTCCATGTCACCCTGTCATCACTGGTGGTTGCTAGCATCGTCTGTGCTTGTCTCACATCTGTCAACAGTGGCTGAGGTCTGAATTCAATTCGTCTAGCCCTGTCTCCATCCCTCGAGTAGGGAATGCCCAACCGATATCCGTCTGATATCCAATATCGGACAACCGATATCTGATATCCGTGAAAAAACCGGGATGGTGCCTGATATCGGATATCGGATGATATTCGTCTTTTGGATGAAGATGGATATCGAAGACGGATATCTGTTGGCTAAGGACGAGACGAACCTCGGATACCCGATATCAGTTATCGATATCCGGATATCAAAACCGATATCCGGATATCAAAACCGATATCCGGATATCGATATCCGATATCCGGATATCGATATCCGATATCCGGTTATTTTTCCCAAACCGCTGTAATCCCATATGGAAGAATTTTAAGATTTTGTAAAGTATGAATGTTGTCCACCCTTCTTTTGTAAAATATGAGAGGAGAAGAAGATAGGAAGAGAGAAAAAAGCAGCAGATGAAAATTTTGAATGAGCAATGAAGAAGAAAAATTAAGAAAAGACAAGAACAAGGAATAGGAAGAAGGGAAGAGAAGAGTCAAAAAAAATTTGAGTGGAGAAGAGGGCAGAAGAGTAGAAGAGGGGAAGAAAAAGTAGGAGAGAAGAGAACAAGAGATAGTAAGAGGAGAGGAGAAGAAGATAGGAAGAGAGAAAAAAAACAGCAGAGGAAAATTTTTAATGAGCAATGAAAGAAATTTTAAGAAAAGATGATAACAAGGAATAGGAAGAAGGGAAGAGATGAGTAAAAAAAAATGGAGTGTACAAGAGGGCAGAAGAGTCGAAGAGGGGAAGAAAAAGAATAGGAGAGAAGAGATTAAGAGACAGTAAGAGGAGAGGAGAAGAAGATAGAAAGAGAGAAAAAAGCAGCAGAGGAAAATTTTGAATGAGCAGCGAAGAAGAAAAATTATGAAAAGATGAGAACAAGGAATAAGAAAAAGGGAAGAGAAGAGTCAAAAAAAAATTGGAGTGTACAAGAGGGCAGAAGAGTCAAAGAGGGGAAGAAAAAGAATAGGGGAGAAGAGAACAAGAGACAATAAGAGGAGAGGAGAAGAAGATAGAAACAGAGAAAAAAAGCAGCAGAGCAAATTTTGAATGAGCAGTGAAAGAAGAAAAATTATGAAAAGATGAGAACAAGGAATAGGAAGACGGGAAGAGAAGAGTAAAAAAAATGAGGAGTGGAGAAGAGGGCAGAAGAGTTGAAAAGGGGAAGAAGAAGAAATAGGAGAGAAGAGAATAAGAACCAGGGAGAGGAGAGGAGAGGAGAGGAGAGGAAGATAGAAGCATGAGAATAGGAGAGCAGGGAAAAAAAGAGAGGAGAAGTAAAGAAAGAGAGGAAAAAATCAGCAAGAGGAAAATTTTGAATGAGCAGTGAAGAAGAAAATTTAAGAATAGATGAGAAGAAGGAATAGGAAGAAGGCAAGAGAAGAGTAAAATACAGTTGTTAGAAGTCAAATAGATATGTTTACTCCTCTTCTGTGTGGTATTCATTCTTGTTCGGCTCTTGGAATCATATCCAGTTGGAACAGCTTGCAAAATCCAACCACTTCACCTACTTCATTTCCCCCAACCGTTTCCCATACTTCATTTGAAACAGAATGGTTTCATGTTCTTTCATCGATTGGTTATTCCTCTCCGTTCGTATCTCCTTCTCCAATTTCGGTCTCAATTAGTTCACAAGATTGAATGGCCATTCTTGCTCGATTTGATTGTTTTAAAAGAATGTTGAGTGGATGGTTATGTAAGTTATGTAAACATAACCTGGGAGGTTCAGCATCTGAAAGAAAGAAGGAAGGTAGGTTTCAGAACCTACAGCTTTTGATTCATAAAAAATACACCTCACACTTATGGCCCTCTTTAGGGGAAAATAATCCTCATTCCCGACTTGCCGAGGTAAAAATATATTAAAATACAAAACCATGAACAAGTCATTTCTTACAATGACTCGCATCAACCTCCGAGTGATCAAAATAAGAGGAGGCTATCGCTATGCACTCCGAGTGATTACGAAATGCAGAGGGATTAACTGTCCGAGAGAAAGCATTCACAATATTTTTAGAACGGTGTATTGTAAGGGAGATTCATTCATAGGAATAGGGCTGAGAAAGGGGTTGATATACTTGAACTTGCAGAGAAAGTGCATGCCATTAAATCAAAATAGAGGAGTGGAGAAGAGGGAAAAAGAGTAGAAGAGGATAAAAAAAGAAACTTGAGAGAACAGAAGAGGAGACAGGAAGACAAGAATAGAGCAGGGAAAAATAAAAGAGGGTGAGAAGAAAAGAAATAGGAGAAGAGAAGAAGAGAAAGAAAGAGATGAAAAAAATAGCAGAAGCAAAAGTAAGAAGAGAAGATAAGAAGCAAAAGTAAGAAGACAAGAGAAGATGAAAAAGAAAGAAGGGAAGAGAAGAAGAAACAGGAAGAAGGGAAGAGCAGAGGATGAGGTATAGACATTTAACAATTCCCAAATGCACTGAACAACATTAAATAAGTAATCAACACAAAAGTAAATATATAATTGGAGAAAAAGTTCAAACTAAAAAAAAAAACTTAAAACACTAAAACGCAAAAGCTAACTGCATCGAGGAATATAAATAAGTTATCATTACAGGTACTTTTATTTGAAATGAAATTCTTGAAATACATGCAATCAGGATGGAGATTTCAACATTTTAATGAAATGAACCCACATGAATTACAACAAAGAATAAGAAGAAGAAGATGAGAATTAGCGGAACAAGAACATGAGAATTGGTGGAAGAAGAAGAAGATGAGAATTAGCGGAAGAAGAAGAAGTGAATTCCAGGGAGAAGAAGGGGAAGAAAGGGAAGAGTGTGAAGAACGGGAAGAACAAGGGGAATATTGGGATTGGGGAATGGGGAAGAATGGGAAGAACAAGGGGAATATGGGGATTGGGGAATGGGGAAGAACGGGAAGAAGAACTGATCTCCGTCCGCCGATGCCGCCATCGCTGCCGTCCGCTCATGCCGCTGCCCGCTGTCCGCCGTCCGCAAGGGCACCAATAATTTTGAATCGAAAATCAGGTAAGTATGTTATCAATGTTGGATATCGAATTTCGATATCCAACATCGATAACTGATGTCGTCATCGTACCCCTGAGACGGAGGCGGATGACGACATTGAGGCGGATGTTGATACTGTAGCAACCGATATCCATATCCAATATCCGGATATCGAAAAAAATGGATACCCTCATCAGACATGGGTATTGTTATCTGTTTTCTACGACAAATCTACTTTCACTTCATCCGGATAACTTGTATCTGTTTCTTTAACCCGATAACTGGATCTGGGCGGTCAAACCCTACACCGTGTTTCTTGCCTATAGTAATAACAACAGTCAACAGTACGGTGGAGTGTGCAGAATAATTTGGTATATTTTTTGCAAAAGTCGTTATTGGGAAGAAATGGGAAGGTCATTTAAAGGTCGGAGATGACGGGTTCACATCCCATCACGGGATCCGGAAGCAATAAATCCGGACCGTCCATCTGGTCGCCGAGCTCTCGATATTATGGCCGCGTCGTCAACGGCAAAGGCAGAGAGAATGGAGCGAAGCAGCCGCACAAGTCTACGCTCGCACAGCTTCGGCCGGTGCCCGGCGGCGGCGCTAGACTTCGGCGCCTGCTGCGGCGGCGGCGCCGCGAGATTCGGGCGGCGGCGGTGGAATCTAACGGCTCTCTTCGCTTCACCGATCCGCAGAAGAAGAGGAGTTCGCGGCGGCGCTTGCAAGGTCCGGCGGCCCGCTTACGACCCTTTAACCTACGCCCAGAACTTCGAGGATCCTGGCGCCGCCACGTGGCAGGAGGAGGAGGATCAACGGTGCAGATCGTTCTCTGCTCGCTTCGCCGTGCCTTCCTCCGTCTTCTCCGGCGAGTCCGACGAGAGGTTCCCTTTCTGAGTAGTTTACTAGGAGTAGATCTCTCTTGCTCCGCCGGTAGACTTTGCGGTCTGCTGTTTAAATGGGAGAAATCTTATGAATGAATTGAAAGGGCCTTCCTTTGGCGAAAGGAAGATTAGATTGCTTTCTCGGTTTGTTTTGTACATTGTTTTTTTTTTTCGATTAGATCCGTCGGTTCCGGGCGGCGCCGCCAGCTCTCCGCCGGCTCCGGCGGTGGTCACGAGCCAGTTAATGCGCTTGGAGTTGTCCCCCATGCTGCGTTACCCGTGTCGCCATTACAACGCAAAGGTGGAATTCACATGCGGGCTGTGATAGAGAGAAAAAGAGAGCACTAGAGCGAGAGATAGAGCACTCAGAGAAGTGGAGAGGGCGAGTGCTAAAGAGAGAAGTGGTGAGAGAGATAGGGCATTCGGAGAGAAGTGGTGGGAGCTAGCACTAAAGAGAGAAGAGAGAAGGATAGAGCACTCAGAGAGAAGTGGAGAGTGCGAGCGTAAGAGAGAGAGAGAGATCGAGTACTAAAGAGAGAGAGATCGAACACTGAGAGAGAACTGGAGAGATCGAGCATTAAAGAGAGAGAGAGAGAGATCGAGCGCTCAGAGGGAAGTGGAGAGAGATATTGAGCACTGAAGAGAGAGATCGAGCACTCAGAGGGAAGTGGAGAGAGAGACCGAGCACGATAGAGAGAGAGATCGAACAATGAGAGAGAACTGGTGAGATCGAGCATTAGAGAGAGAGAGAGAGACCGAGCGCTCAGATGGAAGTGGAGAGAGATATCGAGCACTAGAGAGAGAGATCGAGGACTCAGAGGGAAGTTTAGAGGGAGACCGAGCACTAAAGAGAGAAAGATCGAACACTCAACTCAGAGGGAAATGGAGAGAGAGATCGAGCACTCTGAGGGAAGGGGGGAGAGACACCGAGCTCTAAAGAGAGAGAGATCGAACAGAGGGAAATGGAGAGAGAGATCGAGCATTCAGAGGGAAGTGGAGAGAGAGACCGAGCACTAAAGAGAGAGAGATCGAACACTCAGAGGGAAGTGGAGAGGGAGATCGAGCATTCAGAGGGAAGTGGACATAGAGAGCACTAAAGAGAGAGAGAGAGATCGAGCACTCAGAGGGAAGTGGAGACAGAGAGAACACGAAAGAGAGAAGTGGAGAGAGAGAGAGAGCTCGAGAAATGGATAGAGAGAGAGAGCTCGAGAAGTGAAGAGAGAGAGAGAGAGCACAAGAGAGAAGTCGAGAGAGAGCACTAGAGAGAGGAGTTGAGAAAGAGAGCACTGGAGGAAGGGAGAGAGAGAGAGAGAGAGCGGGATAGAGAGGGAGCAGTGGAGAGAGAAAAAGAGAGCGAGAGAGAGAGAAAGCGGGATAGAGAGGGAGCACTGGAGAGAGAGAGAGAGAGAGAGGGATAGAGAGGGAGCACTGGAGAGAGAAAAAGGAGAGAGAGAGAGGGATAGAGAGGGAGCACTGGAGAGAGAAAAAGAGAGCGAGAGAGAGAGAAAGCGGGATAGAGAGGGAGCACTGGAGAGAGAAAAAGAGAGCGAGAGAGAGAGAAAGCGGGATAGAGAGAGAGCACTGGAGAGAGAGAGAGAGAGAGAGAGAGAGAGAGAGAGGGATAGAGAGGGAGCACTGGAGAGAGAAAAAGGAGAGAGAGAGAGAGCGAGATATATAAAATGCATAAAGAGAGAGAGAGAGAGTCTACGCGTCACTCAAGTGGGCGTCGATCAATTGGGTGTTGCGGGTTGCATGCTGTCCGGCCAGCGGAAGGTGTCAGCAGGGAAAGCAAGCCGTTAATGCGGAGTGGGCCATCTCCAATAGGGCGCAGGCTCCAACTTTGGATGGTCAAAAGAAGATTCAAATAATAGGAACTGGGATAATCTCAAATTGTAGAATTCAACCCGACTCGACCCGCGATGTGAAGTGCAAAGAGAGCCCATCTTTCAATTCGGATGACAATTGATTCAAGCAATTCAACTGAATATCAAATCATTCAGTCACATCAGCCCTTTAATCTTTTCTGACGGTCTGATCTTTCTTTATAATATTGATTTTCAAATCGCAAAAACTATATTATCTAAGGAATTGAATCGCGAAGGGATCAGTGTGACAACTGGGGTTCGTAAACAGACGACGGATTATTGTCCATCGGGTACCCATCGCCCAGAATAGTGTGTTGAGTTAGAACCGTTATGGGAGTAATTTCCCACCATCTTTTTTTGTCTGATCTTCCTCTTTTTCTCAGGACTCAGGGTTTTTGAGGTAGAAGTGTGAAGGCTGTAGTTCTCCAAGAGTTCTTGAAGTAGAAGAAGAGGGTTCCAGGAGGAGGGTCTTCTTCACCTATCCTGAAGCGGGTTGAAGTTGGTTTCTGGATGCCATTGAAGAGCCTCATCACAAGAGAAATTTGAAGTGTTCTATTTTCCTTGTGAGTTTGAACTAGAGAGACTTGTTTGTCTCACTTCTCTTGTTGGAGAATGATCATATAAGGTGCTCAGTAGGTGACTTCTTATCAGTTTTTAATTGAAGTTTTTTTTAATCTCTCACGTTCAGCTTATTTAAGTGTGTGAGATAAAGAATTAGAGTATTTTTTGGTTGGTTCGAGGTTGACTCTGTTATGTTTCATCATGAATGCTCTTCTTGCATGGTTTGCTTAAGTAGGGAAATGTGGAGTATATGGAATCCAATAATAGAGGATCTTGGGTATTCCAAGGGCCTATATTTACCACTCAAAGGCATTGTTGGAAAATCTGTTAAGATGTCTGACAAGGTATGGCTCTTGTTGGACACCTTATGTGGAAATAATTCCGCACAAGAATTTAGTCAAGCCATTCATGTGTTTGCCCTCTAGATGTATTCATGGAAGCAATGTGATGATGAATGTCATTGTCCAAATATCCATTACAGTGTAGTCTCACAAGTGGAGGTAGTGACTAGAGAAAAAAATATGATAGAGAGGGTGCCCAAGTCTGGTTGGCACACACACCTAAAATGGGTGACACCATAATTTATACTTACTCATGTTGGATATCTTCATAAAATCTCCAATAATTTAAGTTTATCCACTAGTATCCATAGATCTTATGCACATGACTCTCAAGTATCAGTCTAGTTAATAATATTTATGGCCGTATAATATTTAATGACTAACCTTTCTAACAAACAATAACGGCATATAAATTAGTTAATCAAGGATCAATTTAACGAGATAAATAGGTTAAGTTTCAGGTATGTAGGTTCATAAGGTACACCTCATGATCTAGGAGATATAATGTAGTGATTTAACTTTCTCATAGAATCTTTAGCATCATATATCAACGTGTACGCATAATTATTCATCTTCTTGATATTCCCAAATGACTTGAGGTATGAATAACCATCAAATCCTAATCTGGCATTCCAAATGTTGCGATCCATGCAAAATAAATCCTTGGTCTCTGGTAAATTGAACACTTATATGATTGTGACATGAATCAACATGATTAATATGATTGTTATGGATAAATTTAGAGAGCTATTTCCTTAAAGAGGACAAATTGTCAGTCATTATGTCTTTACACCAAGGGCTATAAGATCAACCATAATTATCATGTAACTCAAGTTAGATATTGTTATTGTTTCTAGATAGTTTGATGTCCATCTTGAGTCTCTTTCAAATAGGAATATTTAGAACACATATCTAAGAAATAATGTGATCATCATAATATGATCATGTTATAATGTACCATGTCTTCGGATGTATCCACGTACTTCATTATAAATATTACATATGAACTATAATATATAAACATTAATTTCAATGGCATACTTGTGTGATTAGCTTAAGGGCCACGTAATGTGCATTATATTTTTGGGATACCATTCCATGGGTCAAATATATCATTTTGTGTTACATACATGTAAACCTAACATATCATTTCGTGACTAGTAGATCTCATTTAATCTTTATTTCTTTTTCTCTAGTCCAATATCACACTCCTATTTCTCTTTGCTCTATAATTGCACATTTTGTTGGACTCTAGGGCCTTTATTGAGATAAAAAATTGATGATTCATGCATCAAAAGGAGCATAAGAAAATTATGGTGTTTCAAAACCAATGTTTTGAATGTCATTTTACATGATAATCGTTGTGAAATACTTCAAAATTTTCATTCATGTCTATAAACTCAGCAAGGCTATTTATGGTTAAAACTAGCACTAAGAAAATGGTTCAAATTGAAAGTGTCTCACCTACATGGGATTTATTTGTTCCATGTTTTCCACCTACTTATTTGTTAAGTCAGACTCATCCTCATTCATTTTTGATTTACTTTATATGGCTGATATCTTAATCAAGGGTACAGATTCCAAAGCACTATACCTGTTTTTTATTCCTTCAATTTGGTGTTTTCCATTTGTTATTTTGGATCCCACTCAATATTTCATAGGGATCAAAAATTTTCAAGATGGATATTTCCTATATGATGGGGGACTATCCTGCTTCGAAGGCCCCGGCGAACCACTTCATCGAGCGAGGGCTCATGTGTGAGACCCATCCTTCGGAGTACCCCCCCTCGCCAACAACCACAAAGGTTTGACGTTATCTTTCCTTATATTTTCTTTTTTACGTAGGCCTTGTATCTAGGCCGCGTATGTGTTTGTTTTTTTGTTTATTCGCATGTGTTTTGACCGTTGTACGGGCATACACATTTGCGCGTGTGTTAGCACATGTGTGGGCATGTTCGTGCGCCTCTCTCTCCTATTGGGGGCCTAATTACTTTTAAGTAGGCCTTCTCCCCCTTTATTTCTAAGGGGGGAGTCCCATATTTGCGCCTATAAAAGGTGGGCCCACCCATAGGAAGAGGAGAGAAGAAAGATTGAAGAAAATGCGATTTTTAGTGATTTTTCCTGATTTTTTAGTTTTCATCATATTTTAAAAAATTCCACTGCAAAGAGAGAGAGAGAGAGAGAGAGAGAGAGAGAGAGAGAGAAACCCTAGAGTTCCCCAGAAACTGTGGCCACCTAGGCAACCCGCAGTCATCCTAGGCAGCCCGCGGCCGCCCAGGCAGCCCGCGACCGCCCAGGCCACCCGTGATTGCCCAGGATGTCGTGGCTGGCCCAGGCCGCCCATGGCTGCCCCAAGCCCGGCCACGGCCAACTAGGTCCGCCTAGAGCCACCCGTGGTCGCCTAGGGCTGCCCTAGGCCGGCCAGGCCGCTCGTGGCCACTTAGGCCACCCAGGCCGCACGCAGCTGCCCGCAGCCATCGCAGCAGTCGCGCATCAACTGCCGCTCACGGCTGTCGTAGTAGCCACTAGCGGCTGCCATAGTAGTTGCCCGCTGCCGCTTCAGCAGCATGTGGGGTTCCAGCCGTTCGTGACCGCGAGCCGCCTATCGCCGCCGCCGTCATGTCCTGCCAATGCTACTGCGGCCGCCAGCTATCTGCCGCTACCGTCGTGCCCTGCCATCACCGCTATGACTGCCAGCCATCTACCGTCGCGTTTTGCCGCTGCTGTCGTGCCCTACCATCGTCGTAGCGCCCAACCATCGTCACGCCCGTCAGTGCTCTCAAATTCGCACTTCGCCACCATGCTCATGGCTACAACGTCGCCGCACCTAGCCGCCGCGCCCATTAACACGGTGCCTTGCCTTCGCGCCCGTTGTTGTGCCTAGCCGCCTAATTGCGCCGTCGCACCTCCTTGCGTCACCGCGCCTACTTGCGCCGCCACCCCTACCTGCGCCGTCATCGCACCTACGGGTTGCTCGCCTTCCATGGGTGCCAAATCAGACACCTCCCGAGCCTACCATTCCTGGTACGCTCATCGATTCCCTCTTAGCGTTATATTATTTCTTTTAGTGCCTCCAAACATTTTCTCCATCGCTGGGCTTAGATTAGTGATAGATAGGATTCACATTCCGAGGATTAGAATTTCATTTGGTATGTCCTTGGTTGAGACCGTCGAAGGCGTGCGCAAAAAGTGGTAGTAGCCGAGCTTGCACAGTTGGCCTTCAAACCGACGTCCGGATCATTGGGAGCCTAGTGGCATTCCCAGGTTGCACTTACCGTAGCCTAATGGTTGTTTATGTCCGTCGACGCCAGATTGGTACTTCTCATCAATTTTATTATTGCATTATCATTAACATTACATCATCATTATTCGTCTCTGTTACATAACATGACTGCACTCGCCTCCCTGTGGTGTAACACGAGCCGATCGATCCGGGCGCCAGTTGTGTTACATCACTATATCATCAAAATTATATAATCACTATTCTTCCTGAAGTTAACATGGATCTCTATACACCAATATAGATATCTCATTAATATGGACTCACATCTATACCCTGTCGTATTGTTCAAACCCAAATGACAACTTATCAATATATCAAACCCAAAGCACTACCAAAGTGTTATGATGGATCTGCAATATGCCACCCTCTCTAAAATCAGCATTACCTTTACAATCAACGTGGTATGCCTACAATGCATGATCCCACCTCTCAAGATTGTCAACAAGTCATGCATCTACTTCATGCCTCAAAGGAAACATGATTATCAAGGTTTAAACTATAAATCATTCAAATAAGGAAACAAATAGATGTGCGACCAAATCACAATAGTTTTATAGTACATCTCAATCTATAAACGCCGTGGAATGGTAAGCTGTTGATTGCATAATATGACTATATATTTCTCATAAACTCAATCTCTCTCCAAATATAAGGTTCAATAGTCCTGTTTTTCTCCCAGATTTTAGCAAGGACCTTAACCATTTATCAAGTTCAGTTTGATTCTGGTCTAGTTTTTCTGGTTTTGGTCCCCTTCCCGTTCAGTCATGTTGACTTGTCAAATAAAAAAAGTACCAAAATGTCATGGAAGAAGAAGAAAATAAGAAAGTAATAAACAAATAATGAAAAAAAAAGTGAAGAAAGGAAGAATAAAGGTAAAAGAAAGGAAGACTAAGAAGATAACAAAAATAGAAAAAAAAAATAATAATAATAAGTGAAGAATAAAATAAAATGGAAGAAAAAAACTGATAACAATATCAAGAGAAGAAGAAGATAAGAATATAATAAAGTTCAAATAACAAGAAGAAAGGAAGATAACAAGATTATCAAAACAAGAAGAAAAAAAAGAAAGGATGAGGGAAAGAAGAAAGGAAGATAAAAGAAGAAGAAAGGAAAAATAAGAGAAGGAAATGATGAAATAAAACAATACGTAACGAAAGACTTTTGCGAATCGAACGACATTGATAAAATCATTAAATGATGTACATTTCCACGGATCACATCCATGATTTCGTGGATCTCGGAGTGACCCGAGTCGAGCTTCTTACTTGTGCAGCCTCTAGACGTATCCACGCGATCTCGGCACGTCGAATCTTCTCCTCCTCCTTGACGAGCCCTGTTCTACCTCCACTATCGTCGTTACGCCGTTCGGATCGCATCGGGCATGGAGAAGGGGTGTGGGGAGAGTGGAGAAGAAGGGGAGGCCCGTGAACAATTCTGGCTTGGGTGAATTTTGTTCAGGGCGTTCCCCTATTTATACTAAGTGGGTATTTTTCATAAAATCCCCAAAACTTAAGTATATCTTCCAACGTCCAAAAGACCATTTGTGTGTGACCCTCTTGGCCCATATATCAGTCTAGTTAATGACTCTAGTGGCCCAATAACCTTTGTTGGCCTTCCAAATTAATTAACTACATCATCATGTATATTAATTAATGTCAGATCGATTTAACCCAACCGATAGGTCGAGTCTCCGACCGGTGGGGTGCCAAACTACACCTAGTGTCCTAGAAGATACAAATGAGTGTGTATCGACTCACTCATGGAACATGTTCATCATCAATTACTGTGTATGTATAATCCCTCATCCACTTGACGCTCCTTGGGCGACTTAGGGTATGGTCAACTATAAAACCCTAATTGGTCATCTGAGTTAGTACTGATCAATTTGGAAATCATCAAAGAACTCTTCTCTAATATTTCACTACCTTGGCCAAGGACTTCATCGCATCGTCTTCCTTGAGCTGTCACCTCTTATACCGAGGGTAGACGATCCCATCTTGACCACTCAATCATCTTCGTGAACTTCTTGATGTACCCGAACTAAGATCGTTTAGAATCCCATGATTAGAGACTTGTTAGCTATAGCCAAAGTACAACTGTCCGTTCACAAGACGTCTTTGGCGTCTCAGGTCTAAGGACCACTTACACAACCATGACGTGAATCAACCTGATTTACCGTTAAGTATAATACCATTCAGAGATTCGCATAGATCAATTCAGTGAACTCTTTCCACTAAACAGCACCCACTATCTATCCTTAGTGTCTCCACACTAATGGCTATGGGACCGACCATACGCATCATATGAGTGAGGCTAGATAGTACTATTCTATTTGCATACGTTGATATCCTTCTCGCGTATCCTTTTAATAGAAATGTTTAGAACACATGCTTAAAGACTAGTGATCTCCGTATTACGATCTCATCATAATTCACCAAGTGTGATTATGTATTCATGGACTTCATCAAAAGCATCACATGTGCATTATAATGAATATGTTGTATTAATGAATATGGAACGAGATGTGGAATGTGTGATTGGCTTGCTGACCACATATATTTCCATCACATACTACACACTTTTAGGTCATATTACATATACATGTCTCCACACGACAATGTCGCATATAGAGGAAACTATGGCAGTCTTTCTCCCATCCTTAACCTATAGTAAGTACAATACAGAGGTTAGGAATGCTGCACAAGGTCATCACCCTACCCAGCGCCTCATGGATTTGGCAAGCCAAAGCCGTGAACTAAATTCAAACAAATCTACCATTGAAATCTCACCCACACATTGTTCATCCCTAGGCACCTTTTGCTTAAATGTATCCTCCATGTTGTGCTTACTAGTGGGTGAAAAATACCCAGAGTAGTGGCCTTAGGCACCACAAGAGGATATGTAATACATTTTCACTTGACGTATTAGATGAGACTGTTGTGAGATCAAATATTAGGGAAGACAATGGTTAGAGAACACACCTCTCCTACTCAACATTCTCATTAGAGAGATCCCTTTATTAGTACCTCTCTTACTATAACCACACTCAATAGATCATCTTATTTTTCTATTAGATACTCATCTTACTCATTGTGTTATTCTTCTAGTGACCTACATACCCATACCATCCCACTCACTAGTCATTCCCTCTAGAAACTCCTTGATAATAACCCACATACTAGGTTCCCCCTTGTGCCTCCGCCAAAGGACTGCACTCGTTGGTGACTCTCATAGTTCCCACTTGGCATCTACTACTTTTTCTACACCCGACTAACACTCAAAAGCACATGCATCATCAAGAATCTCTTACCCTCCTCTAGAGAGGAACCTAGAAATCCATCCCCACTTAATTTTGAGGACAAACATCTACATCATGAATAGTTATGACACGTGTTCAACATGTGTACCTGATTATCATTTGGAGAAACCACAATGCATCTACCGCATCCCATTGAGGATAAATAGATGGGGTTAGGAATAATAGATAATCCTTAGTTTTATTTGTAAACTAGAGAGGGTTGGGAAACCCTTTTACTCAGTAAGATTGCACCTTCTCATAAATAATCATAAACTTTATATAGTTGGGTTTATCTAATCCCTGTAGAGAAATTTGGTAATGGATAATGTCTTTTTTAACTATATGAATACAATCTGGTTATTTTGGACGAGTGATTGTTCTGCAGAGTAATTACCAAAGGAATCGAACACATCACTATGAAGGTATTATGCTCGATTAACCATGCCTCACATAGATACCTAGAACAGGAGGTGCTATGGGGGGACATATCACAACATATATATGGTTACACAAATATATTTGATCTCACTTGATTCCTTGTAGCATATTTCAATTTCATATGAGAGGTTAGAGAACATGTAACTATTGGATATATGTGTGGAATAGAAGTCAATTTCACATTCCATATCTCCTTTGGTATCCCTTATTATAAACATGTGATGCTTATACTTAATACCATGAATAGATGCAATAACTAAGTGAATTATGATGGTATCATAATATGGTGATCACTGGTCATTAAATATATGTTATAAACATTCCAATCGGAAGAATATTTGAGGATGCCATTGAAATATTTTGATAGAATATAACTATCTAGTCTCATCATATGATGAGTATGGCCAATCCCATAACTATAGGTCTGCATACATTAAGGACAAATGATGGGTCTTCTTGGGGTATCACTAAATTTGAAACCCATGTGAGTTAGTTGAAGTGCCCCATGTTTCTTCTCTTCCTATTCCTTGACTGTTGCTTCAACTGGAGAATGAATGGAGAGGAAATTAGATTTCCACTAGTAGAGTTCATGGAAACAAAAGGAGAACCTTTGCTTTGAAGATCACATGAATATGTCTATAAGCTACACATCTGTACGGCTTGAAGAACCAAGAAATCATGAATTCAATACATGGACAACATGATGTTTTGGGTTTTCTATGTTTGTGAATTTCAGATCCGTTTTTGATTCATTATTCCACAATGTTACTGAGTTCATACTGTGCCATTTGAAGCCCCAAAATTTTTAACAATGACATCAGAGATACTATCTGCAAAAGTATCCAGTCCCTCTAAGAAGATAATATACACACATTTATCTTTTATGCAATAATGTGACACCACTATTGTGTCTCTATTAGAGATGTGTAATCAAGATCCACATCAGTTTTAAGAGGTAATAGTTGAATATTTGTGTACTCTCCTTAGTTTTCAGCCAATTGAGGTAACTAATTATATAATATCCTCCATCTTTTGACTTACACATTAGGAACATCTATTCCTCACGAACAAACTGATTAACTCAAAATTTGGGTAAGAATTTTGCCATCGAGAATTTGAGTTTACTCAACAAAATTTATAAACCTATACTCGTAAATAATTTAACTAGCTAGTAACGAGTAAGGGCCATCGCCACATGGAATGTATAATTGGGAAGATACAATCTCAATTGGGTGAAGCACGAAGAGGAGAATTCTTATGTATACGATAGTGAATGTGTGATGAGAGGGGACAATAATATGGTAAATGACTAATCAGGGTTTAAGATAGATGAGAATGGGAAGCGAGATGAGATCATAATAATGGCATGATGGGTGGCATAAATGCGAGTGGAAGCTGTGAATGATGTAGTGATATTGTGGTAGGATGATGAGAAGATGTAATGAGATACTGGTGTTGGCTTAAATGGGGAATGATAGAGGTAGGTGATGAGATCGTGATGTTGTGATAGGGGACGTGAATTGGGTGAGAGGGGATGATAATTGATGATGATGGAGTGGATGAAAGATGAGAATGTATGAAGGTGATAGATGGTGAAGATGATGGATGATGAATATGGCTACACTAATTAAGTGTCTTGGAGATGATTAAATGTAAGGCAATATGTTAACCTTAGATCCCTATATAATCCCGGGATCACAATGTTTTTCTGCTATACATCAACCTCCCCACTTCTCTGTTAAACCTCCCCAAGTACTAGAGACACCAAGGAACGCTTGATGGACCTTCAAAACTTCACTTTCTTTCAATCAGGCGCACTAGGAAGAAGTGAGCATAAAGATGTTTTTTACAAAGATATTGAGGCTCAATTTATAGATCCACCTACATGAATGGATAGAGGATGGAACAATGAAGTTGCCCTTAAAATTTCAGCTCAATCTGAGCCCCAGATCATCGAGAGAGAAATATTTAATTCAAATATTTCTCTCTCATCATACTCCTCAATGTTGTCACATCCTTCGGTTAGGGTTTTGTCTCGTTGGAGCATTAAATGTGATGATTGGCTGAGATACTTACTCGTCATCCACGATCGAGGGCTATTGTGAAGCCACGTGTTACCTTTTGAAAAAGATAAAAAAGGTATAATGATAGTTTATTATTTAAGTATATAATTTAATAGCTTTTGTTGGAGCTGATGTGGTGCCACGTCAGCACCCACCACGTCGGCGATTTCCCCTTATAATATAATAGAAATGTGCCATGTCTGTGCCATGTGTAGACATGGCGCCTTGTGGCACTGCCATGTCGCCCAACCGTTATTGTTGACTATTCCAAGGAGAGAGAAAGGAAAAGAGAAATAATAATATTTTAATCATCTCTTTCTCAGTCCATGGAGTGCATTTACTATGAAAAATAGCTTCTTTTTTCTGATTGGTACACGTCACCTGCGCAAGGAAAAGAAAAAACCCAAAATATATTATAAAATTCATATTTCATAAAATAAAGGCCCAAAATATACAAATAAATATATATTATGACATAGAAAATCATATCGTTCTGCATTTAATGTCAAAAATTCCAAAAAAATCATATTATGACTCAGAAAATTTTATTATTTAATAAACATATGTCAGAAAAAAATTATAAAAAATATACAAAAATAAACAAAATCAGAATATCATTCTAAAAATTAATTTATTCATTTTAAGCTTGATAACATGCATATATAATTAATTTAATTCAAATAAAAGAGATAAATTGTGTCGTATCTTAGAAGGAATGTGACAAATAGGTTAGTTGGTTTCTCCTAGTTTCCTTTTACCAATGCCATGAGGCTCATGGGAAACTTATCCCTCATTGAATAACTTCCCAATATTCTTAAGTTCACTTTCATTCCACCAATAATGAAGTTGTCAACCCCATTTTATACTTTGAGCCCTAGTCTTTGTAATGTATGCTACAAGATAAGATCTAAGATCAATACAGATTCTTGATTTTTTTCATGAATAACTATCTCACTAGAGTAATTGAGTGTTTTTTGGGGACAAAAAGTTCATGGTGGTCTCTTACTAGTACACAAACTAGAAAAATCCCTTTATTATCACATAACTATTTTGAACATACTTATGATATATTTGGAAAATAAAAAAATATCTTGAGAGATGGAAGCTGTACTTTTATCCCCAATACAATATATTAGCCAATTTATGCACCAAATCTTCATGAACATACTTTTGCTTCTCTTAGTGATGTATTTTTTATCACTCCTTTTTTTTTATCTCAACAATATCTTTGTCCAAACCTTATTTGGATTTGTCGATTGGGGGAAATCAACACTATCATTGAGTATCTTCGCACAAAGCATGTTAACCAATGGATGAGGAGATCCAGGGTTCAGTCATCCGAAATATTTCTGAGGCAAGATTCATAACACATTAGAATGGGACATGAGAATTATGATGTTTCTGATGGGCCTCTTTCTGTAGGCCCAATGCAGCAAACGAGTTCATTGCATGGTCAGTATCAAAGCTCCTAAGAGGTGGAATTTAAAGCGATGACACTAGCTTGTTATGTACATAATTATCGTCTAGTAATTGCAAGATGTTTGAGGGAGGCATGTTCTTGGGCCTTACAAGACTGCCATTAAAAAATTGTCAAGGTCATTGTGCAGCTAAACTGCATTCTTAGCCATTTCTAGTTTAGACGTGTAACTACAGTCCTTACCTACATATATTCATAACCTACTTAATATGGGAGACCTAGAAAGGGCAACATTCATCTCATTTTGTAGGGAAACCAATATGCACACACCATGCAATGAGGTGAGTGAAGAAATTGCTAATGTGGATCCATTGCCTAGTGCAATTGGCCACCTATAGATCACTCTATAGATAAGAGACTCTAGAAATATTGGGAACCATGGCTAATGAGATTGCATATGCTCGTGATAATTGTTCTCAAGTTAAATGTTGATGGTGTGGCCAAGACAAAGTAGGGACTGGTTGGAGGGGGAGGCATACCATGGTACCATATGGGTAACATCTTCATAACATGCAAACTTCATGGATATAATGTAGTTGTCAAGCTAATTACACTTCCATCTCATGTTTTAAGTTCACTGAAATAAATGTTTTCTCATTATTATTCATGTGTGATGTCTCATCAATGGTCTTTAAATGTGTATGCTATATAGATTTCTATTCAAAGGATACTCACGAAGGACATCAAATTCTCTAGAAAGAATAGCATAATATGACCCTAGTTATATGATAAGTATGGCTGATCTTGTGGCCATTAGTGTGAAGACACTAAGATAGATGGTGGGTGCTATGTATGGAAAATTTTTATTAAATAGATGTGTATAAATCCCTAAAGGGTATTATACCTAAAAGTTAATTAGGTTGATTCATGTCACAATCGTATAAGTAGTTTGTTTCTATAATACATAACGACATCCTGTGCATAGACGACTATGTTTTGACTAAGATTTTTGAGTCTCTATTCACAAGATTTAAAAATCTCTTAGATCATATAAATCAAATAGTGCACATATGTGATGGATTAGTCAACATGGAATTACCCTTGTTATCAAAATATTTTGACTTGAGGAAGAAGATGCATCAAATCATTGGCTAGGGTAGTAGCGATACTAAAGAGTGTATTCTACAATGATCCCTGTTATGCATGAGCACAAGCTAAAAGACGAGTAAGATCTTTGATGCGGAACGCCGGGTCAGGATCAAACGACTATTCCAACGTCAATTGGGTGGCTATAATGTGAGTGCATGCCAATGCTATGTAATGACAAAATTAATGAGAAAAACAAGCATGGTGTCAATAGACACCAGTGACCACTAAATCACGACTAGAGGGACTGGGAATGCCACTAGGTTTCTGATGACCCAGTCATTAAGTTGAAGGCCGATGGTGCGAGCACAGCTACTGCTTCTAGTGCGCACACCCTCGATAGGTTCAACCAAGGGCGTACTTAAAAAATCCTATTTCTAAGGACATCAACCCTATCTAACTCTATCCTAACCCCGACAATAGGTACATGCTCGGAAGGTGCTGATGAAAATAAAGAACAAGCAAAGGGGCAAGGCGAGTGTATCTGAGGTCCAACACCTGATCAGTTGTGCCGATAGTAGGGGAGTTTGATTGGCATTGTGTAGATGTCAACAACGTCAGCAGATGGAAGCGTATTATTAGAGATGGCTGGACACGCAAGGCAGCATGTGGCAGTGACAAAGACGTCATGGGCGGCATGGGCTGTGACATTGTCGATGTGCAGGTATGGGTGGAATGATGTCTAGAGGCGCAGTGAGGCAAGGCGACGTCCGGCCGTGCAACGTCACAAGGTGGCGTCCAACGGCGGCGCGGGGCATTTCGGCGTGGGGCGACATTGTGAAGCGAGGGTGCTGCAATGAAGGGGTGAGCGGTGGGTGGTGCACGGACATTGGCAAGATGGCACGAGGGGGGAGCAAAGCGGCACACGGTAGCAACAACACGAGGCGACAACTCGGCGGTGCGGGCGGTGCCACAACAACAGCCAGTTAGCGCGCGAACAGCACACCGGCATGATCAAGTGGTTGACGAGTGGGGGTGTGAGCAACGCACAGGTGGTGGCCTGAGCAGTGCAGACAGTGACCTGAGCAGTGTGGGGGTGGTACCCTTAGTGGGCGCGGGCAGCAACCTGAGTGACGCGCGGGCAATGGCATTAGACGGCGATGGCGGAGGAGTTAAGATTTCACATGGGGGTGGGGGGGGGGGGAAGTCATAGTGGCAAAATTCTAAATATGTCTATAGATAAAAATGGTAATAAAAATAAAAGACAAAAACAGTTTTTCTTTTCTTTCCTAACAAGTGAGAGGGCTACCCCCACCCACCCACATAATGGTACTAATGGGCCTCCTAAAGGCCTAAACTTTGAGTCCATCTACCCAAGTCAAGACAGAAAGCATAGGCCCGAACACGTAGGCCCACAAAAAGAGAAGACATGCCAAAAATACAAATGAAGATAACATCAACCTCCGCGGACATTTGACTAAGCTGAAGATTTGAAGGCCAGGTTTTTCACCTTTGCCATGGCTCCTCGGGCTGGTTGAGACCGGGTCTTCGGTACTAGATGGTCCCCACCAGGTTTGATGACTAACCATACCCAAAGTCATTTGCGAGTTGTGTGCAGACCATGTATTACATGAGAGAGTTAGTTCAATCACTACACTATATCTTCCAAAGCATGAGTAGTTTGCCTCATGGGCTGGAAACAAAATCTGCCAGTTTTTTTATATCAGTCCGTAATTAATTAATCTATATGCTTATATAATTAATTAATAAGGTTGGCCAATAAATGTTAGTGAGCCATTAAATTTATTGGCTAGAATGATACAGGGGCTTGAGGGACACGCAAATAAGATTAATGGACATTGTGAGACATACTTTTAGTTGTAAGTAAAATTTTATTGTGTAAATTGAGGGGGAGCTCATTTAAATGCCACACCAACAAGATCTGGGAAATCATTAGGGAGAATTGACAGTGAGAAGATCACCCAGATCTCAAAAGAGTTGTAGAATAAGAATAATAGGAGATCCATCATCATACTGGTCGCATGGATATATTAATAGGTCAGATATGTGAATGGATCAAAGAGTATCTATCTCGAACAAATCAAGGTTGGAGCTAAATCCCCACACGATAATGTAATTTTCTCACCATTATAGAAAATTTTTATGTTGATTCATAACTTATAGTACATGAAAAAAGTGTTTCTCAAGGATCCAAAAATACTAACATAACTATAAAGCTACTCTGATACGAGATGTCCATCTCTTTTGTAGGGATCAAAAACTTCATGGTATCATCTTTGAATCTAACTCACATGTATTGTTGATATTATTCATGTAGGTATGTGCCCCCTTAGGTTATACAATATCATATGGTAGGATATGAATAAATTTCAAGTGCAACTTATTAATGACCAACATCAAAATCTAAAAGGGGAACCAAATCTAGATAAGTATGTGGTGATCATCCCTTTGAGCCTCTCATCATGCTGGCCATCTGAGTGTGGTGCACTCCCTGTCTCAAATAGTCCACAACAATCTTGCACATGGACATAACTGAAGAAAAAACATGTGAAGCATCACATGTATATAATGTCATCAACACTAAGGAGGGTATGTTGGAATATCCCAAATGACAGTTTCTCCACTCTATTATGAAGGTATGGAATCTCCCTATGATATCTGGTATCCAAAAAATTGGGATGGTGTTTGACATCAGATATCGGATATTGGACGGATTTTGTATGGCAAGTGTAAACGGATTCCAGGGATGGATATCGAATGGGTAAGGACGAGGCGGATGTCGGATATCGGATATCAGATTTAGATATCCAGATATCGAAACTGGTATCCGGATATCACAATCCGATATCCGGTTATTTTTTTATCTGGAATCCTATAATTCCATATGGAAGAAAATTATAATTACAAAGGTTATATATTTTTTTCCTAACATTTTGCACAAAAGTCCCTGTTTAAAGTTGTGCGTGCAAATGGACACAGCTCGTAAAATAATTGGAGATATTCCCCTCTGCTTCTCTCTCCTCCATATTTCCCTAAGAAAAACTATATGAAAATCCAAATTAATTTGATAAGCCCCTACAAATATTTTTATTGGATTTTTACGCTTGCAACGTGTGATCGAGAGCAATTTTAAGGGCATATTTGTAAGGACAATTTAAAAAGTGTCCCTCCAACTTTAGAAACTACTCTAAACTCCTATTTTGCTTATACTCATATCTTATTTATAATTAAAATTTCATCTTTTCCTTAAATAAATTCCCAAAAAATTCAATAAAATTATAGAAAATTCAGTAATTCATCCCCACATTATTTAACCTTAAATTTAATTTTTAAAATTAAAATTTTTTAGTAGAGTTATTACAGACTCAAATGAATTCCATAAAGTTCATAAATTAAAAAAATCAGAATTCACTTGGAATAATAATTAACATATAAATATATGGTGACAACCCTATTTTAAACTCTTCAAATGGATAAAAATGTGATAATGACTTGAATTAAATATGTTATGATTTAGAGGATGAAGTATGATGTAACACGACGGACGCCGAGATCAAATGACTCGTGTTATACCACGGGGAGGGTGAGGGCAGTCATGTCATAGAGTGGAGACGACTTACATGGATTAATGCAAGTGATGATGTGAAGATGAAATCAATGAGAAGTAAGTCACCCAACGTCGACGGACACCAACAAAACACTAAGTCATGGTAAGTAAGACCTGGGAATGCCATTAGGCCCTCGATGATCTGGACGTTGGGTCAAAGATCGACGGTGCAAGCTCGGCTATTGCCGCTAATGCGCACACCCTCAACGGTCCCAACCAAGGACGTACTGATTGAAATCCTAACCCTTCAGAATGAGAATCCTATCTATCACTAACCTGACCCAAGCAGTGGAGAAAACGTTCGAAGGAACTGAAATAAATAATACAACGTGGAGAGGGAGTTATGAGTGTACCGGTAGTAGTAAGAAACGATGTATGATTCCACAGTAGTGGATGGAGAGCCTCACGTAGGCTGGATGATGGCTGAGGTAGACACAATAGTGTGAGTAGACGCGCCAACACAAGTAGATGTGGCAGGGGCGTGACAATGAAGGCACAATGGGCGCGACAAGGGCACAATTGTAGTGGGGCACGGTGGCGCAACGCGATGGCGAGGCATGACGGCAGCAAATGTGACGGCGGGGCATGGCAATGCGGCACCGGCAAGGCAGGGCAGTGCAGCAGAATGATAGAGGTGGCATGATGATGCATTGGTGGCAAGATGCATCGGGGCGGCGATGGCAAGTCACGGCGATAGCAAGCTACGGCGCCGTCGATGGCGTGGTGGCAACAAGGCATGGCGGCGTAGTGCGACGAGGCATGACGACAGCAAGGCATGGCAGCACAGTGGCTGCAAGGCACGGCGGCATGGCGGCAGTAAGGGTCGTAGCTGCGGTTGGTAGTTGCAGTTACGACGGCTAGTGGCCGCGACTGTGGTTGCGCCCGCAGTTGCGGTTGTGGCCGCATCAGCAGTTTTTTCCGTGTAAGGTGGCCACAACTGCAGATGCGGTTGGCGGTCGCAGCTACGACGGGCGGCTGTAGCTGTGGCTGTAGGGTACATCAACGGCCGAGACTGGCGTCACGAGAGACCGTAAGAGCGACATAGGCGGCCTGGTAAGCCTAAAAATTATGTGATTAAATGCAATTTTAATTGTGTTGTTTGGATTTAAGCTTATGCAGTAAATTTGTAAAATTCTCTTTCTCAGAATATAAAAAGTATAGAATGAGAAAGGGGTCGATCCACAGGGAGGCAACTATCACCAAAATCTGAAGCTATTTTATGTTTGTAAGAGCCAAAAAGGATATGAACTAATGGAATGCCTAGTAAAAAAGAGAGATGATACAAAATGAGAGAATGGGATCAAGCAATTTGAATCTTCTCTTTAAGATTCAAATCACCTGAATGACTGATGAGAATAATTTCAATGTTTAGGGCTTGATCCTCTTGAAAGGATCAATACCTAAGTGAAGAAATGGATGGAAAGAAATCCTACCCCATCTTGATATTGATTCTCCCTTGAGGGAGTTACTAACAAAAAAGATATAGTTACTAATAGATTCAATCTAAATGAGATCCTAGAAATGGTAGATGACCTATCTAATTTGTTTTCTTTTGATTTTAGATTGCACTCTTGAACTAAGGTGATGATCTCCCCTCAATAACTACTCCTAGAGCATGAATATTTTGCCCATGCTTGGCGTTTTGGCAACAAACAAGGAGAAGAATAAGATGGGAAGAAGAAACTCACCAGATTAACTCAAGAACTGCAGAAAAATTTGACTCCAAAAGCTTGTTGTGTCCTTCCTGGCCAACTAGGGTTGGGGCAAGTTCGAAGTGTTTTCCCCCCCTTTCCCAACATTATTTTACAAATCCTTTTGGTAGATTGAAAGATAAGGAAAATACAAAACTACCCTCAAAATTTCAGGTCGATCTGACGGTCGAATCTCGAGATATTAAGGTTTCAATTTTCTTGAATCATGGCCATCCGAATTCTTCATTTTCTCTCTCCTCCAGTTGTCGCCAGCTTATCTTGCCTTTTACGTGAAGGAATCTCTCTGAAAATTTAGTGTTAGAAAATGTGAGAAAATATGGAACAACGTACAAAAAAGTTAGCAAGCACCATTAGTAATTAAAAATAAGTAGTGTTTGCCTTCTAAAATTAATTTCTTCATGAATCTAAAGTCAGATAAATCTGTAAAAAATCCATAAAATCTTGAAAAATCATAAATTCACACTGAAGGCAATTTTAATCAGTTTAATGCATGATAACATGCAAATATGGATATTTAGATGCAAATATTTATGATTATGCATGATATTTCTACAATAGTTTGCATGTTATCACAGCCCAGGAGGCCTCGAGAGTAGAAAAGGCACCCGTAGTCGCAGGCGAGGCACTATTAGGCAGTGGGAGCCAGAGCTCCAGTGAAGATGCCGGTGGCAGTTTTCGGCGGTTAGGGTTTCTGGCCCTCAATTTTGTACTAGCATTTTTGTAATTTTAGGGATAACACTAAAAACATGAAAAATCCTTAAAAATCACATTTTCTTCAATATTTTCTTCTCTTTTCCTCTCCTATGGGTGGCCCCATCTTTTATAGAGGCAAATATGGGCCTTCCCCCTTAGAAATAAAGGGGAGACGGCCCAATTAAAGTAATTAGGGCCACCTAATAGGAGAGAGAGACCCCTAACATGCCCACACATGGGCTCACACATGCACAAACGTGTAAGTAAATGTAGCGGTCCAAACACGTGCGACTAAACAAAAACAAACACATACATGGCCTACTAAACAAGGAAAATGTAAGGAAAGATAACGTCAAACCTTTGTGGCCCATTGACTAGGCCGGGTATTCCGAAGTCTGGGTCTCGTGCGTGAACCCTTGCTTGACGAACTGGTTCGACGGAGTCTTCGAAGTTGGATGGTCCCCATCAAAGTAGCTTATATGTTAACTTAATTTGAAACTAATGTATAATTATAGTGGTTGTAAATCTTAGGGCATTATGGTAAAAATGTTTGGAACATTATTCATTAGGTGTTAGGTGGGCTTATCAGGAGGAACAATAATATCTTCGGGATTAAATTGCTCATTAGTCAATTGGATCTGGAAGTAGATAATAATTATAGTAATTGTAATTCTTAGTCCATTGTGTTAAAAAAATTTGGATCATTAATTGTTAGGTGGGATTATTAGTATAACAAAATATTATGATTTAGGGACTGAGTAGCTCATATGTTAATTTAATCTTGTTGTAATATATTTTATTATTATTATTGGCAAAAAACACGGTGCCGGTTACGGCCAGCCCCAGGGGTTGTGCCCGCAAACCGATCCATCCGTGCCCTGGACGCCACCCATGGGATTTTTATTTATAAAGTGAAGTGTTTGTTAATGTTTGTAGGCGTGAAGCGAGTATAAATATCCCAATTACACTCGAATCCCACTCGTCCACGCCCATATTTGAGGAAATGAAAAGATACATAAGTGATACCTCGCAGGCACTTGGGGAAGTGTGCTTGTTGTCGTCCCACTAGAGCCGCCTGCGATGACGATGTAGGGCAGGAGGTGTCCTCTCCTTCGTCAAGTGGGATCGAGGAAGTTCATGGTGAAGGCTCTAGTCGAGGCGGGCGCTGTCCACGCCTCTAGCTCCAGCATTCCACGCAATCCTCCAATCCCGCGGGCCTGGCGTCACAAGGATGTGCCGTGTGCGGAGGGTGGGCATGCCAAGACGATCGAGGCGATAGCAGCCTCTAGCTGTGGGAGGGAGCGCCTGCCAAGAATGAAAGAGAGAGGAGGGGGTTCGTGCATGTACCGCGTGGTTGACGAGGGCATCTGGTGACGAAAGCACGCTATGCGAGAACGGCACCGCATGATATCTTGCCACGCACGGCGGAGTCGCCACTGGGAGCATGTACCTAGACGAAGCATATCAACTAATATCTGTGAGTTCGATTCCATGACGATATTGTGAAGATTTCTTTCTTCACAGAGGAGTAGACCATCACGAATCGCCATAGCCTCGGCTATTGTATTTGTTTGTATGCCATAAAAAGAAGAAAAGGCAAAGAGTATACTCCCCGTATGGTCTCTGAGGATACCTCCTCCCCCTGCTGGCCCCGGGTTCCCTTTGGCCGCACCATCCACATTCAATTTAAGAATGCCTATTGGCAGTGGAAGCCAATAAACAACTCGATACTGAATGCTGATGGGGGCAGGGTCACCTAAATGCCAATAGAACGGAGGAGGTCACAGGCGAGTGCTGATCGACCATGACGATGAATGCACCGAAGCCACAGCTGAACTCGAAGCGTGATGTCCACGACGCACATGGGCGTACCTGCAAAACGAGAAGAATTTCGCCCTTTCCAAATCTCCCATAGAAGATAAGCTATGGTGATGTGGAGGATGGGACTCCGTGTAGACCGAGTTGGCGAGAGGATAAACTTGCCAAAACACTCAGACGGGGTCAGAGGACGAAGGCGGTCGGTGATGAGGCGCTAGCACGCCAGTGTTGTCTCGTTGTGGTTGAAAAGGTGATCCATCGTCTCTGTGTGTGGGAGGGTGGGACAACAATGGCAGCGGGAACTGAGAGAATGACTATACGAGTCACTCGGTCATCAGTCGGGAGGCCACGATGTAGGATTCTCCAAAGGAAAAAGGAGACGCGTGTATGGATCGCCGGATGCGAGATGCGGCGACCCCAATGCTGTGAGGGGGATTTCACACAAAAATGCTCCCAAGAGGAGCTGCACGTGTAGGCTCCGTCGGATGTGAGTGTCTAGATAGCACAATTAGAACTAGAGTCAATTGGCGTAGTTTGGACCTCGGGTAGTGTGTCCAAGGGGAGACCATGCTGCTTCCATAGGTGTGGCGTGTCGGCTCTAAGAAACTGGGTCATAGTGAGACTCACTCGGTGTGGTACGAACTGTGGGTGGCAAGCGAGTGGCTCATCAGCATGCCAGGTATCGTACCACGCGCTAATATCGCTTCGGCCTATATGCCAACGTGTGACTTGAGCCATCTCAAGCCAGTGGCACTGCCACGTCCGCCATCTCTTAGGACCCTGGATATCTATCTCGCGACGGGCCCATTCACCGTATTTGGCTAAGATAAAACTCCCCAATGGGGAGTGTGTGGTACGCATACGCCATACGAGTTTCTTTTGAAGTATGTCCTGGACGTCCGAGATGTGTCTAATCCCTAGACCCCCTTCATCCGCCGGCTGACATGCTTTCACCCAAGAAACCCAATGATGACGGCTCTCTCCCTCGATGTGACCAGACCATAAGAAACACACGCATAGGCGTTCCACAGAGCGGAGATAGTGAGAGATAGTGAGTGGACCGCAAGAGTATGAAGCGGGATACTCATGAGGACATGCCGAATAAGTTGGATACGTCCTCCTGGGGATAGGAAACAAAGTTTCCATCCCTCTAATTTCTTTCTAAGCTTGCCCAGCACGGCATCGAAGTAGTGCTGACGAGCAGGGCCAAGAAAGATAGGGCATCCAAGATAATCGAACGGAAGGCGTCCTCGTGAATATCGTGTATGATGGCGGAGTATCTCAGAGCGCCTTATAGTGGTGGAAGGTCCCACAATAAAGCTACTCTTCGAGGCGTTGACGAGCTGGCCCGAAGCTTGCTCGTATGTTGTAAGGACACTCATAAATTCCTTAATGGATTTTTTGGATCCATTGAGGAACAATATGGCATCATCAGCAAATAATGAGTGCGAGAGAATCGGGCAGCGCCTCTTTGTAAAATACTGTTGGATGAGGCCTTGGTCGATCGCCCGTGTGAGCGATCGGCTGAAGATCTCCTCCATCAATTAAAGAGGGTAGGTGAAATAGGGTCACCCTGCCTGAGTCCCCGCGTAGCCGTGAAAAAGCTGGTGGAATTTCCATCCATCAAGAGAGAGAAATGGTTCTCCCTAATGCAAGCATCGACCAGTGCGATGAATGCATCCGTAAATCCGAAGCGTTGCAACACTTCAATGAGGAAATTCCACTCAACTCGGTCAAAGGCCTTTTCCATGTCAAGCTTGATGATGACATTGGAGCCCGGGATATGAGTGTCTATGGACTGGACTAGCTCATGTACTAGCGTGATACTGTCATGGATCTGTCGACCCTTGACAAAACCACACTGTTCTGGCGAGATAAGTCTATCAAGGAAGCGCCCTAGTCGGTTTGTAATGATCTTGGATGCGACTTTGTAGCATACATTACAAAGACTAATCGGGCGAAAGTCTCGAAAGGAAGTTGGAGTGTCCACTTTTGGAATGAGCGCTAAAAAAGTGGATTTCCAACTTCGTGCGACGACTTTACTCCTAAGCACCTCCTTGATAGCTAGCACCAAGTCAGTGCCTACGATATCCTAGCACGCCGTATAAAATTCTGCGGTGAATCCATCCGGTCCTGGGGCTTTGTTACGACCCAAGGAAAAAACTACCTCTTTGATCTCCGCTCGGGTCGGAAGGGCTAGCAGAAGTGCATTGTCTTGGTCGGTCACCAAGTAAGGGATAAAGGCAAGAAGGTCCTTGCTCACAACAGTGGGTTGTGAGGAGAGAAGCGAGTGATAGTACTCCACTCTGGCGACTGCCAGCTGGACGGGGCCCTGACTGTATTCTCTAATAGAGTCGTATAGTTCGGGCGCGCTCTGTGACGGATCGAGGCGTGAAAGAAACGCGTGTTTTTATCACCCTCTCGCAGCCATTGGATACGTGATTTCTAGAGATAAAAGATCTCCTGACGCCGCATAGCGTCCTCGAGCTGCTCTCTAAGGCAGAGCTGACGTTCTCCCATATCATCCGTCCAGCCCTCCTGTAATTGGCGGTCGAGAACAACTAGTTCCTTCTTAAGTTCTTCGACCGGTGCGTGCACATCGCCGAAAACATGTCGGTTCCACCATTTTAGGTGAAACTTGAGATTCCTCAGTCTATAACTGAAGTTCTCCATAGGGGATGTAGAAATCGAACCATGCCAGTGGCTTCGTACATAGTTGTAGAACTCGCTATGCTCTAACCACATGGTTTGGAATCGAAAGGGTGGACGATGGACCCGATGGCTCGAGTCTGGGAGAAGGAGGATCGGCGTGTAGTTCGAGTAAAATCTTGGGATGATCTCTATCGTGATGGTGCAATGCATCAGTGCAGTACTATTGATAAAACGGCGATCAAGCCGTTAATACATACGCGCGTCCGCTTGACGCTCATTACACCAGGTCCTCTTCTCCCCTATGGTAGGTGGCTCCACTAGCGAAGACTCATGGATAAAGTCGTTGAAGGCTTGCATAGAGCGTAGCCGAGGTGGGCGGCCCCCCTGGCGGTCACTAACATCCCGTATACAGTTGAAATCACCAGCTATAAGCCAAGGGAGATCAACGAGCTGTGAGTGGGAGCGGATATGTTGAGCGAGTTCCTCCCAGAGGGCCTCCTACTCGGGGTGTCTATGCGTGGCATACACGACAGTATGCAAGTAGGACTTTGGGGAGTATAGTACGTCGAAGGTGGCGTATTGTGTCCCTTCGACCAAGAGTGCGACCGAATACTCTTGCTTCCAGAGAAGCTAGAGCTTATTTGACGGATGGCAATAAACATAATCCATCCCGAGTTTCCTCGCGATGGAATGGGAATGATCCGATGTAATCATTGGCTCGAGGAGCCCCACTATACCTAAGTTATGCCTATTGATAAGGGATAGGAGATGTGCTTGGGTGAGAGGGTTACCGATCCCTCTACAATTCCAAATAAGACTTGGAATCATAAATCTATCGGCTCGCGTGACGCACCCGAGATCGGGTGTTGTATATGCGACGTGAAGGTGGGGCATCCTAACGGTGTCTCGAATAGGGAGAGGTATCCATGTTAGAATCCTCTGAGAGAGAGGCATCGTCCTCCTCACCTGTGGAATCCCGTCCACTAGTACCGCCACATGTGTCCTCCGAGCTAGTGAAAGGGGCTTGACAATTTGTCAAGCATTCCATTGGCTCTAAAGGTATATGTGATGGGTGGAGGTATGGTATGGAGGCAAGGGATGGGTGTGAGGGGGTGGGAGGGGATGGATCATGGGGTGATGGAGAGAGTGGAGGAGGTCGAGTGGGAGGAGATGGATCATGGGGTGATGGAGAGGGTGGAGGGGGTCGAGTGGGGGGTAAGGATGATGAGCGGACAGAATGGTAGGCGGGCTGAAGTGAGTGGCGAGAGGAGGAAGGGATGCTACGAGGAGGGCTGGACCGAGGGGGGGAATAGTGAGAGGAAGTGATAGGTGAAACATGGGAAGGTAAACAGGGGGATGAAGCGGGAAGGGTGGTTGGTCTAGGAGGTGTGGGGGGACGGGTAGGGGAGAAGTGGTACTAGAAGGTAGACTCCGCCCATTCCCTAAAAGATCGCCGGCCTCAGATCCCTCAGGTACCTCTAGAAGGGCAAAGGTGTTGGAGGTCGGTGTTGTGACACTAACCTCTTTGCCCTTACGGGAAGGGATATCTCTAGCCCGAGGTGGAGTTTCAGGGCGCTTATGAGCGCCCTTCTTCACCCACTGTGAAGTAGGAAGGGGCATCTTAGCCGTTAGAGGCTTAGCTGTCGCAATGTCTCGCGGGGTAGAAGAGGATACATCAATGGGATGTGCTGATGTAACTACGTGGGGTTTACCTAATGGTGGTCTCTCGCTAGGTCAGCGCTCGTGGTTGGCGGGGGTTGCAACAATAATGTAGTCGTCGTAAGCCAAGGGTGGGAGGTATTCCTCCTCAGTGGACGTGGTAGTCTGCGTCGCCTTTTGGCGACATGTGTGGAGAGTATGACCTAATAGGGCACAATGTGTACAAAACCGCGAAAGATTTTCGTACACAACGGGCTGGCGGATCAGCTCATCACCATTGCGAATGAGGATCATACGATTGATGGGTGCAAGTAGATCAACCTCGACACATACCCTCGCATAGCTGGGACGGCTAAAGAGGTGGACATCCTTGTCCGCACGTATAAAAGTGCCTACCGCACTAGCAAGAGATTCTAACGCAGTAGGTGTAAATAATTGAGGTCGTAGGCTAGGAAATCCTATCCACACTAGGACGGAGTGGAGAAAATGGCCGCGTGAGATCCCTGTCTGCTCGGCTGTCCATCGGTATGTGTGCATCGTGGAGTCATTGATCGTCCATGTGGTACGGCTCCAAGCCTTCCGAAAATCAGCTTCAAGTAGGAACCGAATAAAGACGCTCTTGTGGTTCCTTGCTCCAATGACCACCGGGCCAAGGAAATGCCCTAATGTTGTGTAGACTCTCGTGATATCATCTATGAGCGGCCATTTCGTAGCGAACCACCCTATCAGTGTATAAGCGAATGGCACTGCCATTCGCGTTACCTCCTCCTTAGAGAAGGTGACTAAGCGTACACCCTCGGAGTCAATGTAACCCCTCGTCGGGATTGTATCATCGTAGAGAGGGGGAAGGGTAGGTTTTGGGATGGAAGTAGTAGATGGTATTTGCGGGGAACCGGCTACTCTCGTTGCCCATGTCTTCTTCGGGAGTGATCCCGTGCCGTTGGAGTTTGTTGTGGCATTCGTGAGTGGGACCCCGTTAGTCGAGGTAGGGTGGTCGCGAGCTCCCGTGTCCAGTCGGTGCAAATCAATCACACTTCCCCGTGAATCTAAATCGGTCGGGGCTGATGCAACCAATTCGCACCGGGGCGAGTCACTTGAGTCAATTTGGTTGACTTGATCAGGGTTGACCAAGTCAAACTGTTTGACTCGAGTTGACTCTGACAAGGCAAGCTGCGTAGGGTTGTCCACGTGGCCAATCGGCTCAGTGTTGGACCAAATGAGCAAGCTGGGTAGAGTGTTTAAAGTCGATGTGGGCTGGAGTCAACTTTGCTCTAGGGTTGACCGAATGGTCAGCCTGGTCAATGTTGACCATGGCGTCATTATGGGCGTCGTTGACCATGAGGTCAACCAACTCATCATGACCCGTGTTGGTCGAGTCAACATAGCTAACGTGGTCACGATTGACCGAGTGGGCGCGATCAATATTGACCAACTGGTCAATCCGTGCAGGATTGACCGAGTCAACTAGGCGTACATGGTCAATGTCAACCAAGCCAACGTAGTTGGCTTAATCAACATTGACCAAGTCTACCTGATCCGCACCGACCAGGTCAACTGGACGGGTCATTGCGTACGTGTTTGACCTGGTCGATTTGACCGGGTCGATCAGGTCGACTTTGCCCTGGTCAGCCGAGTCGACCTGATCGAATTGACCAATCTCGTCCAGATCGACTTGGTCCGGAACGGCCAAGTCGATCTGACCGGGTCGATTATTTCTGACCGAGTCTACCGAGTCGACTCGGTTGACTCGGCCGTTATCGATCTGTTCAACTCGGTCTGAGTTACCCGAGTCGACCAGATTGACTCGGGGCAACTCGACCGAGTTGGACCGGTCAACCAGGGCCACATCATCATGTCTTACGAGATGATGATGTGGCGATTGTGGGGGCACATCGCAGCTGTCCGATTGTTGTGCCAAGTGCTTATCGAACGGCTACGTCAGCTTGGACTGGTCAAAAATGGCGGGCGGGCGGCAGGGAAATCAAAGCACAGCCGTCTGATTTGTGTACCGCAAGAGCATCCGACGTCTCAGAGAGCTTGGACTGGTCAACAAAGGCGGGCGGCTGGGGGGGTGCACTTACCGACAACGCAATCAATGCCATGAGTGGAGAGTCATGCCATTCGGCCTCTCCAACGCGCCTAGTACTTTCCAGCGCCTCATGAATGAGGTACTACGCGCATTTATAGGGAAGTTTGTAGTCATCTACTTTGACGACATCCTTGTCTATAGCCGATCGAAAGACGAGCACCTCGACCACCTCCGGCAGGTTTGCACGGTCCTACAGCGCGAGCAGCTCTACGCTCACGCAAAGAAGTGCAGCTTCCTCACTTCGGAGGTTGCCTTCCTCGGCTTCATCGTCTCAGCTCAGGGCGTTGCCGCTGACCCGGAGAAGGTCCGGGCCATCACGTCATGGCCGACACCGGCCAATATGCACGACATTAGGAGTTTCATAGGTCTCGCGACCTTCTATAGGCGATTCATACAGAACTTTAGTTCCATCACGGCACCCATCACCGACTGCCTCAAGGAGGAGTTGTTCGCTTGGACACCGGCAGCAGAACGAGCTTTCCAACAAATAAAGCTCATGATGACCCAGGCACCGGTACTACGCCTTCCCGACTTCGGGAAGGTCTTCGAGGTCTCATGTGATGCCTCGGGCATCAAGATCAGAGGCGTCCTCAGCCAGGAGGGTCGCCCAGTCGAGTTCTTCAGCGAGAAGCTGAACGACGCCAAGCTGCGTTACTCCACGTATGACAAGGAGTTCTACGCCGTCATACAGGCCTTACGGCATTGGCAGCACTACCTCCTATCCTTAGAGTTCGTACTCTTTTCGGACCACGAGGCGCTCAAGTATCTGCACTCACAGCAGAAACTGAGCGACCGACACGCCAAGTGGGTCGAATACCTACAGGACTACACGTTCGTCATCAAGCACAAGAAGGGCAAGGATAACGTCGTCGCCGATGCCCTTAGCAGGAGAGCCCACGTGCTGAACATCATGAAGGTGACAGTCCTAGGGTTTGAAACCGTCCGAGACGGGTATGACAGCTGCCCTGATTTCAGCTCTATCATCGCCGAGGTTCGGCGAGGCCCGTCCCAGGACTATAGGGACTTCGTCATTACTGATGGATATTTGTTCTATAAGAACAGATTATGCGTGCCACGCACGTCACTGCATGACTTTCTCACTTGGGAGTGTCATGCCGGAGGGTTTAGCGGCCATTTTGGCCGCGACAAGACGATAGCGGCCGTAGAATACCAGTTCTACTGGCCTTCGCTGAAGCGCGATGTCGGCAACATAGTTGCCCAATGTCGTGTATGTGCCTTGGCCAAGCAGGTCAAGAAGAGCGCCGGACTATATACCCCACTACCGACGCCCAAGTGTCCGTGGAATGACGTGAGTATGGACTTCGTCTTGGGATTGCCTCGCACCACGAGGCACCAAGACTCCATCATGGTAGTCGTGGATAGGTTTTTGAAGATGGCTCACTTCGTGCCTTGCGCGAAAACTTCAGATGCCGTGAAGGTCGCTCAGCTCTTCTTCCGGGAGATTGTGCGCCTTCACGGCCTGCCATCCTCGATCGTGTCCGATCGTGATGTTCGCTTCACAAGTTACTTTTGGAGGACCTTGTGGAGTCTTTTGGGCACGAAGCTCAAATTCTCTACTGCCTACCATCCGCAGACCGACGGTCAAATGGAGGTAATCAATCGGAGTTTGGGCAACCTTCTCCGTTCCCTAGTTGGCAAACATCTCGCGTCGTGGGACCTTATCATACCACACGCTGAGTTCGCATACAACTCCTCGGTGAACTGTACCACCGGGTTGAGCCCCTTTGAGATCGCCTACGGCCAGGCATCCCGTCGACCTTTAGACCTAGCTCCCATAGATCTGCATGTTAGGGTTTCTGAAGACGGTCTTGCATTTGCCCAGCATATTTCTGCATTACATCATCGCATTCATGATAGGATCACGCAGCAAAATGCCTTGTACAAGCAAGCCGCCGACTTGCATCGCCGACCTAGAGCATTTGATGTGGGAGACTTAGTGATGGTCAGACTTAGGCCGGAGAGGTACTCTCCCGGGACGGCTACGAAGCTGCATGCTCGTAGTGCCGGCCCATTCCTGATCCTCCGAAGAGTGGGCGACAATGCGTATGTCGCCGAGATTCCCCCCACTTGGGGAATAGGCTCCACATTCAATGTGGCGGACCTAGCTCGGTATCGAGCCCCTTCTCACCCCCCAGACCCAGCCTCTTAGACCCCATCAGCGTGAGTGAGTTTGCCACAACCACTACCCCGATTGTTTCACCTGATAGGCACGAGGCAATCGGTTGTGTACTGCAGGAGGTAATTGACCATGCAGGTGAGGGGATATTGAGGAGGTTCCTGGTGCGCTGGGCGGGATGGAATTGTGCGGACGACACGTGGATTACAGAGCAGGAGCTCCAGCGCCTTCGGCCAGATCTTCTTCACCCGCTGTCGTTCATCCACCCTGACTCGCCGGAGTCGAGTCCTTCCCACCCCGGGAGGGTTGATGGCGCGGCACCACCGGACACCACCGAGCCGTCACACAAGGAGCCACCACCGATACGTGTTCAGCCAACACGACGAGCCGCTGCATCGACGTGCGACCCCGGGTTCAGATACTCGACATGACGTCGCGCCACCTTCATCTTGGGATCGTTTCACTTATGCGTTCTTATTTTCTTTCCCCATTCTTCGCCTCTCACTTTGTCGATGTAGTGAGGGGAAGAGCCCATATGAGGACATCTTCCCCTCCCACATACTTTGATGGGCCTGACAAGCCCTTATCTTCTTTTATTTTCATTTTCTTTTTCTTTTTGTTTTTGTTGTTTAAAGGGGGCCCATCTTCATCCATCCTATATAAGGAGGGGTGGGCGCCCAAGACACTCTTACTCTTGAATTTCCATTTTGAAAGTTATCATTTTGTGGGAAGACCAAGAGTCACGACCGTGAGAGGAGAAGGAAGAAGAAAGAAGAAGAAGAAGGAAGAAGAAGAAGGAGGAAGAAGAAGAGGAAGGAGGAGAGGAAGAAGAGGGAGAGAAAGAGGAAGAGGGCATCGTCGTCGCCGCCAGGCCGACACCGCCACCGTTCACGCCGACCGGCGGCCTGCCATTACTCGCCATCCGGACCGCCGTCGACAGCTCTGCCGGCTCGACGTCTTCGCGCTGCCGCTCGTCAAACCGCCATCCTGCCGACACTCGCGCACCGTCCCACCCGTCAGAGCCTGTTACCGTTAGCCTGCGCGCGACGGCTCTGTCGACGCTCCCGTCGTCGTCCACTCCGCCGGCGGCCATCCTCCCACGTCGACGCCGACCGTCGGCATCTCTACCGCTGCCGGGCGCCGTAACAAACGACGCCCGCGCATGTCGCGCGCGCGCCAACTGCGCACGACAGTGCCACCGATCGCCGGGTCCTGCCGACGCTCCCGCCGTCGACCACTCAACCGGCGGCCATCTTCCCACGTCGATGCCGACCGTCGGCATCTCTGACGCCCGCCGACCATCTGCGTCGCTACCCGCCTGCTCGAACACCGTCAGCTCGTCTCCGCACCTTTGTCGACCACACATCGCGCGTGCTACCTGGGCGCCTCACCGCTTGCGCGTAGCACCTCCTTCGCGCGTGCTCGTGCGCGTTGCGCTCGCCCGCGCACCGCGCTCACCGCGGAGCGCCCACGCCCTCGCGTGTCTCACCCTTCAGCACCGCACCGGGACGCCTCTCGCAGCACTGCCACCACCGTCCACATCCCACGCTCCCTCGCCTGCAGCTGACGACGCCCTCGAGCCCTATTATCTCCTGAACTCCAGCAACCAGTTATCCATCGCCAGCGCGACGAAGGTACTCCCCTTACCCTGCACCCTTTACGTCACTTACTTTCTTCAGTATACTTTCGTATTGCCTCCTCCGCGCTCGGGATAGATAGGTGAGAGCGAGACAGGTTGAGAAAATGATGATTATTATCGAGAGTCTTACCTGCCTGGTATGAGTCGGTTCTCCCGACGCGTGTGAGCACGACCGCGGGGTTTCCCCGTTCGTCGACGTACTCGTCCTCGACCCTCTCGGGCGAGGTTCAAGAGGTCCGTCTGACCTCATTCCAAAGTGAACCCGTCAATTCTCTGTTACGGCTTCCCCCCCTCGTCGACGCACGCACGTACAACACGTAGGATTTCATAAATTCACGTCATCATCCATACTTGTCGCTAGCCTCCGTCGGACGACGTTGGACGACGTAGTCCGACAAGATCTCGATTCGATACCGAGCTCTACCCTCGGTGACGACCGGACGACGTCTTGACGACGTCCAGCACCATAACATGCATATTGAGTATGCTAATATGATCATATTTACATGTCTATTTGCATTAGATCACTCATATCTACATGTTATGAAGCTTAAAATGATTAAATCTATTTTTAGAATGAATTTGTGAATTTTCTACATTTTGTGTATTTTTTGGGAATTTTTGGATAATAGATTCTAAAAGAATATAATTTTTGGGACAAAATATGATTTTCTGGAATTTTTAGACATTAATTTGGAAACATATAATTTTTTCTAAGTCAAAATATATATTTATTTGTATTTTAGGGGTTTATTTTATTTAATATAAAATTTAAAACTATTTTTAGCTTTTTTTATTCGTGCCGCCACGTGCTGTCGTTTGATTCGTCGAACGGTGACAAATAATAGCTCCCAATGATGATTAATGCCAGCTAATTGTTAGCTAAGTTAATGATTGGCGTCATCCAATCATTAACCAAGCAATCATCGCTTCGGGATTCGCGAAGCAATGATTGCACTGACTAACACATTTTTTAATGTTTTTTTTGGTGCAGGATGACGTGGCACACTCGTGTCCACTCATTTAAAACAAAAGAAAAAAAAGAGAGAAGAAAGAAGAAAGAGGGTGACGTGGCGCGCTGAGGCACCGCCACGTCAGCCTCGAGAAAGAGTTTTTTATGTTTTTTTCTTTTGTTTTTCTTTGTCCTTTCTTCAGGTACACGTGGCACGGAATGAGAAAAGCACCCGCACGAAATATGAGAAGCGCAAAATCTCAAGCGCTTTGGCTTCTTAACAGACACGAAAAACGAGGACATTGACAAGGAGGGAGAAGGAAATCAAGGGCTAGGATTGGCTCAACTTCAAACGGCCATAACTCTTGATCGATAACTCCGATTGAGCTGAACTTTTCAACATTGCTTCGCCTTCCCCTTCTCTTTCCATCCATACCCTTTGATATATAAATAGAGGCCTGGATCATTGTAAAATTCATCTTGAACTTGCTTCCTACTTGTGTGGGAAGATTGAAAGATAGTGAGTTTTGAGATCCATCAAGTGTGTTCTTGGTGTCGTAGGTGTGTGGGGAGAAGCATTAAAGAAGAGAGGGAACTTATTGACACTCATAAATCTCTGTGATCTTGGTGGAACGTAAGGATCTAATGTAAGTGTCTTCGCCTTACGTTGTTCTTTACGAACATCATAATTTACTTAGTGTTTTTCATCGTATTTCCACACACATTTTACTCATTTACATTCTCTTATCTCATCTCTCTATCCTCTCCATCACACCGTGCTACATTCAGCCATTACCATCGTTCACACACTTGACCATCATTGTACTCTTCACGTTCACTTATTCGTTGTTAAATTAACATATAACTTACATTCTATTACTCGATATCACTAACTCATATCCTCCACTCTCGTCTCCATCAATTCTCTCGTTGATTATCACTATCATAAGGAATTAATTCCTTAATCATCATTCCTTGTGGAGATGATCTGTACTCATCACTAACTAAGTATCCTTAAGTATGGTTAAATATATTTTTATTGAATAATCTCAATTACCAACGACGAATTAAACCCCTAAAATTGAGATTATCAGTACTATAGCAACAGATATCCGATATCGTCATTCGATATCCGGATATCAAAAAGACAAGCACCGGCAAATTGATTTTTGGTATCCATTACAGCATCCATCCTGATACCATAATCCAATATGCTATTGGGACAGATGATCCCTATGTGAGGGATGCCATTCAGGATGATCACTTTCTCAACAAGGGACATAGGGATGTGACTATGACCTCCACATTTTTTTATCAATTCATGGAATCAATGAATTTTTGGATCGCATCCTCTACGCAGAACCAATATTTACTGGCTTTTCCCATAATCATTCAATTCAATGGTAACATCTTGAACTGGGTGGTGATCCGTCATGTAAAACACTAAATCATTAGGCGGTATTTTGGAGTCTAGGGGGTATCCGGTTCAAGAATGACCCCTTGTGAACATATTGTTAAATTTCATAAGTGAGCTTAAACACATTTTTACTATATATATGGTTATTATTAGAGTTATTAATTCCATCTAACATGGTTTTAATCCCATCTAATTTGGGATTAAGGCATTCATCATATTCTTATGGTCGCAAATATGTGCAGAAACCAAGTGAGTTACATTACCGTGATGGTAGTTTTGTAATGTGACGTACCCATGCGGTCCTATAAAAGTACTACGCGAAACCCTCACAGTCCCAATCTACATTGGATGAACAAGTCTCTTCTGTTGTGATTTAGAAGATCCATTCCCATTTGTCAACCAAGATGGATTCTGGTATGCTTTCATCACAAAATATTTTTATTACATATTTTATGGTCTTTCACACTTCTCACCGAGGGGTCTCACTATTTTCTCCATTCTCCAATGTATTAGTGGCCTATCACACACACCCTATGTACCTCTACCTTTTACATCAATTCACCCCTAGGAACTGAGCCCATGGATGGGCTCACCCATACCCATAATACCCTGAAAAGGAGGGGGGAAGCTTATTCATCCATGAGCTCAAAAAAATAGAATATGGACCTTCACTTGTGGACTCTAATGAGAATTTCACAACAAAAATCTCCCATCTATTTTACTAAAAATTGGCTACCCAAATACCCTAAAACGGAGGAGGAGAACATATTTATCCATGAGCCCAAAAAAACTAAAAAATGGACCTTCATTTGTGAACTCTAATGAGAATTTCAAAACAAAAATCTCCCATCCGTTTGACAAACAATTGTCTCCCCAAATACTCCTAAAAAGGAGGAGGTGAACATATTAATCCATGAACCCAAGAAAACTAAAAAATGGACCTTCATTTGTGAACTCTAATGAGAATTTCAAAACGAAAATCTCCCATCCATTTGACAATCAATTGGCTCCCCAAATACCCCTAAAAAGGAGGAGGTGAACATATTAATCCATGAACCCAAGAAAACTAAAAAATAGACCTTCATTTGTGGACTCTAATGAGAATTTCATAACAAAAATCTCCCATCCATTTGACAAACAATTGGCTCCCCAAATACACCTAAAAAAAAGGAGGTGAACAAAATCATCCATGAGCCCCAAAAAACTAAAAATTGGGCCTTCATTTGAAGACTCTAATGAGTATTTCACAAAAAAATCTCCCATCCATTTGACAAACAATTGGCTCCCCAAATACCCTAAAAAGAAGGAGGTGAACATATTCATCTATGAGCCCAAAAAAACTAAAAATTGGGCCTTCATTTGAAGACTCTAATGAGAATCTCCCGTCCCTTTGACTAACAATTGGCTTCCCAAATACCCAAAAAAGGATGAGGTGAACATATTCATCCATAAGCCCAAAAAAACTAAAAATTGGGCCTTCATTTGTGGACTCTAATGTGAATCTCCCGTCCATTTGCCTAACCAATTGGCTCCCCAAATACCCTAAAAAGGAGGTGGGGAACATATTTGTCTATGAATGAACCTAAAAAAACTAAAAATTGGGCCTTCATTTGTGGACCCAAACGAGAATAACAGGCCACTTCCAACCATATATTTCAACAGATGGGCCTGGCCCAACAGCTCTTCGTCAATCTCTCAGCTCTGCAAGGAACAGAGCAACGGAGCAGAAGTCTTCGCCGGCGAACCTCGGAGATGAGCAGCAGCGGGGCCGACTGCCGCTCCGGAAGAGATAGCAAGAAGCGCCGTCGACTGGGGAGAGATTTGAGCTCGCCGGCCTCGGAGGTGTGATTTTTCTTTCTTGGGCCAACTCTTCGAAGTTTGATTCCGGGCTAGGGTTTGTTTGCCATGGCGAAATCGAGGGAAGAAGTGGTGCAAGTAGCTATGGCGTCTGCTCTGCGTTCTAGATTTTCTCTGAAATTTTCTCAGGGAGACGGCTTGGAGGAACCTTGGGTTTTACGCCTTAGTTGTAGAAGGACTCACCTTCCTCGTTTTATAGTCGTTACGCGACAACGGCGCTCCGCCAGCGACTCGGGCTGCGTCGCCGCCGTGGAGGGCGGACGATCGGGATGGGCATATCGTGTTCGAGCTCGGTGATAATTTCACTCCTCGATGTGGGTTTCCTCCCGTTGTTGTCTCTGTTGATTCAGTGATGTTTCTAACTTTGTTCTTTGCTTTGTAATTATGCAGATAAGATATTAAACAAGATGGGGGAAGGTGTTTGTCTGCCTTTCGCTTGGTCGCAATATTATTGAATTTGGTTGGATTCCGTCAGCAAGCATTTCAACTGCAGGAACATTTGGACGGGTTTTGGAATGTTGGGATCGTGAAAAACGCGAGCATGTGGCTATAAAAGTAGTCCGAAGCATTAATAAATATCGCCGTGCTGCGATGATTGAAATTGATGTTCTTAATACTCTGGCCAAACATGATAAAGGAAGATCACGGTATGGTGCCACTGATTTTCCCAGCTGAGCAGAAAATCACTTCTTTTGATGGTACATATCTCTAAAAAATCATAAACTTTTGACAGATGTGTTCAGATTCGAAGATGGTTCGACTACCGCAATCACATATGCATTGTGAGTGACCTTCATAACACATTTCCCCCTTTAGGTCAAGGTATATCCTTATTTTAGATTTTCATTTGTGAATTGGTAGACGAAAGTGTTCTACCAATTACGTGTTGTTTTTTGTCCTGGCATTTGAACGACATGCAGAGCTGTTTTATCATGAATTTAGGGCTAAACCACGGGTTTTCCCTTAAATTTGTTCATTTTCCCAATTAATACTGCCGCAGTTCATTGCTGTTCATTAGCTTACCCTTGGAGCTAATTTTTGAATCTTTTTTAATATGTGATGTATTCTACAGGTGTTTGAAAAGCTTGGACCCAGCTTATTCGATTTCTTAAAGAGAAATAAATATCGTCCATTTCCGGTAGATCTTGTTAGAGACTTCGGGCGGCAGCTCTTAGAATCCGTTGCATGTGCGTGGATTTTATCCAACCGATTATCTCGTTAATTTGAACCAAGAAGAAAGAGATGCTGAAGTTGTAATTCTTTTTTATCATTTCCTCATCTTTGGTTTATGCAGACATGCACGATTTACACCTCATCCATACGGATCTTAAGCCAGAAAATATTCTCCTTGTTTCTGGTGATAACATTAAGGTCCCAATTCATAAGGTACCCTTTTTGCCCTCTTTCTATATCAGGGTTGTCAAAAACTTGTCATCATCACCTTCATCTGTGTGTGACTATGGAGGACCATGACAATGATGACGTCATCATCGAGTGTTGGGTGATGAGGACATCGAAGATGACGAATTTGTCATCGTCATTGTTACTCTCCGCTCGTCATTGTCATTCCTGTCCTCTCACTTGGGTCAGCAGGCGAGGATGAATTCGTTATCCTCATCTCAAAATGTTGTCATCCATAGGTGAGTTGGACAAAGGAGTATGATGATGATGACATAATCATCAATGGTTGGATGATGAGGATGATGAGGATGATGATGGTGATAAATTTTTCATCTTCTTTGTCCAATTGTCATGGTCACTCTCGTCCTATCACTAGGAGTGGGTGGGCTGTGACAAATTCATCATTCTCAATGTCATCCCAAAACTTTGTCTTTTTCATTATGTGTGACTTGGGCTAAATTTGATGTCATTGTCGATATTGTTATTGCTGGTTAAATGATGAAGACAATGACTATGATGAATCCCTCATCCTCATTCTTGTTGTGCTCTCATCATTGTAGCTCCTGTCCCCTCATTTGTTCTGGTGGATGATAATGAATTCGTCATTTTCATTTACAACTTCTCCTCCATCGTTGTCATCCATTAGTGACTTGGACAGAGGACTATGCGGATGAGGAAATCATCATTGACATTGGATCACGAGAACAATGACGTTGACAATGATGAGTGTGTCATTGACATTGTTTTCTGTATGCTCATGATTGTCAATCTTATCCTCTAACTAGGGTTGGTCGGTGATGATGACTTTGTCATCATCATCCTTAAATCAATATCTGGGCTTTGATGATTGACGATGTTTGATCAATTGATGGATGACAAAGACAAGGTCGAGTGTCTTTTTCATCCATCAATTGTTCGTATCGTTGAGGCGCTAGTATCTTTTTGGGGTGTAGGGGGATAAAATGTATGCCAGTGTGGTCATATCTGTAAATGGTGTGTACATAACTTTGCATTTTTAATTGTAACAGGTGGGCCACCGGTTCGGGGTGGTCTGCCCTATTTTCTTCAAAAAAAAAAATTCTCTATCTCCGCTCTGGCGGTTAAACACACGTTATGTGCATGATATTTACAAACTCGCAGGACTCGATGCATTTTAGGTACTTGCCGAAGTCGAGTGCTATAAAATTGATTGATTTTGGAAGCACTGCGTTTGAAGACCAGGACCGCAGCTCCATTGTCTCAACACGGCAGTACAGAGCACCAGAGATAATCCTTGGTATACTAATTCTGCGCTGAATCAATATCTCGCTTATTATTGAAGTATTCCGTTTGAAGAAGTAATAAATTCCTCAACAAAATATAGTTCATTCGGTTGTATTTGGTTTACAGTTTTTTGAGAATGATAAATTCAAATCGAAATATTACAGTTTCCTTCGACTCTGTGGAAAACTCCAGTTCGAATAAAACACTTAATTATATATATCATTCTACCTTAAGCGAGCACAAATATTTTTAACTATTTTATTTATCTCAGAGTGTTCCTAGGATATTGTGTCGGGCATTCAACGTTGACTTCTGGACACCAAAGTCAACCATTGATTCTCTCTCATTCTCTTCAACATAACTTCGTATGAATGTCATGAAATCGTGAGCTTATTTCTAATAATCTCTGGGACATGATCTCAGGATTAGGCTGGGACTATCCCTGCGACCTCTGGAGCGTTGGGTGCATCCTCATGGAGCTGTGCTCGGTAGAGCCACGGGCCTTTTCCTCTGTTTCTCTCTCTACCCCTGTTCGTTTCTCTCTCAACTGTGGCTGGGCTTGCTAGGGTGAACAACTATTCCAGACCCATGAAAACCTGGAACACCTGGCGATGATGGAGAGGGCCCTTGGCCCGCTTCCTGATCACATGATCAGCAGAGCAAGGTTTCTTTCTCAAGCTTCATTTCTATTTCTCTCTCTAAATTATATCTCTCCAAATTCTCTCTCTAAACTCTCTCTCTGATTCAGTCGGGGGGCGGAGAAGTACTTCAAGGAGGGGGCGAGGCTTAATTGGCCAGAAGGTGCAGTCTCCAGAGAGAGCATCCGGGCTGTGAGGAAGGTTGACCAGTTCAGAGTGAGTCTTTTCTTTTGTGGTTCTAATTCTTGATTGGCGATATCTGGTTTTTGTGCTGACTTCTTGGTCAACGCAGGAGCTGGTCTTTCGGTACGTTGACCATTCACGGGAATCGTTCTTGGACTTGCTCCTCGGCCTCCTGACGTTGGACCCGGCTGATCGCTTCACAGCCCAGGACGCCCTGGCCCACCCGTTCTTTGACTAATCTTTGGCTGAATTATTCCCCTCATCTCATTAATCTTTACTCTTTGATTAGCATTAGAAATACTAACTTCATTTCTCTCAATATCAAGCGCAGAAATGTCACTTACCTCGCCCCACTTGATGGACATGCAGCACCGGCTTCTATATCTTGTCGTCATCAGTCATCTGTCCCCTTCCGTCCCATCATTGATGATGACGAGTCATGTCATTGTCATCGACCACCGTCATCGAGTAAAAAATCACTAATTGAGAAAATATTTGTTTCTACCAATTGATGGGTGAAGACTGTTGAGATGTCCTGCCCAGAGAAGGTTGCCATTGCCACGCTTGCCTGTGGCTGGTCTTCCCGTCATCAGTCAACCATCCTGACCTTGGAATGGGAACGGAACGAAAGGGCATCGTGACCGCGAATTGTAGTACTACAATGGCGACGGTGTCTTTGTCACCTGTCCGCGACTCTGTTATGGTCAATGTCATCATAGTCTGATGAAATACCTATGATGATGGTGATTGTGGGATCAACACAATGATGACTACGAAGTAGGACGTCGATGTCGTTGTAGTCATCGAGAACCACAGAACGAAATGTAACTAAATCATCGTCCTATGAAGGTGAAAGGGGTCATCGTTTATGACAGATGGCAATCAGTCCTCTGTCTGATATGTCGTCCGTTCCCAGCCATTCGGACAAAGAAACAGAACAACTGATCACGCTTTGGGTCCATCCCGTTCCGTTCGCCTTTTCTGTCATCAGTCATCCATTGCAAAACTGCACCTCTAGTGTTCGCCCGTTCTGATACCGGTATCGGGACAGATGTTGTATCGAATACCCGAAATTCCCTTTTCGGTATCCTTTTTTTTGACATCCGGATATTGAATATCGGTATTGGATATCGGTTGCTATAGTGCCGAAATCCGATATCGATATCCGTCTCAAGGTCATCATCCGCCTTCATCTTAGGGAGGAGGATGATGACATCGGTTTTCGATGTTGGATATTGAATTCCGATATCCAACATCGAAAACATTACTTCATGTATTTCGAATTGAAACTTTTGAATCTCTTTCAATTAAAAAATTTGAATCTAAAATACATGAAAGAGAGGGTTTGGCGGACGGTGGACGACAAACAGCGACATCAGCGGATGGTGGCATCAAAAGACGGTGGCGAAGGCGAAAGCGGCAGAGGGGGGTAAGCTCTTCTTTGCCCTGGAATTTGAAAATACTCGATCTTCCCTTGCGCCCTGGAAATATGGACACTCAAAAGGTAAAGAGTTGGAATCTTGGCTATAAAACATTATGTGAAAAGTTCAACCAGCACCTGCGTCAACGAGGTCGACGTGGGACGAGTTCAACCAATACCTAATAGAGGCCATGCCTAATGAGGGAGTGTTCACCCCACTATTTGGGTGAGCCAGCACAGGGGCGAAAAGCTTCCCCTTACTTGCTTCTATTACAAGGGAGTTGTTGTCCGTATGTGCAACAAGCGCTAATACTCTGCGCATGTTCTCGGCGGGCAACATTATTAACACGTACAAGAGATCACGTATGTCGTCGACAAGCATCGAAACACTCATCACTGTGAAGTGTTGGCTACATGCAGACAACAAGCGATGGTATACTGATGTGGAGCTGCATTCTGATGACAAGGATGGACAAGATGGGGTAATCGCATCTGCTTGAAGTACACATCACCTACTTTGACTACTCGAAGTACACATCACTTGCATTGACTACATTTTTATGCATATTTTACGTAATCATTTATTTGTTATTTTTCGCTATGCATGGGATGACCAAGTAAGCACAAACCTTTGATAGAATCGTGGGGAAATTCTCAAGCCAAGGGCGTATTTTGACGATTACAAGTTACAAAAGGCATCTTTTGCTAAATATTTCGCAACATTTACCTTAATATTTCTTGAATTTTGTTAAAATTTTACACCTACCCAATTAGTAATAAACATATTTCAAATTCACAATTAATTGAATAATATAAATATTAAGTATATAAACAATGTTAAAGAACCAAATAGTGGGGGTCAATTTTGATAACAAGTTTGCAACATTTTCCTATATATTTCCTGAATATACCAACATAAAAAATTTACATTTATCTAAGTAATATACATATTTCAAATTCAAAATTATTTCAATAATATAAACTTTGAGTATATAAACCACGTTAAAGAACCAAATAGTAGGGTCAATTCTATTCAAAAATTTTACAACATTTTCCCTAAAAAATTCTTGAATTTTCCAACATAAAAAACTTACACTTATCCAATTAGTAACATACATATTTCAAATTTGTACTTAATATAAATATTGAGTATATAAACCATGATAAAGAACCAAATAGTGTAGGTCAATTTTGTTAAAAAACATTTGCAACATTTCCCATAAAAATTTCTTGAATTTTCCGACATAAAACATGTACACTTATCCAATTAGTAATATACATATTTCAAATTCGAGATTAATTCAATAATAAAAACATTGAGTATATAAACCATGTTCAAGAACCAAATAGTGGGGGTCAAGTTTGTTAAAAATTTTCAACATTTTCTTAAAAGATCTTGAATTTTCCAACACAAAAATTTACACTTACCCAATTAGTGATATACATATTTTTATTTTGTACTTAATTAAATATTAGGTATATAAACCATGTTGAAGAACCAAATAGTGGGGGTCAATTTTGTTAAAAAATTCTCAACGTTTTTTCTAAAACTTTCTTGAATTTTCCAACATAAAAATTTTACACTTACCCAATTAGTAATAAACATATTTCAAATTTGCACTTATTTCACTAATTTGAGTATTAGATATCTAATCCATGTTAAAGAACCAAATAGTGGGGGTCAATCTTGTTAAAAAATTGTTCAACATTTTACTGAAATTCCTTTTTAATTTTCGATGAGAAAAAATTACACTTCATTCACCAGTATAAATATTGAGAATATAAACCATGTTTTAAGAACCATATAGTGGAGGTCAATTTTGTTCAACATTTTCTTAAAAAGTTCTTTGAATTTTCCAACACCAAAATTTACACTTACCCAATTAGTAATATACATGTTTAAATTTGCACTTAATTCACTAAAATAAGTATTAGGATTGTAAACCATGTTAAAGAACCAAATAGTAGGGGTCAATTTTGTTAAAAAATTTTGCAACATTTTCCCTAAAAATTTCTTGAATTTTCCAACATAAAACATATATACTTATCAAATTAGTAATATACATATTTTAAATTTTAAATTAATTCAATAATATAAATATTGAGTATATAAACAATGTTAAAGAACCAGATAGTGAGGGTCAATTTTGTTAAAAATTTTCAACATTTTCTTAAAAAGGTTTTATTTTTTCCAAAACAAAATAAACACTTACCCGATTAGTAATATACATATTTAAATTTAAACTTAATTTACTGATATAGGTATTAGTTTTGTAAACCATGTTAAAGAACCAAATAGTAGGGGTCAATTTTGTTAAAAAAAATTTCAACATTTTCCCTAAAAATTTCTTAAATTTTCCAACACGAAAAATTTATACTTATCAAATTAGTAATATACATATTTTAAATTAATTCAATAATATAAATATTGAGTATATAAACCATGTTAAAGAACAAAATAGAAGGGGTCAAGTTTGTTCAAACTTTTCAACATTTTCTTAAAAAGTTCTTGAATTCTCCAACCCAAAAATTTACACTTGCCCAATCAGTAAAATACATATTTTAATTTGAACTTATTTCACTAATATAAATATTCAGTATGTAAACCATGGTATAGAATCAAATAGTGGGGGAAAATTTTGTTAAAAAACTTTGCAACATTTTCCCTTAAAAGTTTTTGCAGTTTTTAACATAAACAATTTACACTTATCCAAGTAGTAATATACATCTTTCAAATTTGCACTTAATTACCTAATATCAGTATTAGGTATGTAACCCATGTTAAAGAACCAAATAGTGAGGGTCAATTTTATTAAAAAAGGTTTCAACATCTTCCATAAAAAGTTCATGAATTTTCCAACATAAAAATTTTACACTTACCCAATTAGTGATGTACGTATTTTAAATTTCCACTTATTTCACTAATTTGAGTATTAGATATATAATCCATGTTAAAGAACCAAATAGTGGGGGTCAGTTTTGTTTAAAAAGTTTGCAACATTTCCCCTAAAAATTTCTTCAGTTTTCCAACCTATAAAATTCACACTTATCCTATTAGTAATATACATATAGTTATAATTCAAAAATAATTCAATAATATAAATATTGAGTATATAAACAATGTTAAAGAACCAATTAGTACGGGTCAAGTTTGTTTAAGATTTTCAACATTTTCTTAAAAAGTTCTTGAATTTTCCAACACAAAAAATTACACTTACCCAATTAGTAATATACATATTTAAATTTGCAGTTAATTCACTAATGCAAAAACTAGGTATGTAAACCATATCAGAGAACCAAATATTGGGGGTCAATTTTGTTAAAAAAGTTTGTTTAAGATTTTCAACATTTTCTTAAAAAGTTCTTGAATTTTCCAACACAAAAAATTACACTTACCCAATTAGTAATATACATATTTAAATTTGCAGTTAATTCACTAATGCAAAAACTAGGTATGTAAACCATATCAGAGAACCAAATATTGGGGGTCAATTTTGTTAAAAAAGTTTGCAACATTTTCCATAATTTTTTTTGAATTTTCCAACATAGAAAATTTACACTTATCCAAGTAGTAATATGCATATTTCATATTTGAACTAAAATCAATAATATAAATATTATACATATAAACCATGTTAAAGAACCAAATAGTGAGGGTCAATTTTATTCAAAAACGTTTCAACATCTTCCCTAAATTTTTTTTGAATTTTCCAACATAAAATTTTTACACTTACCCAATTAGTAATATGCGTATTTTAAATTTCCACTTAATGCACTAATATAAATATTAGGTGTGTAAACCATGTTAAAGAACCAAATAGCAGGGGTCAGTTTTGTTAAAAAAGTTTGCAACATTTCCCCTAAAAATTCCTTCAGTTTTCCAACATATAAAATTCACACTTAATTCACTTGTATAAATATTAGGCATATAAACCATGTTAAAGAACCAAATAGTGGGGTTCAGTCTCGTGAAAAAATTGTTCAACGTTTTTCCTAAAAATTTCTTTAATTTTCCAACATAAAAATTTGCACTTAATTCACTATATAAATATTAGGTATATGAACCATGTTAATGGACCAAATAGTGAGGGTCAATTTTGTTGAAAATTTTCAATAGTTTCCTAAAAATTTATTTAATCTTCCAACGTTGAAAATTTACACTTACCCAATTAGTAATTTACATATTTCACATTTGTACTTAATTCAATAATATAAATATTAACTATATAAACCAATAAACCATGTTAAAGAACCAATTAAGCTTTTAGTTTCTTTTCAAATTTCGAGAAAATTATTTTAGATATTCCTTAGTCGGTTATTCCCCATAAAAACCATAGGTTATATGTTTCTCGATTAAGGATCAAGATAATTATTTGTATAATTGTGTTATAAAAATTTGGACATTATTAAGTCACAGGGGCATTTCTCTAATAACTGACACTAGTAGCATTCATTGGCGCGCACAACTCATCATAAGGTTTTAATTTAAAATAACATGGCGGACCAACTTTAAACCTTAAAATATTTTAGGAATATACCATATGAGATTGCGACGGATTCTAAAAAAAATCCGGAAATCGGTTTCCGATATCTGCAGATCGAAACCGATATCACGAAATCGAAACCAATATCTGGCATCCAATATCCGTCGCGTCACTATATCTTCGGTATCCGTCACCAATATCCGTCTATCCTTCAGAGACGGATATCAACTGATATCCGACATGAGGCACCATCCCGGTTTTCTTCTCGATATCGGTTGATGCCCCATATCCTATATAAGGTTGTCCTATATAAGATATCGGACGGATATCAGTTGGGCGAAAATTACAGTGAAGTGAAATATGATAAATCTGATAATAAACGTCATCGTTTTCATTGTAGGAGAATTTAGGTTTTCTGGTGGTGTGTCTTCGTCGGCTATGGCGATGGAGCTGGTGGAGCGATTCCAAGAGGCGTTCGAGGAGCTCGAGGCGCAGAAATCCTTGATCGAAAACTGCGTTCGTGCCTGGAAAAGCCTCACCGATCACTACTCTTCTTGGGAGCGTGATCTCGAGGAGAGATCGAAATCTCTCGAATCCAAGTTGATTGATCTCGAATCGGAATCCGCTCAGTCGCTTGAAGCGTTGTCACAGCGGGAATCCGCCATCCCCGAACGTGAATCGGCGGAAACCGCCGTCATCGAACGGCGCAGGGATGCCGCCATATCGGAGATGGAGGGCTCTCCGTCTGAATCCCCTGACATTCCAAGCGCTCTCCGTGGATTCTGCCGGAGAATGGATTTCGTCGGATTGGGGAAGTTCATGGTTTCTAGGCGTAAAGATACGAGTATACTGCGACGAGAGATATCGGATTCTGTGGCGGAGGCTGTAGACCCGGCTCGTCTGATCATTGACGCTGTTTCGGATCTCGTTGATCGTCTGGAGGATGGGGCTGGTGTCTCTGACAGGTGTTGGGCTTGCTCGTTGTTGCTTCGGACTCTTTCTGATGGAGAGGAGATGCACGATGCTAAGATTCCTACTAGCATTAAGGAAAGGGCAGAGAATTTGGCGAAGTCCTGGAAGAAGAAGGTGGAAGAAAGAAAAGAAGGTTTGCAGATGGGTGCTGCTGAGGGGCAATTGTTCTTGGAGTTGATCGAGGTATTCGGCCTCCAGATCATTTTGGAAGAAGATTTTGTAAAGAAGCTGATTGTTGACTTTGCACCGAGGAAGGACATTTTGAAGATTGCGGGTCGGCTTGGATTGGGAGAAAAGCTGAGGGGTAAGCGAACTCTGAACATAATGTATTCTCTCGAATTTTTTGCTTTGATAAATTTCGAATTTCCGATCGTATATATTTTTTTGTGGAGTAAAGTTTTGGATCTACTGTTGTCTCCATGAATTATCTTCACCAGTTTCAGCTTTTGGTCAAAATTTTAACCTTTCCTTGATTAATAGATCCATGACAATAATATATTTTTTTATCATATGATAAAAAAATTTCGTCGGTTACCCTCTTATCATTTCCTTATTAGCATATAACTTCCGAGACATCGTTTTCACAGCTGATAATAGTAATAATGAAAAAGAATCTTGTCTACGAAATCATCCCCCTTTCAATCTAAAAGTGACCTTCTTTCAGAATTAAAAAATTCCCCGACTCGAACTTTTTAACATTCTCTTCTGTATTACTTTTGGTACCTTGATAACGTTTAAGTCATTGAACTGTCACTAAAAAACTGAAAGAATCTTTGATGAACTTAAGAAAATATCTGAACAAAACCTCTAATGAACTATTTCTCTGCAGATATAATTGATGAGATGGTCAAGAGGGAGAAAGAGATCGATGCCGTGTTCATCGCGCATGAAGCTGGCTTGACCGATGATTTCTCACCCATCTCCATTCTCATGTCTTATCTTGAGACTTCGAGGAAGAGCGCCAACACCATACTAAAAAACGGCAACCACTCCCTTTCAGCTACGGTAATCCCTTCCCCATTTTTTAAATTCAACACCAAATCTTGAATTCAACACTTTCTATGATGATCTCTCCATTTTTCAGGAAGAGTCGACCAATCTAGAATTGAATGCGCTGAGATCAATCATCAAATGCGTGGAATTGCTTAATCTGGAGCAGGATTTTACTCTAGAGAGTCCAAGGAAGAGAGTCCAGATGCTGGAGAAGGCAAAGGCAGAGAGGAAGAGGGCCGCCACCGCTGCCGCTGCCGCCGCCGCCAGAGCGAAGCGGTCCCGTACCGGAGCTCCGGTCCTTTTCCGGCCCGGCAAAGCTAGCCGAGGCCCGTCTTCCCCGTGCTCGTCGTCTCGGCGGCAGCAGTCGTCGGTGGAGCAGTACATTCCGCCGCCACGCCACCCATTCGGTAGCCCCGGCGGCGGCCCGGGCTACGACCGGAGCCCACCATCTTCACACTACGTGCCGGAAGATGTACCCGGGCCCGGTGGCGGCGTGCTCTACTCGGCGCCGCCGCCGGCTGGCTACCAATTCCCCGGCGGCTACGATGACTACTCGTTTTCTCCCCACATGTAACCAAAATTTGAAGAGAGAGAGAGAGAGAGAGAGAGAGAGAGAGAGAGAGAGAGAGAGAGAGAGAGAGAGAGAGAGAGAAGAAGATTCTTTCCCTCTCCAATTCCGTGTGACCCAACGGTGCTGACTCCCTGCCTTGAGAAAAAGACAGCGAGTGACTATAAGGCTTGATAACATCCTCTCACCCTTTTTCTCCTTTTTAAAAACAGATCAAGAGGTGGGTAACGTGCAACTCTCTTGAGCCATTCCTAGAGAGAGAGACAATGGAGAAGAAGCCTTCACTCCCCGAGATCAAGTTCACCAAGCTCTTCATTAACGGCGAATTCGTCGACGCCGTCTCAGGTACCCCGTCTCCTCTTCTCTTTACTTTCTCTCTCATCATCTCTCTACTTTCTCTCTCATCTCTCTGTGTGTTCCAGGGAGAACCTTCGACACGGTCGATCCTCGAACTGGGGAAGTGTTAGCGAGAATGGCGGAGGGAGAAGAAGAGGACGTCGATATCGCCGTTAAGGCTGCCAGGGAAGCCTTCGAGCGCGGCCCTTGGCCCCGCATGTCCGGCTCCGTGAGCACTTCCCCCATCTCTCTCTCTTCTCCCTTATATCTCTCTCTAACCCATCTGTATCTCTCTCTCTAGGATCGAGGGAAGATCATGAGGAAGCTCGCGGATCTGATCGAGGAGCACGCGGAGGAAATTTCGCTGCTTGATGTAGCTGATGGGGGCAAACCCTACAGTCTGGTCAGGCACGCGGAGATCCCCATGTGTGTTGATCATCTACGGTACTTCGCTGGCGCGGCTGATAAGATCCATGGCGAGACCTTGAAAATGTCGAGGGAGTTAATGGGTTATACTTTGAAGGAGCCCATTGGAGTTGTTGGCCTGATTACTCCATGGAACTCTCCTTCTCTCATCTTCTTCTTCAAGGTCAGTCCCGCCATGGCCGCCGGCTGCACCATGGTCGTCAAGCCCGCCGAACAGTCCCCCATGTCTTCTCTCTTCTACGCCCATCTCGCAAAGCAGGCAACTTTATCAAATCCTCTAATATTTTCTTTAAAACCCGCTTCTTCTTCTCCTCCTCTCTAATTTCCTTTTTTTTTCCTTCAGGCTGGCGTTCCAGACGGTGTTCTTAACGTTGTGCCTGGGTACGGGGCCAAGGCCGGCGCCGCCTTATGCTCCCATATGTCAGTGGACAAGGTGACGATAATTAATGTTAACACATGACGATGACGACAAGGATATCGTTTTTTAGTCTGTAGCTTATCGATTCATTATCGATTGGAATTCCAATATCCGATCCCAGAAGTAGATACCGATATCGTTTTTAATTTTTAGGAGCGTTTCTGGAATTTGGGTTGTCTTCCTTTGAAGTGATTCTTTTTTTTTTTTTTTTTTTTGGATCTGGGGGAAGATAAGTTTCACTGGATCTATCGAGGTGGGTCGCCTGGTAATGGAGGCGGCGGCGAAGAGCAACCTTAAACCCGTGTCTCTCGAGTTAGGCGGGAAGTCGCCGTTGATCATCTTCGACGACGCAGACGTCGACGTCGCCGTGGACCTCGCCAGAACAGCGGCGTTTAATAATAAGGTACTCTCCAAGACGATACTTCTTTTTTCCCCTGTACAATTATTCATTAATTATTGTTTTTCCAGGGAGAAGTCTGCGTCGCGGGGTCACGGGTCTACGTGCAGGAGAAGATATACGACGAATTTGTCAAGAAATCAGCGGAGAAAGTGAAGAGCTGGAAGATCGGAGACCCGTTCGACCCGGAAGTCGACCAGGGCCCTCAGGTACTAAGAACAGTTCATCTTCTCTTAAACTCTAAAATTCTCTGGCCGGCTTATTCACAATCTCTGTTGTAGGTGGATAGGAGACAGTTTGAGAGAGTTCTCTCGTACATCGACATTGGGAAGAGAGAGGGGGCGGTTCTGGTCGCCGGAGGTCGGCAGTGGGGCGATAAGGGGTTCTACGTCGAGCCCACCATTTTCGCCGACGTGAAGGTAACTTAGCTCCGCTGCACCTACTTTGCTCTCTTCCTTTCGTCCCCTGACAAGGAGATCACGGCAGGAAGACATGACGATCGCGAAAGAAGAGATCTTCGGCCCAGTCATGTCTCTGATGAAGTTCAAGTAAACACTTAACCTGCAATCTCGAAACTCATCATCATCATTCATAAACTCGTCATCGTCTGTAAACGATGCCGGTTTCTTCATCGTCTCTCTTGATCTAAGAGAGGTTAACGAAGGGACGATGACAAGGGACGATTGTCCGATTTCAAGCCTTTACCACCTGTGCTAAAAGCTGTAGCTGATAACAAGGGCTCTACTTTTCATCTTTAAGTAGGATGTTGTTCTTCAGTAGGAACAAAGAACTGGCATTTAAAAGCATCTAAAAGAGTAGAATTTTTTTTTCTCTAATTCCTAAAGGACGATTGAGGAGGTGATAGAGAAGGCGAACCAGACTAGGTACGGGCTGGCGGCGGGGATCATGACGAATGATTTGAACATTGCAAATCGCGTGTCAAGATCGGTGCGAGCAGGCATCATCTGGATCAATTGCTTCTTTGCCTTCGACTGCGACTGCCCGTTTGGAGGGTTCAAGATGAGTGGGTTTGGTAAGGATTTGGGCTTGGCATCGCTTGAGCAGTATCTCCTCACCAAGTCTGTTATCACCCCTATTTACCACTCTCCATGGCTGTGAGCTTCTGGCCTGGTACTATTTGTTTACCCTTACTTGCCTTTTATATATTAGGGGTGGAAAATTATCATCTCACTTTACAAAAGACTTAGTCAAATGCATGCATGGTATAGTCGCTGAAGTTTTAATATAACTTGTCTCTTGATGGACTGGCCACGTCCCCCCTCCATCTCTACTCATGTTTCATTGCCTTGTTGCTCTATCTCTTCCCTTATGACCTCATCTATCTTTCTTTTCTCTCAATTACTATATTCTTCTCAAATTGTCTTTCTTCATCGCTACATTGGAAAGGCTCTTGGTGGAAGGCTCCTATTCAGATGTTGATGTCTCAAAACGATAGATCTTCATTAATGTGGTCTATGGTGAGCTTATATGTCCTGAATATAGACTACAGTTGGCGACATGGGACAATTGGGGGAGAGATTATTGGGATTCCCTTGATTTCAATTAGAAATTGTTTTAGACATAGTCTTCAGTTGCATTTGATAATTGAAGACATAAAAGTCATCTACCTCGATATTTACTCTGATTTATATCAGATAATGAATGTAATGAACATTCTGTATTTTAGCTTTTTTTTATAAAACTATCACCCTTCAAATTTCCACAAAATTTGATTTTAAAACATTAATTATAAAATTTGCAAGTTAGAATAATCTGAATAGCTAATCAAGAAGTTAGGATTGGATTCAGGAGAAACACACCGAGAGGTATAAGGTAATCTGCTGAGAAGTGGAAATAGAAAAAGAGGAGTAAAGAATTGCGAGCGTTATTGTTAGGTGGGAAGATGGCTGATGAGTGAAGCGGACTATTGTTATAAAAGAGACGAAATTATATAATAAGCGACTATTGGACATGATCCCTGATCGAGATTGAATTGGTTCTTGAAATACTGATCAATGGTCTTAAAAATTGGACAGGCTGCCCCAATTAAATTAAATGTCTCGTGGACAGATTTCTCCAAATAGCACTAGCTTATCTTGTCAAATTACCTGTAAAAAAGTTTCAACGTGATCGAATTCACGCCATGATTTAATAATCTAACATATTGGCCAAACCTCCGCCTGAGAATTTTAAAAAGCCAAACTGGGTCAAAGTTTCCCCCCTCAAGACCTAAATATTAGTCTTATGTTGAAGAAATTCATTTGAATGAGAATCTCAACTTTTACCAAACGCAGCGTCAAAATCTCCAGAATCAGCCCTAAAAACACACTTAATCAGGATAATCTATCTCATTTTGACAGTTGACTTTGACCTCTAGCTGGTCTACCTGGGTGAAATATTAATGACCTGGGGCTTGCGGACGAAAGGCGATGACCACCGATGGAAATGGAGAGCTGGACGAAGATAAGGCCGGACAACGATGGATAACTGAAATATTAATGGTAACATCTCACATGGACTTAAAATCCCAGTGTGGCAATCATGCCGTGTCGACCATGGTTACTTTATTTCTTGCACATAATCGGTCTTGAGGATTGGGTTATCCTTCAGTGTAGCTCTACCTACCAGTCATCAGAAGAAGACCAGTCTCCATCGCATGGTAACTGACTGAATTAAATAAAAAGTGGAGGAACTGATTGTTGGAAATAATCAAGTCGATATGATTTTTTTTTCCGGCACATTTACTAGAGAGAAGGAATAGAAAGGTTTGGTTTTTCTTTCGTTTCCTCATGTTTTTCTATTTTGATCCTTTCTGTAGTCTGCTCGTATTTCTTTACTTTTATATAAACCTGATCTACCGGGTCTGGCTCGGACCAGTACTGAACAAGAACGGACCGGAACCGGACTGAAGCTTAGGTAAGGTTTAGGTCTTTGCTAAAATCCGGGACCAGATTGGGACCATCAAACACTACTTACTGCTCATCTCTAGGCGTAAACAATGTTATATCATTTATTTATGAGAGTCAGGCCCTTTGTGGGTTGTCTGTATCGTGGATTAAGATCACTCTTGCTGAACAGAGGGGAAATAGAAACCATAGCTAGATTGGTAGATATATAGAAATATATAATATATATATTTACACATACATATATATTTATTATAGATAGATAGATAGATAGGTAGATAGATAGATAGATAGGTAGATAGATAGATAGGTAGATAGAGAGAGAGAGAGAGAGAGAGAGAGAGAGAGAGAGAGAGAGAGAGAGAGAGAGAGAGAGAGAGAGAGAGAGAGAGAGAGAGAGAGAGAGAGAGAGAGAGAGAGAGAGAGAGAGAGAGAGAGAGAGAGAGAGAGAGAGGCCACAAACAGCAACACCTGATTTCCATTGGGAAAAAATCAGCTTCACACCGAAAGTTGGGTCCCCACGTTGACAGCGACAGAGAGAAGGAAGAAGATAAGGATTCGGCAGTCAACGAGCTGTCCACCGACAAATGTGATTAGGTGGCCTAACCTTTCAGTTCGGAAGGAAGCAGGTGTTGGCTCTGAATTCCGTCCTTACACCGATGATTTCACTCTTCATCTTCTACACATTCTAACGTATTTCAGGCAAAATTCCACGTTTCCCTTGAATAATTGCTGTTCTTGTCTTCTTCCTCGGTCACGGGTACGCTTCTCAGCTTGAGAGAGATATAGAGAGAGGATAGAGATCCATTGGTAGGCGAAACGCAGCAAGATTCCCCGAGCAGTAAGTTTCACTCGGAAGTAGAAGAGAGATCAAAGAGGAAAGACAGAGTGAGATAGAGAGGGAGAAAGAGAGAGAGAGAGATGGCGAGCGACGGACACGATGGGTCGGAGGAGAAGAAGTTCATACTACCCGAGATCAAATTCGATAAGCTCTTCATCAACGGCGAATTCGTCGATGCTCTTTCGGGTAAGCGCTTTCTCCATTCTTGGAGATGGATCTTTCACGGTTTTATTTCTATCCATCGCGGAGTTCAAGTCAAAGACGCGTCTCCTTAGTTTCTCTAATGATTCCTAAACTGAATACCCGCCTTTCACTTCAATGACTCCTCGTCGGCAATTCATCCTCGGAACTGCATGGTTTCTGCTCTGCAAGACTCACGGAACGAGATGGGACTTAAGTCGTCATCCATCCTGACGTCGGAGCAAGAAACGAAACGAAATTCCGTTCTGTCCGTCCAAACCGTAGCCCGTATATTTCATTTACGTCGCTAAGGAGGGCTTCGATTGCAGGGAAGAAGTTCGACACCATCGATCCTCGTACAGGAGACGTGCTGGCGAGAGTGGCTGAAGGAGACAAGGAAGACGTTGATTTGGCCGTGAAGGCAGCTCGGGAGGCCTTCGACCATGGCAGATGGCCCCGTATGCCCGGCACGGTGAGCATCGTAACTGAATAGAAACTGTTAAAAATCTATCATTACAGCACTCACCACTTCAATTCTCTTTCCCTGGAATGAATAGATATCGCGTTGAGTTAGGGTTTCAACGTGGACAATCATATGATTTTTGTAATTTATAAGTTAGGATAAAATCTCACTGAAGTGACTCAATGATGTTTAAATACTGGGATTTTTGACTTTTTAAATAAGTGTTGGGATTTGTTATTTGTAGAGGATAAATATGTCCTGGATACGTTGATGGGGTAATTTAGGATGAACTAAAGAGAGTCAAGATTTTTGACTTTTCAGTTAAGTCCGGAGATTATTAATGTGAGAGGCTACGTATATCCTAGAAACAATGATAGGGTAGCTTAGGATGGACGAAATAGGGCTGTTCCTTGAGTCACATGGAAAGGTTTTTCTTTGTGGAGCTCTCATTGCTCCCAATATTGATTTTCTTACACTTGCTGACTCAAAAGTCTAGCTCTCAAGGTATAAGACTTGCGATGGGCTCAGCTATGTTTTCATAACTGTATATTCTCTGTATTATGTATTCTTAAATATAGCCTTTCCATGGACAGCGTAAGAAGATCCTTAAAGTTTCTACACAAGAAACCAAATAAAAAAAATCTCACCCGCGACACCTGGCCACTTCTATTCTCTCTTCCCAGGCAAGAAGGAAGATCATGCTGAAGTTTGCAGATTTGATCGATCAGCACACAGAGGAGCTGTCATCACTTGAAGCCGCAGATGGTGGAAAGCTCTTCAGTGGACTTAAATTCATGGAGATCCCTTTCTGCGGAGAGATTCTCCGGTACTTTGCCGGTGCGGCAGACAAGATCCATGGTGAGACATTGAAGATGTCAAGGGAACTGCATGGGTACACTTTGAAGGAGCCCATTGGCGTTGTTGGGCACATCATTCCTTGGAACTTCCCTTCCACTTTGTTCTTCTTCAAGGTCGCCCCTGCCTTGGCCGCCGGCTGCACCATGGTTGTGAAGCCAGCCGAGCAAAGCCCCCTCACTGCTCTCTACTATGCCCATCTCGCCAAAGAGGTTAATCCTTTTTCTGGGAAATAACTTGTCCGTAAATAATTTTAATGTTTAATCACTTAAGGATTAGATGTTCTTCGACTGCAGGCTGGAATTCCTGATGGTGTGATCAACGTCATAACTGGGTTTGGGCCTACGGCAGGCGCTGCCCTCTCCTCTCACATGGATGTTGATAAGGTTAGCCAAAGTTGTATGATAAGATTCAAGCGAACCGCTCATAAGAAGGGCTCCATTCAACTACTAACCTAAGGCATGAAATTGACTTCAACACTCCCCTTAGCATGTTTTTTTTGGGATTTGAACCCTTAACATGGGTTCTGATACCATGTTAAAAGCTGTAAAATATACCAATGGCGCTGCTATTTTAACTTGCAGTATGCTTCTAACTTCAATATTATATACATTAAAGCTTATTGTTAAATTTAATGTGCCATTTATATCGAAGATCAAGGTAGTATAATGAAAAGTTGGATTCTTCCGGTTCGCAGATAAGCTTCACAGGATCAACCGAAGTGGGTCGTCTTATAATGGAGGCAGCGGCCAAGAGCAATCTCAAGCCCGTCTCTCTCGAGCTCGGAGGAAAGTCGCCCATCATTATCTTTGATGATGCCGATCCTAACATCGCCGTGCAGCTTGCCAAGCTTGCCGTATTCACAAACAAGGCAAAATCACTGAAACGTTTTCCGACTCTGATTCAACGATCCGCAGAGTGAAGGAATGACGTCCTTTCGTCATGTAGGGAGAGGTCTGCGTCGCGGCATCTCGCGTCTACATTCAAGAAGGGATCTACGAAGAGTTTGTAAAGAAGGCAGTAGAGAGTGCAAAAAGCTTGAAAATTGGAGACCCCTTCGACCCAGAAGTCAACCACGGCCCTCAGGTCTACCTCAGGAAGTATCAAGAAAATACAGTTAAGATTTAGCAAATTTGATACTAATCTGGTTTTATATCTACCTCAGGTTGATAAGAGGCAGTTTGAGAGGGTTCTGTCTTACATCGACCTTGGAAAGAAGGAGGGCGCTACATTGCTCACTGGAGGACGGCAATGGGGGGAGAAGGGCTACTACATCGAGCCCACCGTCTTCACTGACGTTAAGGTGACAATATTCCAACGCACGTCCGCAAACCTAAGGCATGTTAAATACGCAATATTTACTAAGTCATAGATCATATCAGGAGGATATGACCATCGCTCAAGAGGAGATCTTTGGGCCCGTCATGTCTTTAATGAAATTCAAGTAAATCCCCATCCTTGTTGAGACTTATTTTTTCCTTTTTGGGTTATCATCTTGAAAAGTCTTTTCTCATAATCTTCATTAGGACTGTGGAGGAGGTGATAGAGAAGGCGAACAAGACGAAGTACGGGCTGGCGGCGGGCATCGTGACCAAGGATCTCAACATTGCAAACCGCGTTTCAAGATCTGTCCGAGCTGGGATCGTCTGGATAAACTGCTACTTTGCGTATGACTGCGACTGCCCCTATGGTGGCTACAAGATGAGCGGCTTCGGTAAGGACTTGGGCTTGGAATCGCTTGAAGGTTACCTTCAGACGAAGTCGGTCATCACCCCAATCTACAACTCTCCGTGGCTGTAAGGGTTAGGTTCGTCTTGGCTGTGCAGAACACTGATGGGAACTTTTCGAACTGTTAAGAAGTGCAAGTAGAACGATGAAGAGTGAAGCTCTCAACTGAGACAGATGAAAAACCGATAACTCAACCGTCTGGTATACACGGCCTTATAAGGGCACGGATGTTTCTTATCTATAGAGACAAACTAGAAAGATTCAAATGAGGTCTGCCGCTTGTCCAGCGTCATGATGAAAAGTCATGGCAAACTCAGCCGAGGAAGGAGGTTGAGTTTGGAACGCAGAATGCAGAACCTAAGACGAGGAAGAGATTTTGTGAGTAGATTGGCAATTTGATTTCGTGTAGATAAGTGAGCAACCTGTAATAGTCCGTTAGCGACTGCATCACGAATGAAGTGATAATCAATTTCAATATGTTTGGTTCGGGCATGGAAAATGGGATTTTTGCTTAAATAAGCGGCGCCAATGTTATCGCACCAGAACGCGGAGGGAGATAAACAAGAAATATTTAATTCTTTGAGTAAAGAGTTTAACCAAAGGAATTCCGGTTGCATTGGCAAGAGCTTTGTATTCGGCTTCGGTGCTGGAACGAGCGACTGTAGTTTGTTTCTTGGATGCCCAGCTAAGTAAATTTTGACCAAAATAGATTAGATATTCACTGGTGGATTTCCGATCTAGTGGATCGCCCGCCCAATCAGCATCGCTAAAAATATGAATGCTGTAGGGAGACTTATAATAGAATTGTAAAGAAAAATGAAAAGTGCCTTTTAGATAGCATAATAGATGTTTGAGTTGTTTCCAATGAGGTGCATTAGGATTATGCATAGATTGACATGCTCGATTGACTGCAAAGGCAATACCAGGTCTAGTGAGAGTCAGATATTGCAAACTGCCAATAATTTTACGGTATAATGAGCTATTTGGACGTGTTTTGCATGCCGACTTTTGTTCATCAGAATTTTGAATTGGCCATGGAGTAGCAATGGGTTTGCACTATGTCATTTTGGCGAGTTGAAGAATTTTTATAGCATAGGCTTCCTGAGAGAGACTGAGGCCTACCTGATTTCTTTGAAGTTGGATGCCTAGGAAGCTTGTAGCTGACCCCAGATCTCGAACTGCAAAGTGCTTACTTAGGGCTGACACGGTGTTTGAAATGTCAGCTAAGCATGGACTTAAAATGAGTATATCATCAATATAGACAAGTACATATTGCGGAAACTGAGTGTTAGTTTTAAAAAATAAGGAGGGATATGTTCGGGATCCATGAAAATCATTTTGAAAGAAGAATTGACTAAGTTTTTGAAACCAGGCTCGCGGAGCCTATTTTAATTCGTAGAGAGATTTCTTCAGTTTACATACATACTGAGGATTAGAGACTGTAAAACCTGGTGGTTGGCGTATGTAGATAGTTTCACTCAGGTCTCCGTGAAGGAATGCATTAGATATGTCGAGCTGATGAATATGCCACTTGTGACTTGTAGCTAAAGCAAGAAGAGTTCGCAGAGTAGTCATTTTAAGGACAGGGCTAAAAGTTTCATGATAGTCGATACCTGGTGTTTGACTAAAACCTTGAGCTACCAGTCTGGCTTTGCATCGATCAAATGATCCATCAGATTTGAGTTTGGTTTTGAAAACCCACTTGCAACCAACTAATTTTACGTTGGCTGGAGGTGGTACTAAGTCCCATGTATGATTCTCTATGAGTGCAGAATATTCGTCAGTCATGGCCTTACGCCATACTGATTCTTTGAGGGCGCCCTCCACTGTGGTTGGCTCCATCGGGATGGTGTGTGAAGAGAGACAAATCGGAAAAGGATGTTTAGTGGAGGTATGATAGAGTTCGGAGAGATTTTTAAAATTTTTTGGTGGTGTGGAGCTAATTTCGATTGTTTCGGGTTCAAATTGGTTGACACTTTGAGTCCCTTTTGGGGTGATTGGAGAAGACTGTATTGGTGTGTTGCTATTTGATGGGGATTGTGTGAATTCCAAATTACTGGGTGATTTAATTTCACTAGGGGCAAATTGTATCCTTAGCTTAGATAAATAAGTGGTTAACCGATTTTCTAAGGGCGGTGTGACGTTATCTTTGATGAGAAACGGAGATTTGTTCTCATCGAAGACAACATCTCTGGAGATTATTATTTTATTCGTACGAAGAATTAGGCAACGATAGCCAAGGTGACGTGAGGTATATCCTAGAAATACACTCCGTTCCGATCGAATGCTTATCTTGGATATAGCATAATGTCTAAGGTTTGGATAACAAGGGCATCCAAATTTTTTAAGAAAATTGTAATTTGGAGGGTTTTTGTGGAGTACCTCATAAGGAGATTGATGTTCCAGCCGCGCAGTGGGAAGTCGGTTGATCAGAAACGCGGCTGTAGCGACGGCTTCATCCCAAAAGCGCTGTGGGATGCCTGAATGATGCATCAGTGCAAGGGCCGTCTCAATGACGTGGCGATGCTTGCGTTCGGCGGCCCCGTTTTGCTGATGTGCGTGTGGGCAGGAGACTTTGTGCTGGATGCCCTGCTTCTGCAACAAAACGTGGAGAGAGCGATATCCCCCCCCCCCCCCCTCACATTCTGATTGGAAGGCCTTGATTTTTACAATTAAACTTACATTCCACCATATTCTGAAATTGAAGAAAAACATCCAGAAGATCACTTTTCTTTGAAGAGGAAAAAGCCATGTATGTAAACTAAATGCATCAATAAACGTGACATAATAAGAAAAACCTGAGTGGGACAGAATAGGGGCCGAACCCCGGAGATCAGAGTAAATTAATTCGAGAGGATTAGAATATCTGTGATCAGAAGAAACATACGGTAGTTATTTCGCCTTGGACATAGCACAAGGTTCACAGACATACGGAAGCAACGGTAAATCAGATGTAAAGTTAAGCCGTGATAAAGTGTTTTTCAAAATATTAAACGCAGGGTGTCCAAGTTGTCGATGCCATAGGTCAGCAGACGCTTGCCTGACCAAAACTGGTGGAGAGGCTTTGAGTGGGAGATGGTACAGCCCGTTCTGGACGTAACCCGTGAGCAGCGTTGTTCCTGTCTATCGATCCTTGACAAAACAACAGTGAGGATGAAATTCAACGAATACATTATTATCAATGGTAAGTTGACGAACTGATAGGAGATTCTTAGAAATTTTAGGAACATGTAGGATGTTTCGAAGATGAATATTGCAATAATTTGTTTTAAATGAGGAGTTTCCTGATGATTGAATAGACAAACCTGTACCTTCTCCGATGTAGAGATTTTCTGAACCTTGGTATGGCGTAGCTTGATTTGTAACTTGAGGATTGGGAGTAACATGATGCGTTGCTCCACTATCGGGATACCAATGTGTTTGATTTGGTGCAGAGGGCGAAGCTGCTGGTCCCGGAGTGAGATAGTAAGCTTGAACTTGATTTGGATGAGGTCGGATGGGTTGCGTGTGTGCAATACTGCGCTGAGTCCTTGGACCAAAATGATCGTAGCACACATCATCTCGATGTTCGATCTTCCCGCAAATTTGGCACTTTGGGTCTGTGCGATTTTTTTGAGTGGAGCCTCGTCCCCTATTGCTCCGTCCTCTAGAGCCTTGGCCTCTTGTGGCATGTGGATCAGAGTTAAACTGATTTGCTTCTGGAGGCGGAGTCTCCTCGTTCTGTGCTTCAGGGCCCAACATATTTTCCTCCGAACGCAACATAGAAACAATAGTGTCGAAGGATAACATACCAGCATGGGTATTCACACTAGCGCAAAAAGGTTGGTATCTTAACCCTAGACCTTGGAGTCATATGAATTTCAGAGTGCGTTCGTTGACCACTTCACCCGATCCAGCGAGTGCATGGCTAACGTTATGTATCTCTTGAACAAATTCATCAATGGAGCATGTACCTCGTTGTGTGCTATGTAGTTGATTGGTCAGCTCCATAACTCTGGACTCGGTTCTTGAGGAGAGCTCGGTGTTGAGGACTCTCCAGGCTTCTAGAATTGTTGAACAACTTTGTAGGATGGGAAGCACTTCATCGCTCATAGACGACATCATGATGGCCATTACAGCCATATCTCTCTTCCACCACAAATTTTCTGGGTCTGAGAATGGAGCTGCGGATGTAGGTCTCTCATGCGTGAGATGCTTCCCTAATCCTTGTGCTCCAACGGTAGCTTTAACGCAGTTCTGGGCCTGAGAATGGAGCTTCGGATGTAGGTCTCTCATGCGTGAGATGCTTCCCTAATCCTTGTGCTCCAACGGTAGCTTTAATGCATGAGATGCTTCCCTAATCCTTGTGCTCCAACGGTAGCTTTAACGCAGTTCTGGGCCTGAGAATGGAGCTTCGGATGTAGGTCTCTCATGCGTGAGACGCTTACGCATGTTCCTCCAGTCGGAATCAAGCAAAATTGAGGCAACTCCATTCTCAGACCCAGAAAATCCCTGGTGGAAGAGGGATATGGCCATTACAGCCATATCCCTCTTCCACCAGGGATTTTCTGGGTCTGAGAATGGAGTTGCCTCAATTTTGCTTGATTCCGACTGGAGGAACATGTGTAAGCGTCTCGGGCGATCTCGTTCGTCGCCTTTGTCTTTGAATGATTCCTTCATCAGAGGAACCTTCAGACCTGGACAGAGCTCGCTCTGATACCATGTTAAGAAGTGCAAGTAGAACGATGAAGAGTGAAGATCTCAACTGAGATAGATGAAAAACCAATAACTCAACCGTCTGGTATACAAGGCCTTATAAAGGCACAGATGTTTCTTATCTATAGAGACAAATTAGAAAGATTCAAATGAGGTCCGCCGCTTGTCCAGCGTCATGATGAAAAGTCCTGTCATGTCACTTAATAGTGTCGTGTGACGGCAAGTGGCGGTGTTGCCTCTGTTGGCGGCAGGTGTTGGTGATGATGGGAAGGTGCCGACGTCCTTCTTTTTGATACGAACCAATTAGCCAAAGGTCGTCCAATGGTCTGATCTGCAGGCATTGTAGACTTGCCGATATCCCATCCTAGAATAATCTCATCGAGAATAATCGAAACTTCACCATTTCATATATCCATGATCATTTTCTGGGTTTTATGTAACTTCATCAACCAATCGTGGTCTTTCATCTAACCCAGCAAATTCACCATGCACCGGTAGTGACATTTGACTGTAGACCAATTGTGGATGCAATGACAGCGAAATAACAACCATTAATTCCTTGGATAGACTTTGAAGGTAGTGAAACTGCTCAGGGACCTTGAAGACCAGATAGTCAGCTCGAGAACAGGATATTGGGATGTGTTTTTTCCTTCAAAGCGAACGATCTATAATGGCCCCTTAACACATTAGCCTAATGTGCACCTGTCCACTATGGAAAATATGATAATACCCTTACACGGGGCTAGTCAACATTATCCACATCAAACAATCTTACACTTGACCTGATTGACATGCCACTGAAGTAGATGTTATCATCAGAAATCAAGGATTAGTAATGCATAGATCATAGGATCATAATATCTCTTGTCAGTCTTAGTCATAGAGAAAATACACTTCAAAGAGTAAGTCCCAACTATGCACTAAATACTTAGGTAAAACATCAGATATCATTATGGAAGATATTGGATGGACTCTCATAGCTATATAGTGATTCTAGTTTCATTCCAACAGATTTTTAAAAACAAATGATGATTCATTTATACTCATCGATCTCTAATTCCTCTCCTTTTCGACCAAGAACTTCACATCCATGTGCCTACAACTAATTGATCCCATATTGTTATTGCAGAGCCCTACAAATGCTTCATTCTCACAATCCATCTATATGGGCTTATTTATGGGAAGAATGGTTACAGTATGTGACATGAATTTCCACAACCATATGGTTTGTGAAGATGAATCAAAATAAGCCACATACTCAGCTTCTGTTGTAGATGCTGCAGTTGTTTGGTACCAGAGTATGAGACAACTCCCGAAGCAAGTACAAAAATATAACCACATGCAGATCTTCTGGTCCCCATACATCCATCAAAGTTTGATTCAAAGAATCTCATGACTTTGAGATGTCATGTTTGCTTGTACGGGGCTAGACATGGCCGTTCTGTTCTTTTTGTGCGAATTGTTTATTCTGTTCTCTTTTCCAAAAAGAAAAAAACAAATTCAAACAGAACATCGCACAGACCCGTGTGCGATTATTTTGTTTGCTTTCTACGAATTTTGTTCTAGTTTTGTGCGAATGTGCGAATTTGTGCGAATGTGTGAATATTGTTCATTTTTTAAAAAAGAATAGAACAAAGAACAACGGCCTGTGCGGTTATTTTGTGAAAATTTTTTGTTCGTTTAAAACGAACAGAACAGAACAACCATGTCTACTTGTACAAAAGCATCAGATACTTTGTTCCTTACAGATAATGCTGAACCTTCTTCGTAGATTGCCACTACATGAGTCTAGGTCACTTTGATCACTTTGGTCTCTTTGAAGATACCTAGTGAAGAAATCAAGGTCAGGTTATGTACTTATTTGGGCATAGTTGAGAGACCCAACAACTACGACATATTATTTTCATTCATAACAAATCTTTACTTATCAGAATGAGGGCCTTCTAGTTTTCTTAGTTTTTTGCCTCTGAAAATAAAGGACTTTCCTGGAGAATAATTTTCTGTCAAAAAACTCCACAATATGTATTGCAGCTATGAATGTTTACTTTTTTTTTATGGGAAGCAATTTGATTTCTTTTAGCTTCGGGTAGGCCAAGCCGATGGATATCAAGAGATGGGATTATGACCCAAACGGTGGGGACCTGGCGTAACACCTGCTTATTGATAGGACAATCTTAAAGTGCAATGATATAATCTTGACTGTCTAATCTTCTTTAGGAAGATTGATTGGGGAGATTAAAATAATTTTTTTTAAGTATTTATGTTCTTTTTTTTCAGGCTTTTGATTTGACGGCACCTGCTGATGAGGATGGTGGAGCCACACAATTAATGAATCATAATGCTAGCTATAGACATAGATGGATAATGATGAGGACAATGGTTGATGAGGCAGGTAGCGTACCATAGAAGAGGGTGCACAGCTGATATTTAATCTCAGCAATTTTTCCCTCTCATAAAGAGATCCAATGTTGAGGCCCAGAGTCATCAATCACTAACCGCTGTTGTCCTCATCCTTAAGCTGGAGAGGATTAACAGTTTCAACATCTTCCAACATTGAAAAAAAAGGAATGGCTAAAGACCCGTCTTGCTGTTTGTGCAGCGGATCAGGAGGGTCACAGTTTTGAGTAAGATTGGCAAAATCCAAGAGGCACAAAAATAAGCCCCAAGAAGAACCAAATCCATGATAGGATGGAGGAGGGCGAGCAAGCGCATGCGAAAGTCAAGGCGTGACAATAAGTGCCTCTGCCATTTGGTTGTCTGAAGCAATACTTATATTTTTCCTTTCCAACTTCTCCTGGTAGATCTTATCCTTTCAAAATTATATTTTTACATAGATTTAGATGAAATTATGTTCGAGATCATATTTTGAACTGAGTTTCATAGAATAGTGCCATCGAGGCTTTTTAGCGAACACCTACCATTAATATGAAATACTGATATTTTCCCTTATACTTCCAAAATTTTTTATTATAAACATACTAAAAATGGTTCCTTAAATATATAACTACATAAATATTCACCAATTTTTAAACTAATATTCTCTCCTCACCTTCTATTTATATATAATTAAGTATTAATCACTTCTTATTACTCCTCTTGCCATCCTACATCTTCCTCTCTATTTAATTTCTCTTTATATCCTTTTAAATTTTTAACTATTCCTTCCCCTTCTCTCTCTATATTATAATCTGATGGAAATTTATGTGGCCGACAAGCCAATCAAACATTCCACATCTCGTTCCATGTTCATTAATAAAACATATTCATTATAGTGCACGTGTGATGCTTATAATGAAGTCCATGAATACATGATCAGAAATAGCAAATTATGATGAGATCGTAACACGGAAATCACTAGTTTTTAAGCATGTGTTCTAAATATTCCTATTCAAAGGATACGCGAGAAGGACATCAAAGTATCCGGATAAAATAACACTATCTAGCTTCACTCATATGATGAGTATGGTCGGTCACGTAGCCATAAGTGTGGAGACACTAAGGATAGATAGTGGGTGCTCTTTGGTGGAAAGAGTTCACTGAATTGATCCGTATGAATCTGTGAATGGTATCATATCGAACTGTCAATCAGGTCGATTCACGTCGCGGTTGTGTAAGTGGTCCTTAGACCTGAGACGCCAAAGACGTCTTGTGAACGGACAGTTGTACTTTGGCTATAGCCAATAAGTCTCTAATCAAGGGATTCTAAACGGCCTTAGTTCGGGTACATCAAGAAGTTCAAGAATGTATTTATTAGAATGTGGCAAGTTCGAGATGTTAAATTTTATTCATTAGAATATGGCAACTTTTAGATGAGTAAAGATTTTTTCCACATGTAATGAAGATCAGAACTTTAATATTCCTTAAGAGGTGATTAAGGTGGTGAGAACAAATGCTTATAAGATACGAGATAGAGAGAAAAGGTAAATGATTTTAGATAAGAAGATGGTAATTTTTGTATAGAAAATTTGTATGTTAATATTAAATATGGAAAATAGATGTAATTTAGAGAGAACGAGAATAAAATATAAGCAGAATGATGAATGATGATGATAGAGAGATATGGATAGGTAAATATATATCAATGGATTTAAATATGTATGAATTAGGAAAATGAGGGGGTGATTGGAAGATCATGTTTATTATTTCACCGATGAAAAGTAATTTATATCTATTATTTAACTTAGAAAAATATCCTATTTTTAGGTAATAATTTAGTGTGTTTTTATTCATGAAAGATCAATTGAACTGTGTCAATCAGTTGAGTTTCCAGATAATGAGGTGCTAAGCTTGTGTTGTAGATAGTAAAAAGGAGTATTTCAAATCTTTATGTAACTGTTATCACCGTTTTTCTGTGTATATGTATAATCCTTCATCTGCAAAATACTCCCAAATGAGTTAGGATATGGTTAATCCTCAAAACCATAGTCCTATATTCCAGTTAATACTGGCGCATAATGGAGACAATCAGAGAACCTCATATCTAATATCTCCAGTACCATGGCGAGGATAACACATTTTTTTGCCTTGAATTAGAGTCCTCATATACCAAGGGTCGATGATCCCATCTTGACCGTTCAATCACCCCATGTACTTTTTGTTATACCCAATTAATACTAGTTTGGATCACATGATTAAGGACTCTAACACTATAGTCAAAACATAGTCTTCCATCCTCTAGAGGTCGTTTCTTAGCACTTATGGAATTCAAATTATTGGGTTATTTTTATGCAATTTTCATATTTTATGATTTTTAGTAATTCTATATGTGTGTTATCAAGCTTAAAATGATTAAATCTGCTTTTTAGAGAGAAATTCTAATTTTATTGATTTAATGAATTTTAAAGGATTTTTATGACATCATATTCTTAAAGAAATTAAATTTCTGGTTAAGAATAAATTTCTTATGAATTTTTGACACTAGATTCATAGAGATATTAATTTTCTAAGAGAATATATTTTTATGGCTTGAGATTTATATTATAACCAGTTATAAAAAAAATTTTGTCTTCAAATTATGTCCTGCCATGTGTCACCATTTGATTTGATCAATGTTGAACAATCAAAAGCTTGGGCAATGATTAGGTGCAATTATGGAATCATGAATTGTGATGCTTTAATGAATAATCATTAACTGATTAATTTTTTTTAATTTTAAGGGGTGAAGTGGACTAATAAAAACAAAGATGAGATTTAAATTTGAATATATCCAATTCAAATATCAAGAAAAAGGTATCATAAGAAATTAAGATGGGTGAGTAAAAAATTGTGGCAATATCGTGGCACACACATGTACCATGAAATTTGACGTTAATGTGGCACGCGGAAACATGTCACCACAATATGCAATCACTAAAAAGTATTCTCCCTTTTCTTACGTGAATGTCATGCTTCATTGCGTCATTAGTAGAGAGAACGCATAAATAAAGGTGATATTATCTTTTTTCTCCACAAAGGGAAATGCAGCATTCTTGGAGTGGCCGATGGTGGAAGAGGATAAAGAGCCACTGATTAAATGAATGTGGATAGGATATTTTAACCATCAATGGAAAAGAATAAGTGACTTAGTAAATGATGATGAATGATAAAAAATCAATGGCCAAGATTTCTCCCACTTCAAAACTTGATATATGATGATCCATAAGGCCAATTGAGCTCAAAGTTTTACTGGGCTTCGTCTTTATCCCCTCTTTCCATCAGTGCCCTATGATCTATAAATGGAGGTCTTGATGATTTTCAAATTCATCCTTAAACTTGCTTCTTACTCATGTGGCCTAATTGAAAGCTAGTGAGTTTCTAAGATTCATCAAAATTGTTCTTGGTGTCATGTGTGTAGGGTTCGCCCAACCGATATCTGTCCGTCATCCGATATCGAACAACCGATATCCGATATCCGGGAAAAAATGGGACGGTGCCAGATATCGGATATCGGATATCGGATCTCGGACGATATCCGTCTCTGAGGGGTAGACGGATATCGGTATCGGATACCGTAGGTAGAGGGACACGACGGATACCGGATATCGGTTTTTGACACCCGGATATCAGAACAGGTATCTGGATATCGGTACCGGTACCGACTGACAAAAATTAAGCTAGCTATCCCATTCATTGGCTTATTTAAATCTAACGACTTACGTTTTGATATGTTATCAACCTTGATTAATATACACAGTGTAATATTTTTATTTTCTTCCATATGGGATAACATGATTCGCAGTTTACATTAAAATTCGAATCCTGTTATCCCATATGGAAGATATTTAAAATCGTGCCCTGTATATATTACACAAGGTATATATATTAAATGAATTAATATTATATTGATAGATTTTATTTATATTATTATCGGCTTATATATAATATATATTTATGATATTAATACTTCGTCTAATAAATACAGGCCGAAATTTCTTTTATCTTCCATATGGGATAAAGTATTCAGAGTTTGTTAATCTCGGAATCCTGCTGTTGTCCCATATGGAAAAAAAGAGTTCGACTTGTATATATTACAGCGCCAATAAACACATTAAAAGCTCTAAATACCCTCTACCGCAAGTTGATTCGCCTAATCGCTCTTTAATAATGAATGAAATATATTTTTATAAAATATATCGATGTTGGATATCAAAAACCGATATCCACACCCAATATCTGATATCGTCATCCTTCCCCCTGAGACGGAGACAGATCTTGACATCGAGATGGATATCGGTATTGGATATCGACACTGTAGCAACCGATATCCGATACCGATATCCGATATCTGGATATCGAAATGAATGGATATCGGAAATTGCCTTTCTGGTATCCGGTACAGCATCCGTCCTGATACCGTCATCCGGTACTGGTAACGGGACGGGCGAACACTACTTGTGTGTGAGAGAATATGCAAAAGAGAAGAGGGTGATCCTACCTTCAGTCACAAGTTACCGTGATCCTGATGGAATGCAAGGATCTATAGTAAGTATTCTCGCCTTACATTGGTTCTTCTTTACATTTTCATTAGATTAAATCCATTTCATAGTCACATTCCACCATTGATTATGTCTGTATAACCTCCGATCACCCCCTACCATTTTCACGTGACTATGTCAATGTCTCACTCATCATTCTCCTCATATAACTCTCTCTTCGTATCACTCCTATGCATTCTCCTCGTTTTTGACATAGTCTCTCTTCATTTTTGTCACTCTCTCTCCTCTCTCTCCCATGATTTTCTAGAAGTCTAATTATCACTATCTGCTATTTACTATTTAATATCTACTATCTACTATAATAGTCTTAATTATATGATGTATCACCGTCTCGCATTGCATTTTCTTGTCGATTGACTCTGTATTTTATACATATCTCATCTCACATATCACTCTTTAAAGAATAAAAAATCTTTCACTATAGTTCCATTTGAAATTGATCTGTACTCATCGCTAGCTAAATTTACTCAAGAAAGTATAACTTCATATTTTTATTGATTAAGATAAAAAACACCAACGAGGAATTAAAAACCTAAAAAATTGAGTTTATCAAGCACCACCTGATGGCGCACGCCATCAAGGATCACCGACGACGTCGTCCGCGCCGCCAACCACCGTCATTGAAAGCTAGGTGAAGAGATGCTCGATTATCCCATTTTGATTTTCATCATTTTTTCTAGTCGTGTCTCGTGTTTTCTTTGCATTCGTCGTGTTTTCGTCGCACGGCGACAAGCTCATGTCCGTGTTTTGTCGTTTTTGGGAAGGGGTCCTTAGTCATTTTGGACCCCCTCCCATTGTGGCCCCTTGTTTTCCTTCTCCTTTTGTTTTCATTTTAGATTCCCTTTTTATTTTCTAATGAGGGGGCCCTTTTATATAAGGGCCCCCTAATGGACCCAAGTTCCCCTTGTTGGCCCACCTAAGGGGGCCCAATTGACCTCTTCCCCTTTATAAGGGAAGAGGGGGTGCCCTAGTTAGTCAGACCAGGAATTTTAAAGAAGGCTTGTTTGTTTAGTTGGATCCTTGGTCTCCCTTCCTCGCTCAAGAGAAGTGCACAAGGGAAGGAGAAGAGGTAGAGAACAAGAAGAACCAGATCGAGAAGAAATTGAAAGGGAGGGAGAATAATCCAGGGGTTTCACGTGGAATGCTCGAACCCCTCTGGCTCGACGTCGATAAGAAGCCCTTTCCCCACCCCTTTTGACTTCAAATTTTCTGGTCGATAGCGCTCTTGGTAGTTACCAGATCCCCTCCACCGTCCCAGCCGCGTATGCACGTTCTGACGCCGGGAACTCGTGGAACTGGCCAGGACCCAACCGGAGTTGTTTGACGGCAGGCCCCCTTACTTTTGGGCATTCTGGACCGGTTTCTGCACATCGGTGTTGCGTGAATTCCTCAATCGACTACCGCTTGAACCAGGGATTGCGAACGGAATCTTCAATGTAGGACTCACCCAACAACTAGAGTTGTTTGACGGCAGGCCACCATCCCTTCTTGACGTGCCCGGCCGGATTCTGCACGGTGGTGTTGTCGTGAATTCCTTGATTGGCCGCTGCTTGAACCAGGGATTGGGAACAGAATCTTTAGACACCGGACTCACCCAGCCAGGACATGCTGACAACGGTCCCCTACGAGGACCAGCCGGGAACGGTGGGCAACTCTCGACGGTGCCATCCCTTCGGTTGTCCCGTCATGGCAGGATCAGTGACAAGTGCGTTCTATAGGCACGACATGTGACTACGCCGCGCTGCCCCTGCCCTCTCCGTGTTTAAGGTTGCTGCGTGCGCTTAAGTTTGTGACCAGCACTGTGCTCAGACCGCTCGTCTCTAGCGCGACCCGCGACTGCCTTGTTCGACCAGTCTATGACGAGGGATCGCTCTGCTTCCCCTGCCCAATTACCAAGATGGTTTAGCCGATTCGCCGCTGTAAGCTCGACTGAGGCCACTGCCTTGCTCACCTTGACCTCCCCTCCGACCTTTACCAAGAGCTCTGACATCACTGTTTGCTCGTCGAGCCATCGTCCCCTCTTCAGCGCCTCTTCGCCCCACCCGCTTCGACCGCCGCTGACCGTCGACAAAATTCTGCACTGCGGGTCACGCCGACGAGGTACGCTGTCCCCTCCCACCGCTCGTTTATTTACTTCTTGTAGTATACTTTCGTCCTGACCTCACCGGGCGTGGGCTAGGTAGGCGAGAGAGGTATTGAGAGAAACTGCGATACTTGAGTGTCTTACCGGTATGGACGAGACCCTACGTTACGTGTGAGCCCTATAGATAAATTCCGTTCGGCTGCAGATGCCTACCTCGCTCCGACGACTTTTGAGTGGCCACCGACGCTATAGCCCAGTGACCCCATCCAAGCCCAGAGCTCAGCGTCTCACTCGAGTCGGAGCCTGCACGTACAACTGTAGGGCATTCATTTTTGCATCGTAGTCACATCGTCCCGTTAGGCTTCATCAATCAGACGACGATACCATCGACGTTTGATACCACCATCCATTATCGGTACTGAGCCATCATACTCGGTGCCGACCGGACGACGTCATCGATGACGTCCGACATCACCACCTACACGATTGTGAGATGAATCAACCTGGTGGATCAATTCAGTGAAATATTCCCTAAAGAGCACACACCATATGTCCTTAGTATCTCTACACAAATGGCTAAAGGATCAGCCATGCATATCATATAAGTAGGATCATATAGTGATATTCTTTCTGGATATTTTTTTATCCATCTTGAGTATCCTTCGAATTTGAATATTTATGATACATGTTTAAAAGACAATCAATCACTGTATTATGATATCACCATTATTCAATAAGCCATTGCATGTATTAAAGGACTTCATTATAAACATCGCACAAAAAAAAATGAATAAACATTTATTTCAATGAATTTAAACATAAGATAGATAGTGTGATTGGGTAATTTTTTACTTCAATACCAGGTAAAATAATGAGTTGAAACATATTAATAGTCTAAGTGAGTTCACGAATGAAAGAGTTTAGCACACAATAATTAATCTAGATGTTGCTTCAAATAAGTTCTAGTTTCTCTAAACCCTTGCAATTTCAATCAAAAAATGAATATTCAATTGAATAATGACTAGGAGTTATGATAATTAAGTCTCAAAGGAAGTCTCAAGAGACTTACTCACGAATCTGTAGGATTTTTTTTGAGAATTGTAAATGTTTTCATTCATTGCATTTTATTTTTTACAACACAATGGAAAGTTGATGATACTCTGAAAATATTAATGTGTTTTGCCTAAGGGAGACCCTTGAGGTCTTGTACTCTTGGAATATATATCTAATACAATGAAAGTTTTTGAGGACATCTAATATATATTTGGAGCCTGATGGTAAGGATACCATAGTGACTTTGGATCTAGTTCTGGGGGATTTAATGCTCATGAAATCCAGGAAATGAAGGCATTCTTGTGCATATCGACTGCAGAAGGGGATATACTCTAGAAATGCACAAATACTCATGGAGATTTGGGCGATATGTGCTTGATGATACCATTGTAAATGATTAAAATTAGAATACTCCATTAGAATCTGTTTTAACTTCCCATAATCAACTAACTACACCATTTCATTCATGAATCTTGAAATGACGCTAGGCTGAAATGGCATCGGATCTCTTGATTATACACTAACTATTCCTCATAATTAATTAACTCCACGCCTGACACTAAGATGCCATATTTTAAATTACATTAGATGAGCCCAGTTGCTATACTGAGGTGCAACACAATGTGTCATAAAACTAATAATTATCATTCATAATCTTTACACAACATCATTTTATTTTATTCCAAGCAGAAAAAGTTAACTATAACGAACAGTATAGTGGTGTGAGAATTTCAATTAATGAAGGTTGAGTTGCATAACTTAAAATCCAAAATTATGCTGCGAACATCGTAAAGCTCAGTGTAATCGGAAGCCATACTACGGTGCTGATTTCATCTACCTGGATGATGAGATTGAACGGCCAGTGTTTGTTGATATATAATTAAAGACTTACTGAAGCTATATTGCGCCTATACCGATCTATAAAATTGGAATTAACGCCAGCCACCCTACCCTCCCCATCTGACACAGCATCAATATGCTGCGCAAAAATATGATAACTTTTCCTCTATCTATTTATACATATATATATATGTATTTATATCCATTTATCTATGTATCTAGTCATATTTGTGGCAATCCATCCATCTCTCTTTACAATCCATCCGTCAATCTATCTATTCATTAGGGTGCGCAGGCACTGTTCATGACCATTTTGAGTAACGTTTCCTATTGCGGACGTGAGTGATACTTTAGGAATTTAGCGAAAAGCTCCGGTCGTAAGTTTCTTCAGGGCTTAAGTGGGCATTAATAACCCCAAAGGTACCATAAATAGTCCACACGCCCTCATTAATTCTCCCTTTAACTCAGCATTTACCTCCCATCGCCTTTCTGTTTCTTCTCCTCATCTATACAAGCTCCTCTCTCCCCTCTCTAAAGCCAACAAATCGAGAGACAGAAAGAAAAGAGATGGCGAAGGAGACGGGCCTGCAGCGGTACCTGCGCATCTACCTGGCGAAGCTGAAGAAGATAACCCAGGCGGAATCCAGAGAGGAGAGCAGCAGCGCAAACAAGGCAGCGAGCTGGCTCCTTTCCTCCTGCAAGTACCCAAGAACTTCGTCTTTCGCCGGAGAACGAAACTCTTCAGCCGTCGACGACGGCGCCCTTGACTCGTCGGCAACGCTCGCCGACGTTGATCGCTTCCTGCTCAACAACTTCAACTCGCTCTACAGCGCCCGTGAAGAAGACAATGACGACGGGGGTACCTCGCTGACAGAGATCGGCGGTGCCAGCGCGTCCACGTCGTCTTCTTCCTCGGCATCTTTCTCCGCGAAAGCGTCCGATGCGCCGCCGCCTCCTCCGCCGCTCGCCGGCGGCGTCGCTGTCATGACATTTTCCCAAGACCCCTACGCGGACTTTCGCAGATCACTTCAGGAAATGGTGGATGCACACCACGCAGGCTCGGATCCGGTCGACTGGGACTTCATGGAAGAGCTCCTCATCTCCTATCTCGAGCTCAACGACAGGGCCGTTCACAAGCACATCCTCCTCGCATTCACCGACGTTGCCGTCTCCCGCCGCCGCCGTAGAAGAGAACCTGCAGCGGGCTTAACATCGTCGCATTCCTCTCAGTCCACCGACACCACTCTTTCGACACTCCCTCGTAAATAATTTGTTCGCTTCAATTGGGAACAAGGCAGAAAATGGGCGGACTTCTTATTCTGTGTTATTTATTTCGTGCTGCAAAATTTGTCCTCCGGGCGTTTACCTCGGCGGCGCCGCCGTCGCGTTGCTCAGATACAGGAGACAAAGGCCAGCTAGATCCGCAGCCCAGTGCCCCGCTCAGCCGCACGCTTGCACCACGTGTGACTCGATACACGGTGACGTTATCCCGTTTCGGGGTTGCTGTTTCACCCAATGATGGGTGAAAATATTTTAAGTTATTTTAAGTTATCGTGCGATAATTTTTTGGGATAATACTATGAAAGAGCCCCAACTTTCAGTTTTGTAAAGATAGTAGCCCGAACTTTCAACTTTGTAAAAAAAATAGCCCCGACGAATGAGACGTCGCCATTTGGCGTCGAATTTTTTTTCCCCACCTCCGGTCAAAGGGTGACGCGGCGGCCACCGTGGCGCCCAGGTGGACTCCACGGTGGCATCCGCGTCACCGCGTGACCGCGGACAACGCCGTGGAGTCCGTCCGCCCACGCCGCCGCCCGTCTCCTTCTCCCGCCGCCGGCCGAATTCGTCGGCCGCCGCCGCCCGCATCCGGCCGCCGCCGGCGCTCGCTTCCGGCCGCCGCCGACGCCGCCCGCCGGCATTCGCCGTCGACGCCGCCCGTCTGCCGTCGTCGACGCCGCCGTCTGCCGCGCGTTCTCGTTGATCTGAGCAAGACATGAAACGTTTCCTCTTACGAACAAGATCTGAGCAAGACATTCTCGTCTTCTCTTCTCTATTCTTTTGCGAATGCCGGCGGGCGGCGTCGGCGGCGGCCGGAAACGAGCGCCGGCGGCGGCCGGATGCGGGCGGCGGCGGCCGACGAATTCGGCCGGCGGCGGGAGAAGGAGACGGGCGGCGGCGTGGGCGGACGGACTCCACGGCGTCGTCCGCGGTCACGCGGTGACGCGAATGCCACCGTGGAGTCCACCTTGGCGCCACGGTGGCCGCCGCGTCACCCTTTGACCGGAGGTGGGGAAAAAAATTTCGACGCCAAATGGCGACGTCTCATTCGTGGGGGCTATTTTTTTTACAAAGTTGAAAGTTCGTGCTACAATCTTTACAAAACTGAAAGTTGGGGCTCTTTCATAGTATTATCCCTAATTTTTTTCCCGTGCATGGCGGTGCCACGATAACGTGAACGAGTTCCTCGGTTTGCATGACGTGAAAAAAACGTAGGTTTTCTCGAGGAAATGCAAAAGGAATTTATTGAAGACGGCAGAAAGCGGAGTCTTTCAGGGTTGTAGACGCAGCTCGCCGCTGGCTTTACCCGATTCGCCGCCACCGCCGGTTCCGACGCCGATGGCGATCCCGGTGCCAATACCGCCGCCCAAGTTTAAACCTTTATCGCCGAATCCGGCGCCGCCGCCGAGACCGCCGCCTGCGGCAATCCCGGCGGCGCCGCCTGGGCCGACGCCCACGCCAAGTCCTCCGCCGCCGCCGCCCCCGAAGCCTCCCCCCATTCCGCCACCTCCGCCCCCTCCAAATCCACCACCCGCGCCCCCTCCAAAGCCGCTTCCTCCAGTCCCGCCGCCTCCGCCGCCTCCGAAGCCACCACCTCCAATCCCTCCGCCGCCGCCACCGCCCATTCCGCCACCGAAGCCCCCACCTTTCCCGCTGCCGCCAATTCCTCCTCCAAGACCCCCACCAATACCCCCTCCTACTCCGCCACCGCCACCACCACCAAGTCCTTTTCCCACTCCGCCGCCAGCTCCGATACCTCCGCCAGCGCCACCGCCAATGCCGCCGCCAATACCCCCTCCTACGCCGCCACCGCCACCGCCACCAAGTCCTTTTCCCACGCCGCCGCCAGCTCCGATACCTCCGCCAGCGCCACCGCCAATGCCGCCGCCAATACCCCCTCCTACGCCGCCACCGCCACCACCACCAAGTCCTTTTCCCACACCACCACCACCTCCAATGCCACCGCCAGCGCCCCCGCCAATGCCCCCTCCCAGGCCGCCCCCGCCTCCAATTCCTTTTCCTACACCACCACCACCTCCGATGCCTCCGCCAGCGCCCCCGCCAATACCGCCACCAATACCTCCTCCTACGCCGCCAATACCGCCACCGCCGCCCCCAGAGCCGACGCCGCCACCTTTTCCGCCGCCTCCAACACCCACACCTCCACCAATTCCACCTCCAATACCGCCACCAATACCGCCTCCTACGCCAACACCACCACCGCCACCAACTGCTCCTCCCAGGCCGCCAGCGCCGCCGCCTCCACCGCCAATGCCGCCACCAGCACCAAAACCGCCACCTTTCCCAAACCCCCCGCCGATTCCACCGCCCGACCCGCCCCCTCTTCCCCCCTCGCCGACACGTCCTCCTACACAATCCTTAAACCCTTTTCTCTTCCTAAGATTATCCATCATCCCTTCCGCGCCATGCCTCTCACTGATCCTCTCTTCTTCGCTCTCCCAACCCACAGGCCATCTCTCGCCTTCTCCTCTCTCTGCCATTATCTCGCTCCTTACAGAGCTGATCACACAGCCGAAGGCGAGCACCAGCAGAAGCCATCTCGTTCCCATGACGGAGAAAAGCCCTCTGAGACGGGGAGACTTTCAGAGGTGTCATGCAGCGGCTAAATGCGAGTTTATATAGACCAAAAAGGGACCAATGCAGCTACATAGCTTTCATCGCTACGGCGGTGGCTCTTTCCCCTGGCTTCTACCCAAAGCAGGCTCCAGGTGAATGCATTCATGGCGACCTCCGCCTACACCTCTCCTTTTTAGCGTTCACCGCTAGGATTGTGTGCCTACCGCAGCTCCGCACCCCGGAGTACATAGAAGAGAAGAGCACAGCGAGAATGCGCAGCGGAATAGGAAAAAAGTACCGAAGCAGATTCCTTTATTTCTCTTCTCCTTTTTACCGACGATAATGGAATATTAACTGTGATCCTCATATTGCATTATTACGACAAGGGATGACGCACAAGAAAGGGAAAGGTATAATGCAGATCACGAGAGAGGCTGATGGGAAACTTGCCAAATATAAATAAAAGACATCTTTAATCCTAAAGGCATCTACGATGAGCTACTTAATGTCCAGGTCCCTGAGTGTAAGCCCCAAAGTAGGCGGCATTTCTATTTGGCAAGTTTCTTGCAAAGAGGCCTCTTTGCTTATTGTGAGGAAGTGTCTGTGTGCTTGGACTCGGAATAGGGGATCGAGTCCTTAAGCTTGAACAGCACACTCATCATGGGTGGTGATACCCGACCCTGACCTTTAAAGGCAAAGCCTGCTAGGTGCTCGTGCTCATCGGCGCGCAAGCACAACGGATCAGCACAGGCCACACATGCTACATGCGCAGGCTGCCAAGAGCACGCACATGTGGGCGCCAAGCGCTGCATGTGCATGTCAGGCGTCGGGTGGGCGGCAGACGTGCGGGCGTTGCGTGCAGAATGCGTGGGTGTGTGGAGGCGGGCATGGAGCTCATGCCGCGCACATTGTGTGTGCGGGGCACGGAGCAGGAGATATCCCCCCAACAGACTATGGTAGTCGCGCACAAGGAGCGCCGAGTCAGCTGGGGAACGTGCGGTGCCCTAGTAGGTAGTTCTGGGTGCATAGCACCTAGCTTGGTGTTAGTCTGGGTGCTGGTGGCACGTGGAGCATTAAGGCTGGGATGGACTGGCGATGTACCTGAGTGATGACACCCATGGGAGCGCGGCACCCGGCCAAGGGGCATGCATGTAGCGCCGATGCCAGTAGGCGCGCGCACAACTGCGGGCCTCAAAGCATAGGAATGCCACTACTCAGGCGAGTGACAACTCGTCTCATTATTTTGGTATCTTCCCTGGTCTTTTCTCATGTAATGACTGAGACTACAATGTAATATATTCTGATATATAGTGCAATGACCCAATTCATGTATGGGGCTGTGTCCCTACCCTCTCTCCTTATCCTCCAAGGATTATAAAGCTATTGCTTCAGACTTCTGCTGCACAATCAAAGGCTGCTCAGCATTTCTGCTCAAAGTGTTGAGGCCAAAACGTGTTTTATCCGAGCATTTTTCCTAGCTCAAGATTTAACCGCATGACACTAAACCATAGAGGGAGCTTCTTGTCTTTCCTGAACCATTACACTACCATAAAAAATTATCCAAGGAGCAAGGTTGCTTGTTTCCTCTGTTTTGTAAACTTTAGGTAGATTCTTGAAAAAATATCAACCCACTGAAAAACCAAAAAAAATTAGATGATCCAGAAGAGAGATAGTATTAACCTTGTAGGATAAGGAAATCTATTGAAGAAAAAATGCGATGAACAAATTTATTAAGAGATTAAATATTCTGGTATTCAGCCAGTCTGCATCGTGCGAATCAAACTAAGTAACAAATGAAACAAATCTCAGAGCCATGGTAAACGAAGAAAATACAAATCTGGAAAAAGTTAATTATGATGGTGCAATAGAGAGGTACTGAAGACCTTGCTCTATCACCAGTACAATGTCAACATCTGCTATCTGTAGTGATAGGGGTGAGCTTGTTGTATATGGCGACAGAGAAGCTCCTTCAAGAGCTCCCAGGAGGAGGGAGAAATAACCAACAAATAAACCAGGCAGATGGAATACTAAAACTAAGGGCGAAAAAGTGAAGAGATAGAAGATGAAATAAGCCATTGATGGAAAAAATAGAGTGCCTCTTCAGGAAGTAGTCAAACAATTTTTGGCTGCTGTAGTTTTCTAAGGGCAAACAAGGGGGCATAACTCCTCTAAATAAGACAATAAATACGCTCCAAACATGTCTACCTAAAGAGGAAACAAGCTAAACATAAGGGGGGAGTGAGATGCTTGTTTGTTGCACAACCCCCCTTTTCTTGGGCATTAAATAAACAACCCCCACCCTTTTCCCCCATTACTACCAGTGGGGGAATGCATTCACACATACACCATAAAAACCCAAACTAAGGTAATTTGGATACCTCTAGATTCTAGATATTTATCCCATATAAAAAAATAGATATGAGAAGGCGATAAGGTTTGACATGTAGGAATTAGTTTGGCAACTATGCCGATAAGAAGAAATAAAAGCAATAGGCAGTAAGATAGATTGATGACTAGATAGATGGATGAGTAGATTTAAAATAAATTTAGAATAAAGACATATATGTTTATTTCAGTTTTTTCTATTAATTCTTTTCCATTCTTTTTTTCAAAATTTTATCTTATAGAATGTTTTTTTACACATTTAAATACCAATATGATGGAAGAAAAGAAATCTAAAACATCTCTATAGAGTCAAAATAAATTCCTCTTGATCGACCACATATAGAACTTGGTTTTCAGATTCAGAATATTTTGAGATATTTTGAGAGATCATTGGAAGAGTAATGATAGAAGAACTCAATCACACAACACACACATAAATAGATTTATAATATTTATTACTTCACCACCATAGATATTACCTTTTTTTGCAAAAAAATTATCATATATCATTTTATCGAGCAGAAAATCATTAATTCTATTTTTAGAGTGATATCCTGTTTTTAGATATTTAGTATTTTTTGAAAATATTTATCATGAAATTATTAATAAATTATCTTTATCAATTAGGATATATTTTTCATTTTTTTACATACTTTATATATTTTCAAGGGTTTTTATGAATATTTAATCTCACTTCATTAAATGTGACAGTCTGGTTGAGTCAAATTTCAGGAAAACCATCCTCTGCGGCCAATAATTGTCCCCGCTAATCATTATGAAAAGGTGTCTTTTGAGCATTGTGATTTAGGATTTCATAACTTAATCTCTTTTTGGAGTGCATATATATCTGCATACAGGAAAAAATAAGGAATTTGAGGAATTGAATCTGATGCATTTGACACTTGGGTGCACTAATTATTTTTTCTTGCATCTAAGTCATCATAATATTCTCCACATTCCTCCATTTTAGATACATCCAGTTTATACTTTCTTAATCCCATCAATTATACCATCATTAATACACTCACCATTCGATAATACACAAATCCGTCACCATTCCGTAATACACAAACCCATACACTCATCAGAGATTACAGTCTCTTCATCATTTCTAAAATCTATTCTTCATCTCTCTTTCATAGTATCTCTCTATGATCATGACCTTCCATTCTTTCACATTTCATATAATTATTCATTATCTCTATAAATATTAATCATCACCTTCTCATCTCTCATTTTCCTAGTTATCTGTATCTCTTATCTTATAAAGTATTCCTCATCACCCCCTAGACATAATATAAATCCCAATTTGTATTCACCAAGAAGATGATCCTCACTCATCCTATTAAGACATATTATTGATTCACGATTACTATAAATTATCAAATTTAATTATAATCATCCATAACTAATCAACCCTATCATTGAGTTTATCTAGTTTAGCTATTCCATGCTCTTTTATTATATGAACAATCCGAAGTTCTTTGAAGATCTTATAAAATATTAGTTTATTGTCTAATAATTCTACTTTCTCTTCTGACAAATGATTTTTATTCTCTATTATTGCGCTCATTACTTATTATTCGTTTTGAACCTAGATTACTATATGTTATAATCTAATTAAAATTGTGAACCTAAACACAATTTTTTATTTTTATTTTGAAAAGTTATTTCTATAATGTCTAATAATATTCCTGTTAAGAATTAACTGTTGGGTTCTCTTGCCTTGACTTGGATTAAACTAAAGATATTCCTGTAGCATAAGACTTCGAAAGGACTTGTAACGAGATTCAAAACCTATAGATCAAATCACATGCTCATAGATTAGATCAATTATTTCTCAGTTACTCGGGTGAGACACGTTGAGTTTCTTAAGTGTGAAACCAATAGTCATATCTATGAAATCTCTGGCATGTTAAATCTCCTCTTTCATCTTGATGAGCCCAATTCTTTCTCCATTGCCATCATTACATCATCGTAGTAGTATCAAGAATTGAGCCGAGCAAAAGGGAGAAGGGAGAAGGAGGGTAGGGTCCTGAAAATTCTTGGCAAAGGTGAATTTTGCTTAGGGCCTTCTCCTACTTATACTATAGAAGTTTTAAAGAAACCCCTAAACTGTAAAACTCTTTTGATGTCTAGAGTACTATTTGGGTGTAACCTTCTAGGGCCATTTGTTTACTGAACTTATAAGTTATTTAATTATATCATCATATAGATTAATAAATTATGGATTGATTTAACCCAATTGATAGGTTTGGTTTCTAATGCGTACAGTGCCAAGCTACACATCGTACTCTAGAAGATACAAAGTAGTGTATAGTACCTTATCTGCTTGATGCTCAAACGGTATATTAGGTTATGATAAACTATCAAACCTCAATAAATCATCTGCCTCAATACCGTCTTGAATCATTGGAGAACTCTTCTCTGATATTCCACTACCTTGAACAAAGACTTCTTCGTCCTTTAGCTGTCTCCACTTATATCAAGGGTAGATCACATCTTGAGAACTTAATCATCTTCATGAACTTTAAGCTGCACCTGAACTTAGATTGTTTATAATTCCATGGTTAGGAACATGTAGGTCATAATCAAAGTGCAACCGTCCACCCACATCACATCTTTTGTGTCTCATGTCTAAGGACCACTTACACAATTCTGATGTGATTAAACCTGATGAAAGTTTTGGTACAATGCCATTCAGGGGCTCATATGAATCAATTCAGTGAATCTTCCACAAAATACCAGCCACTCTTAATTGTGTCTCCACACTAATGGTTATGGGATCATCCATGCTAACCATATGAGTGAGACTACATACTTAGACAATATTCTAGAGTGGGGTGATGTAATCATGATACTTCATGAGCCATTTCTCTTACATATAGATCATGTTCTAGCACTTAATACCTTAACTTTGATTTTTTATATGATCCTCCTAGTGATGCGAGAACCTTGTTTGAGTTCAAATATTATTATTGATAGAGTATGTTTATTTATCCATGGATGCTATTTTTTGGATGGTGCCTAATTTATCCCACATATTCTTAGTGGTAATGGATTGGAAAATCTCATGACTTGAGGAATCCAAACAACAACGAACTATGCTCATGGGCTATGATTTTAGAGAGAAATCATCATTGAGCTTATTAAGACCTGTAATGAGGCCTTTTGATTCAAATTTTTGAAGTGCTTTATTATTTACCATCAAGAAAATTTTCATCCGATTCTTTCTATATACAAAATTTTGTTCTATCAAAAGAAAGGGGTCCAATATATTCTCCCTAGTCATTGCATCTACCCAAATATGTGTTACTTATCTTAGAAAAAGAGACTGCAACACAACTAGTTAATTTATCTCGTTAGTTTGTAAGGTGAAGGACATATATATGGCTTGTTAAATAGGTATTACATTATTTTTCTAACCAATTAAAAATAATTTATATGATACACAACAATTAATTCAAATGAAGGCATGTTATTGATGAGAAGGATGAGCATATTAATTATTGTATATGTCTAAAGCTAGTCTCTTAATCATATATTGAGGATATCATAACTCTTAATCATACCACTGATCTAATATAGTTCTCATCCCTCTGGGATCTGTGGCCTTTGTCAAATCTATAAAACTTGGTTACAGAATGGAATATTGTCTCAGAGTCAGGTATTTAAACCAAAACTTAGATTGACAAAAAAAAATCACATTTGTACGAATCCGATCGTCAATTTATTGGTTCCTTGGATTTGTCTCTTATAGCAGTTCATATTTTGACCTTTAGATGTATTAACACTATCTTTAGAGAACTACATTATCTCATCTTTGCTCAAATTGTGATCGTAGATGCCTAATATCCTCTCTTGTGATTAAGGCTTATCGCATTTTAGTAAAATGCATTAGTATGTGTTTTGATGAATGTTCACATTGGATCATGAAACATCAACACTTAGTGAATGGATTTTCACAAGTTTATACATATTTATTAATATAGTACATCATGAATATGAAGATAACTGACTGTATATGATTCAAACTATGTGACTCACTCATGCAATGGATGACTATCTTTATGTATATAAAGATATGCAATGCTTGGCCATCTTGTCAATGGGTTAAATCATCCAGTTAGGCCTCAAGACTATTTTGAGATACTGATAACCAAATATTTATGTGAGTCAGACATTCACTTGATGAGTGAAACATGATGGGCAACATGGACTTTATACCTATCATGGTTATTTATATATTAATTAATGGATTATTTATAAGCATTTTGAATATAGATAAATACAATTAAACACTTATAATATTTTCATGAAGATGATTTCAGATATATCTAATAATTTTAGTATTTTTTGATGTTTTATTCAGGGAGGAAATGAAATTATTTGATTCATCTATTATATCTTATGAAGTGGATGTGAAAGTCATAATATGCCATTTTAAAATTGAAGTCCGTTATTGTGTCTTACTTTTCTGTCTAATATTAAATGCATTTTGAGACATTACCTTTTCACTTTTGAAGTCCATATAGGTAGATATAGACCTAATTCAGAATTACAGTTTCTCTATTTTTGGTGAAAAATCACACTACGAAGAGCAAGCATCAAATCTGGCCTTATTCAGAAATTTACAGGCTGTCTTGAGAATATTTTAACACTAAGTTGTTTTAAAAATCATCCTAGATCCATATAATTTGAAATCATATTTTATGGTGCAGGTTTGAACAAGTTCTAAAGATCATTATTTCGAGATTTCTGAGACTTTTTTTTAAATTTTCATTAAACATAAATGTTATTTTTTACATACATACAAAACCATAGGCTCTAGATTTTTACAATTTATCATCTGAGTCAAAATTGAAAATTTTTAAAGGAAGATAATACAGTGACACAAGATCTTTAAAATTAGATAACTTTCCTGGAGGACTATCCTTTTGAGATTTTTCCTAATTTTTCAGAAGTTTACTGAATATAAGTTATATTGAGTAAAATTCAGATTATGTAGAGTCATGCCATTTGACTCAATATTGAAGAAGTTATAGGCAGGAGTGCATTGCAAAATTGTTAAGTAAAAGAAGTGACCAACTTGTGGGATAATTTAAAGAATATTCACTCTAAAATCATCAAAAAATCAATTGTTTTTATTATTTAGGATCTCTTGATTCTGTGGCTAGTTTTCACGTGCAGTATTTTGAAAGTTACAGGTCAGATGAGAATGCATCCCTAAGAGCTCCAACCAGATCTCAAAAAAAGAATCTTGATTTTGACAAATCTTCAAATGATGGTGAACTAGATCCCGAGAAAGATTAAATCCACATCAACATACAAGAGGAGATAGAGCTAGCAAGAAGGGAAGAAAAGAGTCAAGAGATGGATACAATCAAGCTCTATTGAACAATCTGGCATAATCTACTCATTAATAAAGCCTCCAACTCAATCTAGAACACTAAGACTTTCACCAGTGTTCTCCCCACCTTGTCAGAACCCCAATACTCATCGTTTTTCAATATGAACTTATTCCTTATCATTTTTCACCTCTCTCTCTTCTCTTTTTTCCCTCTATTCTATCATTCATGACTTTATCTTATCTTTTATTGATCTAATCTCTTTAATAATGACTCGCTTGCTTAGCCTAAGCCTCACGACGGAGACCTTGTCCCTAAAAGTTATTTTTGTTTGCTTCAAATGGTTTCTCCTCTCTCTGATCGCTGCCCTACAATATTCTCGTAAAACACAAATAAATTTTATAATTCTTTGTTAGAAACAATCTCCATGTTGATTTTAAACTGGCACATGTGATGTAGAAGACTACAGGAGACTACGTCTTCCGAATGGTCATGGTGGAGTGTATTGGCGTAGAGAGAGAATTTCAATAATTCTAACAAAGAATTTTTTCGGGGAAGAGGTAGTTATGGTGAAATTTAGAGTCTGTTTTGGTGAAAAATTAGTCAACGAGAAAGGAAAACTTGGCCCTGGTAGCCCTATTTTAATTTTTTAATCACAATTTTCCGCCACTTCCTAAAAGTTCATGAAAAACTGAAATAAATATCATATTATCATTTTGTTTCAGTGGGATAAATATTCCTTATTTTCTCTCCATAAAACATTTTTATTGGGATAATGTTAATCAAATCATATGTGCGTGCATTGGTAAGAGATTCTGAACATCGAATGGATTCTGTTCGGCTCAAAATTGTAACCTCAGATAGAGGACGAGTTATCATCCATTTTACAGAAGTTTAAAGTTAAAATCTATCTTTTGACTTGTTGACCTCTTAGTCAAAGATCAACTTCCCTCAGCTACATTAGGATATTGTAGAATTTCTCCAATTTAGGATCAGATTCAATTCCCTTTTTACAGTTCAACGTATACAAGACCCTAGAACATGTTCACATGTTTGTTCATGGTTTGGGGTTGAACAGGTCATATGAGGTTGACTAAAATGTTCTGATCATTAATCTTAAGATGATATGCCATGATTCAATGCTAAATGTTCAAAGCTTAGAGAAAGTTTCACCAGTGCGGCCCCTCGTGGAGAGAAACTGGCAGCTTCTCTCACCACTTGAGACATCTCTATAGTTATTTATACAAAATACTGGGCTTTCTTATCCTTCAATGAGTCATGGTTTCTATATGATAGATAAGATGGATAGATAGATAGACCTAGATGGATAGATAGGTAGATAGATTCATAGGTGGAGAAATACAGACAAGGAGATCGTATTTTCATTCGTTGTTGGGTTTCTAGAATTCGTCAGGGAAGAGCTCGTCCTTGACTGAGGGTGCTATCCACTGGATCTGGATGACAGTTCTGTCCCACAGCTCGTCCCCGTCCCTTTTAACTAAAATCTTCCTTCCCTGCATCTCGACTATTACCTTCTTCAGAAGCTCCGGGACCAGAGCTTGCACGGCTTCGGACTCTCCCTTCATGCAGGTGTCCATACGCCGGAGAAACCCTAACCAGAAGGTGGGAAAGCTAGGGTTCTGCCGCAAGCTCGGTAAAAACAGCAGATACACGTCAACGAGCAGCTCCATCGCCTCCTTCAACGTTCCCTCCATGCTCCTCATCTCCCTCTCCGCCCCCTCTCGCCGAGCGTACTCCAGCGTCTTCTCGTGAAGGTCATCCACCATGGCGAAGACGACGTGGTTGAAGCACCACATACTACTCGCCGGCGTGAACTCGAGCTCCTCTGCCGCCACGGCGAAGCTCCGCCGTAGCGCCGCCACAGCGTGGTTCCGTATCTCCTCCCTTCTCACCAGGCCAATCTTGCGCATCGCTTCTGCGAGCTTCATGAACAGCGAGGCTTCTCCCCCCCCCATTCTCAATCCGTCATCGACAGAAGAGCTGCTCGCATTGCTGACGTAATCGCCGTGCCCATTCTTGCTCCATCTGACCAGCCAACGAACAGAATCCGCCATTCTGTCGATGATTTTTATGCTGTCTTCAGACGGGCTTGTCTTCGACGCAGCAAACCCAAGCGCAGCGTCCACGCAGTACCCATAATTTCCCCTGTTGACGCACTTCTCGTCGGTCAATAACGAGTTCAGAGCTTGAACAGAGCGGTCGTAAGTCCCTTGATGCCGGCCGGCGATGGCGAGAAGCTGTAGCGTCGTCTTCCATCCGACCGGGCTTTGAATAGCGCTTCTGTGGTCGATCAAGAGCCGGGAGACCGATTCAGCGATGCTCTCGCAGCAAGAATCGATAACCTCCTTGTCGAGCTTCCAAATAAGGTTGATGGACTTGAAGATGAGCTCCTCGGAGGGCTTGTCGGCGCGAGAGGCGCGGGAGAAGAGTTTCAGGCAGATGGCGAAGAGGCCGTTCATGGCCTTCTCTGAAAACGGGCAAGGGGAGAATAGAGGAAGCTGCGCCACCGCAACGAAGTGATCGTGGAACTGCGGCCAAAAGACAAGGAAACGGTGCATATTCGCCTTGGTAATGGCGACGAGAAGCTCCCAGCAGAGTCCCACTGTCTCTTCTTCTTCTATTGGCGTGCTTAACTTCTGCCCTCTCCCGCCGGCGGCGAAGATCAGAGCTCGGCCGAGACAGAGAAGACATTCTTCGGGAAGCTTCCCGCTGTCAGCGAATATGTTCCCAATCTGGCATTGCTGGATGAGCTTCAGATTATTCTCCAACTCCCCGCAAACGTCCGCCATGGAGTCAGCACCGCCGTCTAGCGAGAGAAACTGAGAGAATCTCCCCATAAGTCCTGCCGCTTGTCTTCTCCCGCCGCCGCCTCCGCCGCCTGGGGCAGTCGCCGATAGGACTGACGTGGAACCGCCGGAGGACGAGAAGACAGCGGCTGAAGAAAACCCAGCTGCTGAAGTATCACCGAGATGTTGGGGAAGAACCCTCAGTTTCTTGAGTCTGAGCAGGCAGTCAAGAAGACACCTCCATCCCCCCCGAACTGAGGAGGCGAACTTGTTCGCCATGGTGAAGGCTGCAAGCGTCGCCATTCTCGACCTGACGTCGTTGGTGAAGGTGAAGAGGGTCTCCTCCGGGGTGGAGTAAGGGTTCAATAACGCCGTGGACTTGCAGAAGCTGTCTATGAGCTCGTCGATGATGTCCTCGAGCCCGTGCTGGGAGATGCGCGCGACCAAGAAAAAGCCTTCGACGCAGTCGTGGAGCGTTTCCTCGTCGTCGGTGTGGTCGAAGACGGCGAAGAGCGTGGCCACGGTAGGCCCGGCGATGGCGGCGAAGGCGTCGCGGCATAGTCGAAAGTCCGAGTCGCAGGCGATGAACGGCTCCTCGAGCTTGGATCGGTTCACGATCTCGATCCAACGGCTGGATGTCATCTCGGCGGGTCCAGTGGGGCCTCCGGAGAGGGTTATCGCGTTGCCGGAGATGGACTGAAATAGCTCAGCGAGGTACTCTCGAGGGAAGTCCTTGTCGCCATTCATGGCTCTGTTGTTGCGGATAAACTCCTCCTCGGTCATCTTCTTCTTCACTTGGGGGTTGTGGTGGTCGGTGTTGAGCATGATGAGTGAGAAGCAGAGGACGTGTACGGCATCCTTGCCGGCGAACAAGTTAGAAGATTGCTGTTCGTAGAAGCTCTCCGAGAAGGCCCCGAGAATGCGCTCTATCTTCTGCGACTCGCCAGGGAGGCGAAAGGTCACGAGGAAGCCCCTTAGAGCAGCGTCCAAGCTCACCCCGGCTAAGTCGAAGGTCGAGGCAAACTCTCTCAGAACCAGCACGTTGAATTCGTCTGGCTCTCCGAGGAAATTCCCGATCTTGTTCTTGTCCAGCCCCGGCGCGTGCCGAAGGAAGAACGCCACGCCCCTGGCGTCGTTGTCTCCGGCTAACAAGCCCGAGATCTTCAAGAACTCCAACCCTTTCTTCTCGTCCCGGTTGAAGTGGGCTGCGGCAATGGCGATCTTCTTTTTCTTCAGCTTCCTCGTTCGGAAGAGTCGAACTCTTGACTCCTGGTCTGGAGCACTGTCCGATCTCTCCTCCCAGAAGGGCTCATACTCGGAGATGAGGATCTCATAGCTCTCCCCTTGTGGGCTTTCGTTAGGATCTATGCCTTCTGCCATGGCATCGACTACGGCAATTAGGCCTTCGAGCGCTTGAGTTTGAAGCGGTGATAAGGAAGAGCTTGTGGGGAACGCGGCTCTGCATAGCGACTTTATCGTCTCCTCGAGCACGTCTCGGCGGCGCGGATCGCAGTCGTAGTTCACGTACATCTCAATGGCGAAACCGGGCTGCCGGCATAGCCCGATGATCCCCTCCACGGCGACTTCCTGAAGATGCGCGCCGGCGTTCCCCGACGTAGTTCTCAGCAGCACGAAGACGAAGAACGCTTCCAGATGGAGGCGAAGCCAGCTGCGAGAATCCATGTTTCCGTCAGAAAATGACGAAGATGAAGAAGAAGATGCTGATAATGATGATGATGAAGCTAGAGCAAGAAGAAGAAGAAGAAGATAATGATGATGACGATGAAGAGGAAACTAGAGCAAGAACAAGAAGATGATGATGATGATGATGATGATGATGAAGCTAGAGCAAGAAGAAGAAGATAATGATGATGCCAGTGAAGAAGAAACTAGAGCAGGAAGAAGAAGATGATGATAATGATAAAGAAGCTAAAACAAAAAGAAACAGATAATGATGACGATGAAGGAGTTAGAGAAGAAGAAGAAGACATGATAACAAACCCGCGCAGGAAGTGATATAGATTGAGCACGATGCTGCAGATCATGGAAAGAACGAGGGGGCGCGTCCGGGCACCGTAGAGGACGAGATGGTGGAATAGATCATCCTGGACGATGCGCAAGAGCTTGGGATGGTCCCCGATGAACTCGCCGCCGAGCTCAATGGCGGAGTTGATCAGGATGAGAGCGAATAGCTGAATATCCTCGTCAAAGCAAGCAGGTCCCAAGCCGTCCGGCGACTCCACCACCTCCGCCACGTTCAAAAGCGAACAAAGAAACTGGAAAACGTCGACTAGGCACTTAGCGCCGTACCCTCCGGCCCCGTCCCCATCATAGACATCATCCACCGTCGCCGGTGGGATTTCTGGCAAGCGAGAGAAGATAGTCTGCACCAGCTCGTGCATGGCGTATCGCGCGGTTCTCCGAAGGAGATGACCGCGCCCCGCGGAGAGCTGAACGACCTGAAAGCACGTATTGACCACAGTCGATACGGCGTGGTCGGAGAGGAGAACCGCCGCCGGATGACGGAGAAGCGCCGACAGCAGCTGGAGAACGCGCATGAGAACGGCGTCTTCCGCCGCCGCGTCCGTCCTCTCGAGGCGGCATCCAGCGGCGCCGAGGACGACGGAGTGGACGGCGTCGCCGGCGCCGGGCGTCGTCTCGTCGAAGACTCCTAGCTTGAGGATTTTGTGCACGGCGGAGAGGGCGACGCCGGTGGCGGCGGCGGGGACGTCGCCGCTCTGGATGACGTCGAGGAACGGGCCGAGGTAGATGGTGGGTTCTACGGAGAGCCAGTCGCTGTTGCCGGGGTTGAAGATGAAGGAGCGAAGAGAGCGGAGAGACTGGAGGAGATGAGCGTCGCCGGAGGGGGAAGGGTCGCCGTCGCCGGACGCGAAGTACGTCCCGTCGGAGCTGCGGCGGATGACGGCGAGGACGGCGGCGACCTCGGTGTTTAGCATGCAGGATACGCCGTGATTCCTCAGGTTGGTATAGGCGGTGCAACCTCGGATGACGCGTGCTTCTTGTCCATGTCCCATTTTTCGTCTTCTTGCCATGAGGAATGGATCGTGCGCTTGATTGAGGGACGTGGGGGTGGTGGAAGGTCCGTCGTCGTGGTTCAAAGTGTGGGATTTACATGTGGTTGGTTCAGAGGACTCGTAGGCGGAGAAGACTCAAAAAGAAAATATTTTGCAAGAATGAGAATTCATTTCTCCTCAATAAATGGCTTCAGGTTTCATGCGTTGTGATTGTTGATGCTAAATTTCATTTATGACTGTACCAAACAACATGGATTTGACGAATACACTGAAAGAAATATATTCTACGATCAACTACAGAATAGTCTTGACATTTAACTCGTTGAATAATTTGTTGTTTTGAAAGCCTAAATAATTTTATCATTTGCGTTCAGATTTGTTAGCAGACCCTTTTTCAATGACGATTTGCCTTACTTCGGTCGGTCCAAAATGAAAATTTTCAATTTTCGTAATTTATTATAAAAGGTTAGTTCTCGATATATGGATGTTCTTAGATTTTGTTTTTCTCTCAACTTATATTGTGGAAGGCGGAAGATCTCATAAATGTTTATGCAGAAAAGCCATGATGGATTAAGAGTGCACATGGTATAAAATATGGATGGGTTAACACCATGTAGGGTCCCTAAAAGTAAACTTGGTAAAAGGTGGATGAAGAAAGTGAAGCAAGCTTTTGAAAGGTAAAGCAATATGGATTATGTGCCCTAAGACTTGATATTTTGATATATTCAATTGTATAGAGATTCCACCTAATGAAGCCCCCAAGCACGTGCTAGGATCTGACCAACAGAGGAGAAAAGTTGAACGTATTTAGACATCTTCAATTCAATGGTCATAGTTCTTGAAAAAGCTTATTTTCATTTTGTCTCCTCACGTAACTACATATACTATCCACTTGGAAGTCAACAAAATCAGTTTAATCCTCATCTTTTTATACACCCAGGGTTCATATCATATACAGATGATTTTATACTTTAGAAGAGCTATAATGTTTTAACCATGTGCTAATAGAACTTTAAACAGGGGGCTTGCCAAGGTGGGATTGGTTACAATCTAAATCCTATTTTTTTACAAACATAGGCATTTTCAAAAAAATCAAAGTAGTTTAAGCTAAATTACCCTAACTTGGGATAATGCACGGACATTTTATTACATTAAAAGAAATTTAAAACCATGAACTACCATTGCTTCTCTCCCGATTATTAATGGATGTAACTTAATTTAATGATTCTTTTTCTAAAAAAGACGATTTAGACAAAAGCACCATCATGGGTTTTTAAGGAGATCTTATGTAATAAATCCCTCAGTGGAAAACATCATATGAAAACTAAAAATATTATACTTTTTAAATAGTTCATATTTAAATTTAAGCACGTAAAAAAAAAAAGCTAAACAATAATGCCATCATTACGATTATAAATAAAGGGGCCAAAGAAATAATTTTAACAAAATGTTGCACTGGATTTGGATGCTCTTGTGCATCTTTTTCTATGCGTTGTGCCTTTGTCGACCTCATTAAAATGACTTATTGCTGCCTATTTAATCCAAGACAAAAACAAAAGAAAACAAAAAAATAAGGAAGCATCTGTGGATATGGTACCTTATCTCGGAAATTGTGTGGTGTTTAGAGTCTTTAGCCAAATTGAATGCACGATGATGATTATTCTCCAAAAAATGCCTAAATACCTCCAATATTCATCTACTGTATGAAAATTTCTAAGTGTTATGCCCAAGAATCATTCTCTTTTTTCTGGATTCATTAACTCAGGATAGTATATGATGAATATACTCAAGATGTTATGTAAGGGCGTGTTTCTAATGGAACCACATCAATACGATCTGAGTTTTCAAGCAGAATTACCTGCATTTTCTTGTTGTGTATACAGTATGGAAGTTATCAATATTCTTCTTCAACACCTTCTCCAATTTTATTATTACATTTTTTCAAAATTATGGTTTATTCTTTCCATGTAGGAATCAGGAAGAATCCTGCAACATTATTAATTTACAAATAACAATTAGCATGGATAGAATCTCCTTTATGGTTATTTTAAGTTTCACATATAGGATCAGACCTAAGGGGAATATTGATTTAACCGTTCCAACTAAAAAGTAAGAATGTCCCTCACTTTTAGTTTCTTTAACTGATATGTTAAATTTCCCCACTCAATATTTTATCTGGAATTTTGCTTCCATAATTTAGAATTTATTACTGTTCAATCATTTATTTTTCTGCTTCTATATCATGATGATAATGTTTTTCACCAACAAGTTATTACTTTTTGGGTTTTTTTTGGGCTTGATCGATTGTCTAAAATCATATTTTATGGAGCGGATGAGCAATTATATTCCGAATTGTGCTAGAAAAAAAACAAGATCATTTCACCTTGTGTAAACTGATTCCACTCTCAAAATTTCCCAAACAAGAGCACCCATAAATCAATTCACGTGCCCTCCCTCTAGAAGCCACTTGATTGCCAAAACAATGGATGCCATCTTGAACCTCTTCAATTCTCCTTGAGGATTTAGTTGGGAAGGGGAGGAGACAGGGGGGCCTACAATATCTGGATATCATTAGGACCTAAAATTGGTGTCTTCCCTTATTTCCTCCAGTTCTAGTGTTTTCCACAACTGATCTTCAACATTTTGAAAAGAGTTGGAAGAAGGATAATAATGATTGAGAATATTTTCAAAATGTATCCCTAATAAATGGTTGTACCGATCATGTCCTATTAAGAATTATCAAAACCATGGACTTCTTGTTTAAAATGAGTAAACCGATTATTACAAGTACACCAATCATCATCATGATAGATATAATAACATATTTTATGTTTAATAAATTCAGATCATTTTTAAATGTTCATAATATAATTTAATCTTAAGATGATACTTATATATGGGAAGGAATATTTTGATCTTCGTGTTTTATAATGTCAAAATACCTTCCTCTTTTAGAAGCAGAGTATTTCAGGACAAGGAACATACACTTATGGATAAACTTTTCACTTTAATTTTCCATAAAAATATGTGCTTGATCTTTCATAAAACTAAAAAAACATACCAACACATGCAAGATTGACTTTTCTAAATGAATGATGGTGAACATCATAAATAATTCATCTACATTTCTATAAGAAAAAAACATGATACATGAATTTTCTAGTGTACTGACCAAATATAAACCTGCCTTCATGCAAAGTTTACCCATTATGTTTCATAAAATCAATGATGGATTTATATTATATGAGGTTTTCTTATGGGGAAATATATTTCTCAAACTTAAAAAAACTGTGAAAAGCTGTTGTTCTTTATGTATGATCTGGTATTATAGGAATTTTGATGTGCTAATAATTTCAAACTCTAGAAATGTGTGTGAATAATTTCTTCCTTGATGAGAAAGTAACGAACAATTGTGTGTGAAACAACCATCAAGCTTCAAAGATATTATGGAAACCTTCGAAGCCTCAAAGATAGCAAAACCTGATCACATTAGGTTATTAGGGGAATTTTGATGTGCCAATAATTTCAAACTCTAAAAATGGGTGTGAATAGTTTCTTCCTTGATGAGAAATTTAGGAATGTGTGTGTGAAAAAAACCATCAAGCTTGAAAGATATTAAGAGACCTAAATGGGTCTTGAAGTTGCATAATACCCTATGCTATCGTGAGCACGCACCTCAGTCCTGGTACGATAAGCTTTGTATTAAACTTTGAAAGTCCCAAATTGACTTAGAGGGGGTGAATTAGCTTGGTAATACTTCCTATTTTCCAAATCATTTTGAAGGAAATATTGATTTATTATTCACCATTCAATCTCACAGTTTACATGTAGAACTGGTTGAGGGAGCTAAATGTCCATCATGTCCAGTTCCGGTTATGTCTGCCTTGATGCCTCTCATCCTCTGCAAAGAAATATGATACATATGTTCCTCAATGGGTTGTAATACTTAATTTATTCATGATTTATAAACTTCATTAAGGCTTGTGTCCAAGCACAATTGAATTTTCATTGATTTTGAATTAAGTGTGCATCTGATTAAGGGTTAACTCAGACTTTGGGTTGACTTACACTTAGAGTTAACTTTGGGTCAGGGTTGATTTGGTTTGGGGTTGAATTGAGATCATTAAATTCAAGCTGGCTCAACTTAGAGTCAACTTTTACTAGATCAAGTTGGAACAGTGACCTTAACTATGTTTACTTTAGGTTGACTTTGACTAGGTATATCTTGATTGGCTTGACCATTATTGATGTTGACCCTGACTATGTTGACTTTTACTTTATGCTGACTATGAATAGGCTGACCATGACTTTGTTCAATTTGAATTGGGATTGACGTTGATTTTGTTGAAATTGATTTGGTTTCCTTTGACTAGGTAGACTTTGAATTGGGGTTGGTTTTGACTTTGGGTTGACATTTTATTTCCCTGAAATATTCATGGTAAAATTATGACAAAGAGCATTGACCAGTATTCAGAAGACTAACAGCAACAATGAGAGAACGAATAACCCACAATGAGGAAGAGATGTATTAGTTAGGTCTACATATGCATTATGACAACCATATAGATAGGCGTGTGTTGAAATAAATTTATATATGGAAACATGAACATGAAATTAATGCTATAAAAGAAATGATGTGATATCTCAAAAATCGAGAAACACCCTGAAATAGATAAATAAAATGGCACATGTAAAAGAATACAGGAATAGATTGAAATTTCTTTAAAATAAGATATCTAGAGATATAGATAATGTTAGTTTAGGTGGCCAAGGAATAACCTAAGAGTGTAGTATCTACACTACCTCTCTTATAGCCATGCGAAGTTAAGTATGTACTCAACTTCTCATACCAGGCTCTAGATGCTTGCTTAAAAACATAGAGGGCTTTATGTAGCTTTAGGACCTAATCAGGTTTCTCTACATCTTTAAAGCATGGTGGTTGCTTCACGTATACTTCTTCCCTAATCTCTCTCACTAATATCTGTATTTATCATCATCTCTTCCTCATTCTTATCATTATCTTCTAGACCATCAATCGCGTCATCTTCTTCAGCCTCTTTAATTCCACAAATTAAACTAAATAGATTCTTCAACTTTTCTTTAAGCCATGTCATACACTTGATAGGCTCTTGATGTCTCTGAATATCCAACTAAAATCCCCTCCTGACTAGATGGGTCGAATTTTCCTAGGTCCTTTCTATCGATATTCAAGATGTAGCATTGACATCCGAATTGTCAAAAGTATCCAAGTATAGGTTTCTTACATTTCAATAACTCATATGGAGTCTTCTCCATATGGGGTCTAACGAGCACCATGTTCTGAATATTTTTTTTATTTAAACGGCAAAAAACATGGTGCCGGGTATGACCAACCCCTAGGGTTGTGCCTGTAGACTGATCTAGCCATGCCCTGGATGCCACCTAGGGATATTTTATTTATTAAATGTAGTCTTCAAGTGCGTTTATAGGCGCGGATTGAGGGTACATGTCCCAATTACACAGACCCTACTCAACCACGCCGTTGGTGCAGATAATAAAAAATACATGAGTGACACCTATAAATATCCAAGAGAAGGTTGCTCGTCGTTGTTAGTGTGCTGGAGCCCGCAAAGTGGTAATGCATGAAGTGTGCGTAGTCTCCCCCGCCGTGCGCAGATGTCAGATCTATGGTGCACGATTGGTAGGCCTATCAGACGAGAGGGTGAGGTCTCCTGCCTTCAACTCTCCATGCCATACGCCAGTCTCGCAGGCATCGAGGAGCTCAACGCGATAGCACCCACAAACTGCCTGAGGGAGTTCCTGCCAAGAGAGGAAAAGAGAGGAAGGAGTTTCTGTGCATACCGCATGGTTGGCAAGGGCATCTGCTGTTTGGTCTCCCTCGCGTGGCTGGTGACGAACACTAGTCAAGCGAGGGTGGCATTGCATGATGTCATGCCATACGCGATGTAGCCGCCATTGAGAGCATAAATCAGCATGAAGCACATCAACTAACACCTGTGAGTCCAATTCTACAACGATATTGTGAAGGTTTCATTCCTCGCAAAGGAGTAAACCATCACGTATCACCATAGCCTCAGCTACTATATTAGCTCGAATGCCATAAAAAGTCGGAAAAAGCAAAAAGAATGCCCCCTATATGGTCTTTGAGAATATCGCCCCTCCAGTTGGCCCTAGGTTTCCTTTGGCCGCACCATCCACATACATCTTGAGGATGCCGATAGGCGGTGGATGCCAATGGAAAACTTATAGCCAAATGGTGATAGGGGCGAGGGTTACCCGAGTGCCCCAAGTTTGAAGGAGGTTACATGTGAGGGCTGAGCTACGGGCAAGCGGCGATATGGGATGGTGGGTATGCTATATTCATTGCTTGACGCAGCGCATGATATTGAGTGCTCGCACGGGGGTCCCAACAAAACAAAAAGAATTTTGCCCTTTCCAAATCTCTCTTTCTGGTCCTCTTGGGAACATTTTTGAGAGAGATTCCCCCCAGCCAAGGGGTCGTCGCATCTCGCATCCGCCGACCCTCACTCTCGTTTTCATTAAAAATGGGCTCTGCTTAGAACGTGTTGGCGAGAGAAAAATTCTTCCAAAACATGCTTGCGATGTTAGAGTAGCGGGAGTTCATAGTATTGGGCGCCAATGGTGTGTGATTTGGCACCACCAGTCTAGGGCAGTCTCAATATGGAAGAAAAGTTGTTCCATAGTCTCAGCCTTGGGGTAAGCCGGGCAGCAATGACAACACGAACTGAGAGAGTGTCCTATACGCGTCACTCGATCATCACTTGAGAGGCCACGATGCATAAGTCTCTAGAGGAAGAAGGAAACACGAGTGAGGATTGCCAGATGCGAGATGTTTCGACCCCTTGGCTGGGGGGATCTCTCTCAAAAATGTTCCCACGAGGACCAGCAAGAGAAAAACCCATCGAGGTTGAGCATCCAAATAGGTTGGTCATGAGAGGTCCCTATAGTAGTACTCCAAACCTGTGGTGAAAATGTCTGGTGGGAGGCCATGCTGCTCCCAAAGGTGGCGCGTGTTGCCCGTGAGTAGTTGCACCACGGTCAATCACATTCGATGAGGGGTGATATGGGGGGATTAATCTCATTTTATTTAAATTATAATTTTATTTTATTTATAGTTTTAAATTTTATAATATCTATTTCAATCATAATTTCAAATTTTATAATTTATTTTAGTTATAATTTTAAATTTTATAATATACTTCTAGCCTTATTTCTACCTATTATCGGTTAATAAAAACCTTATTGTTAAAAGTATCAACATATATTGAATAGTATGTGAGGGTTTCCTGAGTCTTTAGTCCTTTTAAAAATAAGGTTTTGCTTAAGCCCGAGTACACGAGCTCGAGTTGTTCTCAATCAGCAAAGCCTTTAAGGTGTTCTCAATCGGCAAAGCCTCACTAAGGTGTTCTCAATCGGCGAAGCCTACTAGGTGTCTTCAATCGACGATGCCTACAAGGTGTTCTCAATCAACGAAGCCTCCAAGGACTGAGCTGAGGAGTTCTCAATCGGCAAAGCCTCTAAGAACTGTGTTGAGGATTTCTCAGTCGGCGAAGCCTCACACCCAACACTTGCTAGATCATTTTATTTTAATTATAATTTTAAATTTTATAGTTTTATTTTAATTATAATTTTAAAATTTATAATTTTATTTTAATTATAATTTTAATTATAATTTTAAATTTATAATATATATTTCAATTATAATTTTAAATTTTCTAATATATATTTCAATTATAATTTTAAATTTTCTAATATATATTTCAATTATAATTTTAAATTTTATAATATATATATCAATTATAATTTTAAATTTTATAATATATATTTCAATTATAATTTTAACTTTTATAATTATTTCAACTTTTATAATATACTTTTCGCACTATTTTTACCTATTATCGATTACAATATAACTACGTTTAAAATTCTTTTCCTGAGGCTTGTTTTGTCTTATAACCCTGCACTTTATTCTCTATGATATGAGGAAATATATCGGATTTCTTTACTCACTTTTCTGTTCTTAACCATTGGGGTGCTATAATTTTATCTAACAAGAGGATTTCACTTGTTCTGAATGTAATAGGCCATGCTCATGGCTTCTGCCCAAAGGGACTTCTTTACCTTATATTCTTTTGGCATAGTCCTCAGCATTTCAATCAAAGATCGATTCTTCCTCTCAACCACCCCATTCTATTGGGCGGTTCTCAGTGCTGAGAATTGATGTGTGATCTGGTTCTCATCCTAAAAATCAGTAAATGACATATTCTCAAATTCTCTCCCATGGTCAATTCTAATCCTCAATCTTAAAAAATCAAATTCATTTTGGATTGTCTTCTAAAATTTCTTGAAAATTTCAAATGCTTCATTCGTATGTGCTAGAAAATACACCTAGTTATATCTTGAATAGTCATACACTATGATTAGCCAGTATACCTTTCCACTCAGGCTTGGTGTCTGGTTTAGCCTAAATAGGTCCATGTATAACAACTTAAGTGGTCTCTTGGTAGACACATAAAGCTTTGAAGGAAAGCTTCACTTGTTTGCTCTTAAGACACGTTGATCACACTTTCTTAGTGTCTTCCAACTTGTTTGGTAGGCCTCTAACTAAACCTTTGCTAATCAGCTTCCGTAGCTGTTGATGTCCTATATGACCTAGACGCCTATTGCCAAGGGTCGATAAGGCTCTGCTTGCCTCTCCCATATGGCATGTGCCTTCTCTATTGATTCCATCTATATCTATAACATAGATTTTTGTAATCATTTTCCACTAAATAATAGTTCTCTAGCAGTGAAATTAAGGACACTACATGTGCCCTTTGTGAATTCAACTCGCCGGTCGCTATCACACAATTGGCTAATGGTAATTAAATTATGATGAAGCCGTTCCACATACAAGACATTTAGGATCAAAACCTTGTGATTCAAATTCACGTCTCCCATGATCACAACCTAGAATCTGTCTGCATTTGTTCTCCCCAAAAGCTACTTTCCCTCCTTTTGTGTTTCTCATGCACTAGCCATGACGAGACACCAGTCATGTGTCTTGAGCAACCGTTATCGAAATATCAACTCCTCTTTGACTGTGACTGATCTGAAATAAATCTAGGTCAATTTTCTAATCCATGTCATCCTAGCAAGTGGGCTAGGTCTAGTGGTATAGACATGGTGAAAATATAGTTCCATATCATATTTCCTAGATATGGTATGTCTAGAAGGGAACCTATATGTCTGAATAGATGCAGAGAGATGATGATACGTGCTAGGATAATTCCGAGGAGAAACATATCTACCAGAATTGCCATGTGCATAGTGTTGTCTCGACATATGACCATATTTATATCCATATGGCATCACATTTCTCGGAACATGAATTGGCAAATATGGATGCATAGGATTACATGGATAAGAAACATACTTATCCATTTTGTTCTCTATCCATTCACTTTCATGAATGGGATATGACCTCCTAGGTCTTCTCTCCTGACCTCGGGTCTTCTTGAACACTGGGTCTATATTCTCAAGTTTCTTCTTCTTCTTCCCATTCATCGATATTGATGTTGATGTTATCTTCTTCTTTGTAATGGGGGTTAGCATTATTTCCTCCTCTGCCTTCTTCACGGCTATCAGTGTCTAATCCGTCTTACCCTTGCAGGAAGGGTTGTATCCTAGCCATTTTGAGATCCCAAGATCATGTTGAGGATCTTTGAGCTATCTGCATATTTTTCTAATTTCTTTCCTAAGTCATCTCTCTCAGTTCTATCCATTCTATGGGTTATCCTAAGTTATTCTACTTCTTCAGTCAACTTATTGATTTCTTCATTGAGACAACTTATTTATTTTACTAATGCATCATTCTCCTTCAATAGGATACTATTGTCCAATTCTAGTTCATCAATTTTGGTGTTGCAATCAACTTTGCTATCAACTACTTTAGGGGACAGACATGTATCAAGTTCTTCTCTTAATCTAGCATTTTCTTTTTACAAACTAGCTGCCTCATTTGTAAACGATTCAATAATTTCCATCTTTTCTTTTCTTTCCATTCTAGCTTTTTTCTTAGCATCCACATATTTTCATAAAACATCATCTATATATGTCTTCAATTCTTCATCATGCATTAAATCAACTTTATAAGACGATTCATAAGTAAAATCACCTGAGGCTGGTTTTGCCATGTGACAGTCATCAGCATCTTCACTCTCCGATCCGAGCTCCTTCCCATTTGATGCATGTTCTTCATCTTCTTCGCTCCATGATTCTTGAAAGGCTCTCTTCTTCTTCTTATATTCAAATCTTCTTTGTAGGTCGCTTCCATCCTTTGTCTTGCCTCTCCTCTCTTCTTTCTTCTCCATTTCAGGGCATTCAGATATGAAATGTCCCTTTTTCCTACAGTTAAAACACATTTTTACTTTTTTAAAGGCTAACCACTTACCTCTCTTCTTGAGGAGACGTCCTAGATTGTGAGAGAGCATGGAAATCTGCTCTACTTCATCGTTGGGGCGTTCACTGCTCTTTAAAGCTATGTCCTTTGTCGTCTCCTCCTTTGTCTTACTTGGAGTAGCTTGGTCACATGCCTTTAAGTCCTTCTTTCTCTATTTGTTCATCTCATGTGTGATGAGAGAGACCACTAGCTCATTGACGGGTGTTTCATCCAAGTTCTTTGATTCTTCAATTGTGGTCACCTTCACATTCCATTCATCTGAAAGAGAACTCAAGATTTTTTGGTTAATATCAAAATCTGCAAATGTCTTACCCAATGACCTCATGGAGTTTAGGAGCTTGTCCAGGCACCCCATCATCTCCTTAATCATCTCCCCTTCATTTATCCTCGAAAGCTCAAAATCAGTGATTAAAATAGACAAACTAGTTTGTTTTATCCTTGATGTACCTTCATGGACAGTACATAATTTAACCCACATCTGCTTAGCTATGCTTATTTGCAACAGGTGCAACATTGACTTTGTTCTGTAAATTTGATAAAATAAGGTGAGGATGAGCGTCTATTGTGCTGAAATATCTTTCTCGAGTTCCTTGCAATGAGTAAAATGCTGATTTGCCTTCAAAAAACTTTCATACCTCTCAATATCAATGCAACCATATGCTAGAAATCACCTTCATCGCCTCCCAATACTCTCTTAACATTACAGGAAGTAACTACATAGAAACTGAACATGTGAGAGTTTGATTTTGCGAGACACAATTCCATGAAAATAAATTTGATGAAGAAAAGTCTTCTGTTTTCTTCAAAACTTTTGGGTATTATTATAGTGGATTTTTCAATTGAAAACAACAAAGAACCCGTGGTTTATGTATGAGATCTTCTCATGTTCAGATCGGTGCATGCAACATAAGATAATGTACATGGCTCTAGAGTTGAGAGATAACTTTGTTTCATTAACCTTATCAAGGTCTGCTCCTAAACCATTACGCACTATTTTCCATAGTGCAACACTAATCCCCATAAGAAACATTATCATCCTATTCTTCTAATAAGATAAGTTTGTTCCATCAAACAAGGGAGGTCTAAAGTCACTATCCCTAGCCATAGGATCTTCTCCTAGACATCAGTTACTGTTGTAAGTCTAGGTAAGCTCTAATACCACTTGTTAGTTTAGGTGGTCAAGTAATAACCTAAGGCGGGGTGATTAGGTTTTCTATTTATATTATATTTTAATTTTTAATGAGCCTATAATTTTTCTACATAAGAAATGAGGTAGAGGAAATGGGAGACACAATATTTTTTTTAGACAACTTAGGCTAATCCTTAGTGTTGTTTGGGGGTATCTGTCCCGAGGTGATGATGTGCCCTAACCGAGTTTGTGTGAATGCCCCCAAGAAAATCACTTGGAAATAGGGCTGAACAAGGATACCAAGAAAAAGAAAAAGTCGATGAAGCTTTGTCGTCCTCAACCCTCAAAGGCATCCATGGAATGACGTTGCTTTATCTACTTCAACATGGGCCCCAAAGCCTTAACCTCACTGATCACAAAGATCTAGCAATAACATTATATTTCTGAATAATGCCTTCTCCTCAACAACACTTAGTATGATAGCAACTGAAAAATAGTATACAAGGATCAATTTTATGTATTTCAACAAGAATATTTTTACGTCAACATTTTATTAATTCAGAGATAAAGATTCATAAATATAAGTATGGCTTCCCTTCAGCAATACCTCCTTTTTTTGTTGGTTCTTTCTTCAATCCTCTTCTCCTTCATGTTTTTCTTTGGATGAAATTCTTAATTTGCCTTTGCATTTTGGTGCTTAAAACATAAATATCTTTTTCAATTCTGCACTAAATGTGATGATTCCACCTGGAAAGGTATTGTAACAGAATTTCACACAAGTGTTATCTCGCACAAGGTGTTCAAAATGAAATCATATAAATATCCAGATATTAATCCTTCCACGCCCTTAGGTTAAGGCATGATTCCTCAGTGTCCAACTTTAAACCCCTATAAATCTTTCCAAGCTCAACCAAATGATGCAATTCTAAGTTCTTTGGTTTTGTATGGATGTTAGAAGCAATTCAAATGTTTAAAAAAATCTCAAAAGGCATATATAAATTATGCTAAATATTTTAAACTTATCACAAGGTCGAGGATGTGCAAAGTTCAGATCCCAGCCTTCTTTTCTTCGAATCATGAAATACCCTGCACCAAAAAGCGTGATTCTCAGTTCTATGGACTTGGATTTATATTAGAAACAAATGATCTCTTCAAAGAATGCTAAAAAATAGCTTTAAAATTACTCCATGAATTGAGAGATCTCTCTAGCTTTTGGATTGTGATTTTCAAAGGTCAAGGAGAAGTGAGTTTGAAATTAGGGCTCAAAATTCTATATATGGACTTAGAAATCCAAAAGTACATACTGGTAATCTCTCAAAAGTCCAAGATTCATATCCATTGAATATGATTAAGAAATATAAAATAATAATCATTTTAACTTTAACTTTTTATCTTTACAATTTTGCCATCAGTTCAAAATACTTTTCAAGCGTTAAGAGCAAAAATTAGTTGTTATGCCAATGATTTGAGTTTGAAAATAATCTTAAACTTTTAGGTATGTTTACCACATCATTTAAATAAAAATATCACCATTTGACAATAATGTCTTCATGTAATTCATTTTCATTAAATCATCAGTAAATTCAACATTTAGTACTTGAAGGTAGTAAATAGGATTTTGAATAAGTTATTCAACAAATAAAGGAAGAAAAATTCACACAAATACTTGAACAGTATTAAAAACTATGTTTATCTTCATGTCGTACAAAATAAAAATCCTAAATTCATGACTCGAATAGTTCAGCTTACGGTCAAACTAAGTAGCCTTTAAATATATGTAAGGATCCTATTTTACCTTCACATACAATCAGTCAACTACTTGACTAGGGACCTGTTGTGCTTTGATCACAACCCTTATTGAGGTATGCATCACTTTAAACTTTCATCAAAGTACACATTAAAAGCATTGTACTAAAAATACCCTTAAATCTTAATCTTTATATTAAAAAAAAGTTTGATACGGATGAGTGATATAATTGAAATATACACGAATAAAAATGGAGAGAGATTGTTTCAGATAACCACTGATGAAGGTGGAGATACAAAAAGGGATGGGAAAATAAAATCATTTAAAGATAAACAATGATGAATATAGAGATGCATAAATGCACAGAAATGAAGATAGAGAGATAAAACAATTTAAAAACACAACATGCAAAATTTAAGAGAAAAATAGTTGGGTAAAATATAGAGATTAAAGATGAGACATGAAAAGGTGAAAATGAGATACGTGGATACAAAAGGTGATATGAAGATTAAAGATAATACACATTAGTTTGTGGGAAGGCTTCATACCCAGAGCCAATCAGGAGATAGTAACATACAAAATCAATAGAACAGTGACCAATCAAAGAAAATTTAACCAATAAAAATGGAAACAATACACACACCCCTCTAAGATAGCACTTTGTAATGCCCTTAAGACCAATAAAAATAGGACATGTAGCTCTGTAATAGATAGCACTTTGTAATGCCCTTAAGACCAATACAAATAGGACATGTAGATCTGTAATAGATAGCACTTTGTAATTCCCTTAAGATCAATACAAATAGGACATGTAGCTCTGTAATAGATGGAAAGTGTGAAGCCTTCTTGAAACCGCAATAACATTCCCTTTGTCTATAAAATTTCTGTACATAACAGTGTGGATTTATAATACAGGAAATCCTTTGTTGATATCTCATTCTCATTTCTTCTTCTATATTTATTTTCTTCATAGTTTTAAACATATATTCTCAAATAAAGGAGGAAATTAGAAACATAAATAGAGATGTGGAAAATAAAAGGTAAAGAAAATAGTTGAAAGTATACAAAGAGATAGAATTGAAATGGCAGTTGGCAAATGAAAAGACAATTCGAGATGAAGAAAAACTAGAGGTGTTGTGCTCGGTCATGGAGACAAGAATAAAGATTTATGTGGTTGATATCTCTTGTACAGAGAGAAAAAGATGTGTGATTCATTTTCTTAGGAAGGAGACAAAGCGAGCTTTGCCCTTTTGATGGCGTATGACAGAGTGAGTATGAACACTAAGGTTTCCACTTCTTCCCTACTCCATATATAAAGTGGATACATTCCAAAAGGAAAAAAGAACAGTATTTTTCCTAACTAGGTTATTCATAAACTCATTTTTTATTTATCAATATTATTACATGGTTTGCAAATAAATAATTATCCTAGAGCACCCCTTTATCTTGCTCTTGAAATGGATGAACTCAAAAAAATATGAAAAGAAACTATCATTAAAATTATATCCAATTCAATTTAGAAACCAAAATTCTAGACTAACATATTATTGAATCAAAATAAGCTATGTCAAAAAACTTCCCATGTCTACATAAGAGGATGTGTATAAACTAGTCTTTTCTTGTCCTTCATCTCCTTCATCTGATGCATATGTGAAGTCAGCATTGTGAGCATTGTACAAATTTCCTGAGGAGGTATTGTAACTTCCACATATGGAACTCTATAATGTGAAAAAAAATTATGATAGTGTCATGAAAGTGTTGGTTGATGCATCTAGCTATGGGTTTGACAATAAATTGAATTTTGTGATTTTCTCCAATACCTTCCACGATGGTGAGAGCTGTTGGGTTCTACGTGCCTTGATATGTATGAAAAAATCAAAACATTCCACAACGGAAGATTTAAACGGAATAAAAAAAACATCGATTAATCATTGAACGAAGTACATGTGTACCAATCACATCTGTGATTTCTTGGATCCCAGAGCGAGATGAGTCGAGCTGCTCAATTGTGCAGCATCTAGATGTATCCACTTGGTCCTCGACTCATCGGATCTCCTCATTCTCGTTGACGAGCCCCGTTTAATCTCCGTCGCCATCGTTATGCTGTCCGGATCGCATCGAAATGGAAAAGAGTCATGGGGCGAAGGGAGAAGAAGGGTGAGACCCCTGAACAATTCTGGTTTGGTTGAATTTTGTTTAGGGCCTTCCATTATTTATACTAAGTGTGTATTTTTCATAAAATTCTCGAAACTTAAGTATATCTTCCGACGTCCAAAAGACCTTTTGCGTGTGACCCTTTAGGTCCATGTATCAGTCTAGTCAATGATTCTAGAGGCCCAATAACCACTATTGGCCTTCCAAATTAATTAAATGTATCATCAAATAGATTAATTAACGTCGGATTGATCTAACCCAATCGAAAGGTTAAGTCTCCAAAAAGTGGGGTGCCAAGCTACACCTCGTGTTTTAGAAGATACAAAGGAGTGTATATCGACTCCCTTCATGGAACCTGTTTGCCATCGGTTATTGTGTATGTATAGTCCCTCATCCACTGACACTCCTAGGATGACTTAGGGTATGGTCAACTATTAAACCCTAATCGGTCATTCGAGTTAGTACTAATGTGTTCAAAAATCATCGAAGACCTCTTCTCTGATATTTCACTACCTTGTCCAAGGACTTCATCGCATCGTCTTCCTTGAGTTATCACCTCTTATAGTGAGAGTGGACGATCCCATCTTGACCACTCAATCATCTTTGTGAACTTCTTGATGCACCCGAACTAAAATCGTTTGGAATCCTATGAATAGAGACTCGTAGACCATAGTCAAAATATAAATGTTCGTCCACAAGACGTCTTAGGTGTCTCAGGTCTAAGGACCACTTATACAACTGTGACGTGAATCAACCTGATCGACAATTTGGTATAATACCATTCAGGGATTCATGTGGATCAATTCAATGAACTCTTTCCGCTAAAGAGAACCCACTGTCTATCCTTAGTGTCTCCACATAAATAGCTTAGGAACGACCATATTGATCATATGAGTGAGGCTAGATAGTGTTATTCTATCCGGATACTTGAATGTCCTTCTCAGGTATCTTTTGAATAGGAATATTTAGAACACATGATTAAAGACTAGTGATCTCCATATTATGATCTCATTGTAATTCACTAAGTTTGATCATGTATTTATGGACTTCATTATAAGCATCACTCTACACTATAATGAATATGTTTATTAATGAACATAGAATGAGATGTGGAATGTTTGATTGGCTTTCCGGCCACATATATCTCCATCTAGAACAAGAAGACAAGGTCATATGGTTGGAAGAATTTGAGTAAGGAAACCTCACTGACTGACTAGTTCATTTTTGGGCAATTTACAAGCCCTATAACATCCATGACCTTGAATTACATCACTAGGTGTTATTTATATGATCAGAACCAGAGAACAAAGAAATTGAGGCTCTACAAGGGGTCATGTAATTTTACGAAGTCAAAATAACATTTATTAGATGATTCCCAGTTTATCATCTATCAACTGATGATCTAGCCGAATCTGCATCACTAGAAGCATTGGTTCATATATTAGATAATGAATAATATGTTTGACTTGCTTCCAATTTTTTTTATTTTAGATATTTCCTATTCGCAAAAAATGTAATGGATCATCTTATTAGGATGGTCAATTGTAGTTAAAAAAAATCTAATAATTTAATTTATCAATTCAACAATCCTTGTTTATTGGACACTTACTCTATTCTATGGAAAATTACAAATTTTGTTGCATGAACGTAATTTCTCACAATGGCTTTATACCCTCAAATTGAGTTTGGCACTTCTTCAATGAGTATCCACAGCTCAATTTCCTACCATGTACACTTTTCATCACACTAAGTGATCCATTGTGCATTTAAAACCCAATATGAAAGTACATTTGCTTGCCATAAGAACATGGTAAATGATTTTCCAGAAATAACTTGGAGGTTTTCAAATTCATACTTCTGAAAAATAAATTATGATTCATTTTCATGAATGAATATTTAAGTAGGCATTAACATTCAAGTTTTAAGGTCATTTCTTCAATTTTCTCTCCACTTTAAAATTTATAGCTTTTTGGTAGCTTCATCAATGTTACCCACAAAATAAAATACATGTTTGGGAAGACTTTATAGTTATTCTGAAAGAATAATTTTAACGACATAAAAGGCTTATTCTAGGCCAATATATTTCTGTGAACTACTTAATATTTCCGCACTTCATGACCTTGGTCTAGCATGCTTTTGCCTCCACTCGTAAACTTGTACGTTTACAACGCTCTTCTATCTTAGTGAGGGAATCAGAGTTCACCACTATTTACATGTCAAAGTGAAGCCAGAAAAGTGTAGGCGAAGGATGATTCTTCACGTAAACATTGTAAAATTGCGCAGGTAGCAAGAAAAAAACCCTATCCAATACCGTAGTATTTGGCCTGTCAAGATATGTTTTTTTGTTTATCCATTTCCCTATTAATCCTGAATCTAATCCTCTGGTTGAGAGAAAGATATCCACGCGGATAAGATATTTATGGATTCATGAGAAGAGAGTAGCCTTGCTGGTCCCTTGGGTACCTATTAAATTTGAAATTGTAAATTTTTCTCTCATTTCTGACGTATCTATATATACTATATCTATAATAATATTGTGGATTTGTGTCGTACTTAATCAGTTGAAATGTCATACATATATGTGTGTGTTTGTTATGAAGGGCTACTCAGTCTTAGATAGAGTTAATTCCATATATCAATGCAATGAATTCAACTCTACTCTGAGGCATAAAAATTCATATGCATAAAATTAATGATATCAATATGCAAACACATGATAAAAATGTTATAAAACGGTAGAAAATAGCAACTTAAGCTAGATTTGGTGAAGCAAGTATATGACAATGGTGATAACACTGACAGTATAAATATATTTTTATAATATAAATTTTATGATGAAATACATGTTATCAGTAACCATAATTTCATTAATGTTATACCTACATAACTAACCGTTTCATCATTTTTAAATAAAAAAAATGATTCCAACTTGAAATTAAAATTGTAAATATACCAGGATCATTTGAGATATAAATTCATACAATTCATCCCATGAAATGAAAACAATATCTGAAAAGTATTTCAGTCATCCTCCCAATTCAATATCTTGGGTATGAACAAGTAAGTTGGAGTTTATTCACCAAGGAATATTTTTTGGAAAAAAACGGTAAAAATGACATAAGAATATAAATAATTGGACATGTTTATATTAACTATAGAGTTATATTAATGATACCATTCGCCTTTCTATATATCATCTAAAATTTCTTTAGGCTAGTATGGACCAGAAAAATCTCTGAGTGTGTCAGCTTGGGGGAACCATCTAACAGATGAAACTATTACCATCAAAAGGTAGATGAGATTAGTACCATACTTATGCAAATAAATGTGGAAAAGTTACTTATAATACTACTAAACTACGATACAACCACTTCAGCCATTGTTTTTGAAAAGCATATTATGGCTCTCCCATTGAGCCATTCACCTTCAGATATTGTTCACTTTTTCATTTTTTCTTCTTCTTTAGCACATCCATAAAACTTCTCGTAGACACAGTTATATTATCTAAATATGATTGAAAATATATGAGTCCATGCATAATTACACACTAAATATTAAGGAGATAAATAAATATATCTTTGGGATGGTAATTAAGGTTTTCATTGTTCCTCAATAATAAAATGATAATATTCTAAATATATTTTGCGTAATAAGTTCAAGTCAATAACAGAAACTTTTCTATCAATATCATCATGAGGGTAGAAAAACTAATAAATTATGATTAATATAGACTTTTTGAATGTGTTTAATAGATGATTTGGAATTTATACTGGCCAATATTTTTTACTCTTAAGTACCAGTCTACTATGTCATGAATATTTTTTTTTATTTAAGTTCCATTGCATATCATTGTAAAAAAATATAATGCTTTCAATGGAAACTTTTACCAATTAGTGATATTTTTATGTAATGTTTATTTATAATTTATTCTTATAGTGCTTAGGATTTTGTGCAAACTATTGAGTTTACGTAAAATTGTCTATGTTCACTAGAAATGATGTTAAATAAGAAATGGACCATGAATATGTAACATGCAAATTAATAATGTCATTTGGGATGAACATCCAACGGTTTTCATGTCATCATATTCTGAATTTTATGAGAAAAATAAATTCTGTTAGATTGAGTGGTACTATGACATTCAAGGTGAAAATATTAAGAATCCAGGATTGTAGTTTCTCACAAAAATCCATAATTATCAAATGATATTGTTTTATCGTAGGAGACTACTGCCACCTATAAACACCAATAAATTTCATTAAATTATTTGAATGATTCATCCGCATGCACATCTAACTTTAATATGTCAAAGGTACTATGTTTTGATGGTGTAAAGGAAATTATACTGGATTTTTAAACCAATTTCTTCTAGAAATAAGTTTCCCCCTCTTCCAAGCTTAAATTTTTTATCTAGGACAAATATTTATTGAGATAAGACCATCTAATTAATGATTCCAGCGGGTGCTCTTTATTTTACTACCCTTTTGGAGGATAAGCATTCCATGCATGATTATATCATTTTACTCATTTCATAAGATAAAGTGACTCCTTCGGAATTCAGATAATCCAGTAGTATCTTCCTCAACCCATAACCTGTGATTCAAAACCTTTGAGCTGCACCAATGTTCATAACATCTTATGCATTAGGGGGTGCATGGAGGGAGATTCCATTGGGAAAACATATTGATATTACACCTAAAATTTGACATTGGGGTTCTGTGATTTATGATCTTTAATTTATTATAAAATTATATGAATATGCATTAAGTATTATCCTCAATTTCATGCTAAATTACCTTCATACTGTATTTAATTTCCTTATTAGGTACTATTTAATTTCCCCCCAATTCATGATATATATTTTTATGATACAATTTAATTTTTATTGATAAATGGTAATGCATTTCAACTACCAATTCTGTGATATTTTTCATAAACATTATTAAAAATAATTTTATATTTCATTAATAATAATCTAAATAAATTATGGAAAGTAAAAAATAATAACTTTAAATTTTAAGAGTTAAAAATTAATGCTATTTAACTTTAAAAGTTACGGAAAATATTTGAGGACAACAAACCTGAAGGGCAGCCTCGCATGGGATGGCATGATTAAGGAGCCTTCTAAAGGGAGGGTCGCAGAGACGTTCCAGTAAAATCATGTTCCTTCAAGGGTTTAGATAAGTGAAGAAAGAAATGGCCCATGCGGATGGGGACTGTGCATCTACAAATCGAGTTGAGACTGGGTGTTTATTGGCAATAAAAAATCCTAAGTATGATGCTTGTTTGGGAAAAATGTGAAACCATATAGAGTTTCATAAGTAAAAGATTCATCCCGGCACATCAGAGAGTCATGTGAAGGGAAAATCCTACCTTTCATGCCTGGGATAGAGGAGCCCGTTATGGGCTGCTCCTAATTTCCTTCTAAAATCATTAAATATGAGACTATTTAAAATTTTAATTTAACGTAAAAGCTATTGGGTACATAGCACAAACAGGTGAAAAAAAAGATTGACAAAAACAATCATTTTGTGAATTTACTTTGGAACGAGACTGAGCAGCTGACCAATTGCAATTTTGTTGTTGACACTGAGAAAAATCAAGAGAACCTGACATCCATCCTTATCAGAAATTCTACAAGACTTATCATTGAGGACTACCAAAAAGCATAAAGCTCCAAACCAGCATAGAAATATGTTTTTTGATGGATAATATACCTTCCACTTGATCTTCAAACTTGAGGCTTTTGAGGAAAGGGGAGATAATTTGGATGAGTTTTCTCCAACTCTAGGTCATTCTAAAAATGATCACTATCTGACTGCTTAATTTTATTGTATGCTGATTCAATCGGAACGCTGAACTTGCACAAAATGATTCAAATACTCTATATCCTAATAATCATGATGGATCATCATTGAATACTACTAATTTTCCCTCTAACCATTTCAGATAAGAAGTTATCACAAAACTGTATCTTTTACTCATCATGTTATCATATTTTTCTTCCTCCATTTGTTCATATACCTTCTATTCCATCTTTTCTCTTTTATGAGTATCTCCTCTCCATGGGCGCCACTCTGTATAGCCTCCATGTGTCTTATATTTGAATATCCTTATCCTTCCACTACACAACCTTCTTCGCATACACTTACCTTATTTCTAATCAGCCTTGATGCCCTCTACATTACACTAAGTTAACATTCTTACTATGATCATTTTTTACCATAATTAATATCTGCCATGTCTTCTCTCCATCTGTTCTTTCACTCCCTTTTATTATTACTTTCTATATCTTAATATCATAATTATATTATGTCACCAATATCTCCAACTTCCTATTACATTTATTACAACCTCTTTACTCTCTCACTTAATCTTTTTAAAATATGAACTCCAATATTTTCTAATGACTAATACTTGAGCAGTTTATCTCACTCACTGCCACATGATTGATTATGTACCATCATACCAATATTATTTGACTGAAGATAAATTCAAATTTGAAAGACACCCAAACTTATGTTAACAATTTGGCATTATCACTGGGCCTGAAATAAGATTTTAATATTTCCATTTTTAAACCAAACGTATTAACTGAAAAAGTATTTTACTTGGATCTCTATATCTTCTAGTTCATCCTTAGTGCATGTTCCATTTTTTTTGATAAACTGATATCTGGTTATTTTACCCTTAAAAAGATAGGTGGACATTTGAGTTCTTCTTGAGCACGTCTTCAATTTTATTTCAAAAATATATAAATATCTATTTTCCCTTTCTTCATATTTACAGTTGAAAAAGAAATGTCATGGTAATATTAATATAACATATTTTTTAGTAGCTGATTTGTTTTAATATAATATGTTACCGTTTATCAGTATGATCCAAATACTCTTATAATTTAATAAAATGATTATTCATATCTCTCATATTATCCTAATGCATGAATTATTTCCTCTGATTGTAAAAGACATTGTTAGTTAAATGATACTGGAAATAGAATAAATTGGTCCTTGAATGCAGTAGATAAATGGAATGATCAAGGCTATGACTTTTGTGTACAGTATCAGACTTCTGACATGAGTTCACTTATAGAATGCCTCAAATTTTCATTTGATTTTTTTAAAAAAAATAACATAGGTTACTGAAACGAATTTGATAAATTTAAGAAGAGGATGCATTGTAAGTATCTCGGTAATCAATAATACATTTATGATCAAAATTAGTGCAGCATTAAATAATTTTAGGAGAGATTACAAAGAAGGGAGAGCTACCAAATCTGTAATCACGGTGCTTTTTAGAGATCCATCAAAAAGGGAGGATTTCCTTAAAAAACCAGAATTGAAATCTGATAAGTATTTTAGTAGAGCTTATAAATGACAGCAGTTCAAAATGGCGGGAAAATAACTAACACTGCAGGGAGAAGAAATTTGAAATTTAGGGCTATAAATAACACTGCAGGGAGAGCAAAAAGGGATACGGACAATTTTTTCTTCCACTTAAGATCCATTGTGGAAGCAGGAGCTGGAGCAGTCAGAAGGGCAATTCCCGACGGCCAGTTGAGCAGGATCCAATTGGATCTCATATCATCTTCTCTTTCATTCATCTGTTCATCGAACGCTGGTGATATTATTCAATTGTTTACAATACAATTTACATAGTTGATATGAAGATCAAAATAGTGTGGGCATTCGGGTTGTTGTTATCCACACTATATCAAAATCTTTACATATGAGAGTTAAAGAGAATTTAAAAGGCAAAACCCTATTCTCTCCAAAAACATAATAACACAATTAGATGTTTTACAAGATAAGAAGGTGAAATGGATACCAGATGATTTGGTAATTATCTTAATAAATTCCATAAAATTTCTAACATAGAAAGAAATTTACTCACTTTCATATCTCTCAGAACAAAGTTCCATAATATTATAACAAACTACTAAGTGAGCTTGAAAATTTTCATAATCTTAAAACCTGCGATTGTTTCTTTTTTCAAAACATTTCCGTATATATAATGATAAAGAGGGAAATGAAGATGATCTGGAATGGAAACATGGATAAAATGATGAACAACAATTGAGATTGTCTGAACATTTTGAAACAGACAAGTTTAGGTGTGCAAGGAAAACATGTCCAATACTCTTGACTTGTATGTTGAAATTTAATTTGATTGTTCTCCTTCCATTGAATCATACTAAAGTTTATAAATAACGTAAACTTAACACCTTCCTATTTGTACCTGCAATAACTAGTATTAGAACACGCTAACATTAATGTAAATTTTGCACACTTCCTCCTTTCAACTTTCTTATCAACTCATTTTGTAAGATTGAATTTTTTTCTACAAAATAGTTACTGTAAAGTCGACCCACTCATGATTATATAAAGGTTTGATAATTTCAGAATTATTTAAACAGTATATGGTCTGACCTGACCTCATCCCACTGTAAGGAAATGTGACAAACATATATTTGCTTAGGTCTATGCCACTCGAGCCCTGACCTGAATTCTATGAATTGATACAGTAATCAAACATATATCATTCTTTCAAGCGAGTAAGATGAATTAATCTGATAAAACACAACCACATAGTTTTTGTAGAATATACATTAGAAAAATGTAGTACAAGGCAAATATACGACAAAAATAGTCATCGTTGATATAGGACAGTGTTCACATTTTAACCATTAGACATGCATTTCACTCACTAGGAAGTGAAGTTTACTTCACAATAGGTCCTGTCAGACGATTCTACACTAAAACAAAGGCATTGACAGGATACAACCAGGGTTAAAATGAAAAACATAAATAATGAAAAACTTGCAATATAAAATCTCTCTACCTACTAGAACAGGTATCTCCACAATTTAAAAGATTATAAATGTTTAGTAAGCGGCAGAAGAACACGTGAATATCCTCATTTTTTCACATTATCAACATATTATCTGCACAAACAGAACAATAATCCACAGAAGCAGCTCTCCAACAGAATGAACATCTGAAACCATCTCTCTCTCTCTCTCTCTCTCTCTCTCTCTCTCTCTCTCTCTCTCTCTCTCTGTGTCTGTGTACACATACCTATCTCCAACACCCAACTGTTTTCTCAAGTAATTACATGTACTGCGCCAGCCACTGCTTGCACATGTCAAGGACGGGAAGGGCGTTGGCGTGCAAAGCCTGATATATTGTAGCAGGAAATAAGAAATGACAAAATATATTTCTATATATGAGAAAAAAATGAGTGCAAGTGTGATGGATCAGTGCAAGGGTGATGGATTAGTGCAAGGGTGATGTACCTGATGAGCTACGTATTGAACATCAGCCACACTTCCACTTCGCGACGCGATTTGGAAAGCACTCTTCAAGCGGCCACAGATAACGCATGCCAACACCTTCCTGTTCAACCAGATAAAAGCAAGAACAATTGAGTCACTCTTTTAACCATTCATCAGCATAGATTTTATATTAAATAAAAGAGAGAGAGAGTCGACCAAAGTTAGCAAACATATACGTTTCCTAAGCTTTTAAATTCAAGTGATATTCTGGGATTCACGAACCATCATTTTCAAATCAAGTTTTCAGAAGTAGCTATGATGTCTAAAGTTGGCTATCTTTTGAAAGGATTTATTCTAATAGATGATAAATTGGGAAAATAACCATTATAAATATCTTTTACTAAACCTGTAGACTGACCAAATATCTGCTACACGGCTTTCATCTTCCCAGGGAAAATTGACCTCAGACAATCATTCACTCATAAACATAAACCCAATAAAAATGGAACTAATCTGAACACAATCTACCTGTGGCTACTGGTCAACATGTCGATAAGTCGGTCTGGGCGCTCCTTGTGCTTATTGGCATACACATTGATTGCAGCCCCCAAAACCTAGGAGAGAGTGAGAGTGACATAATTGAACTTAAAGAATGAGTAAAAAATAAGAAAAGGTATGTTCGTGTTCTCTTCTCATTGTTCAATTATCTCTGGCTAAAAATATCTTGTTAAATAACCAACAGTATTACCTGGTCCCAGTCTTCTTCATCAATTAAGCCCTTAATATTCTTCAAAAAATCAGTTAACTGGCTGCCCCTCTTTCTCTCAGCAAGAGATGCTGCTACTGCAGCATAAATATCAGGAGCTGCAATCAAGATAATTAATATAGTGAGGAAAACACAATGGTTAAAAGATTTCAATAAACAAAGAATTAAAAAAAGTACCCGGAAGATTGAACTCGTGAATAATTTGGAAGGCTAAGTCAAAATTTTTCTCAGCGAGTTTTTCTGCAATCTTGCAACGCCGCCTGTTGAGGTACTAGTGGGAATTAGAGCCAGGAGAAGACCAAAATAGGAAAAAAAATGAAAAATGAAGAATCAATTATCCAACTAAAGCATCAATATCAAGTCAAATAAGCGGCAATGGATTTTGACATTTTCCCTCCGAAATGTCAAGAGGCTCGCTGTCAGAGATACCCAGTATTTCAAATATCTAGAACTGTAATTTTTTTATTTTCTGAAGAATAGAACTGTAAATTTCTACATGTTATATTTCATCAAATTTTTTTTGGATCCATGAATAAAACAAAATGGGCATCGAGTAGCGCCAGACAAAGAAGCAACAATTACTACTGAGTTGAATGTCTATTTTGCCATTGTAATGGTTCCCTACAACAACTTGGAAAATTTTATAATCAATATCGGAGCAACCAACTTCAGGTTAGTCATCAATTTAAAAGCAAAGAATCAATTTGGAGACCAATCATTAGAGTGAAAATCTATAAACCAAATAGTGCCCCCTACTGTTTTTAAACAACTTAGAGAAAGCCCTATAATTATTTCAATCAAGAATACCACAATTAAGGGAGTAATTATTTTGCAACTGAGAAAACAGATGATTATTTGATCCCTGGTTAGCGCTTGAATCTAACATTACTATCAGAGCCAGTTGGCAGTTCAAATCCCATAAGCAACACGCTGCACACTTGGGACATAAATAGGCAAGCGGCAGAAATAGGGGAATGTTGAAGAACAACGTCCTGCTTAAAGATGAAAAGTAATGTCCTTGCTACCAGCTATAGCTTTTAGCCCAGTTGTTCAGTGCTTGAATGTAAAAATCATAGCCAGTACTTTCCACCTATGCCATTTCACTTTTATACTTCTCCCCCCTACCGGTTCCTGCAAAGGCCTTGTACTTAATACTATTCATGTACAGATAGGGATTGGAAGTTTGTTGTTCAGTACCGAAGAAACATTGTTTGTCGACGAATGAACAGACAAAATTGCTTTTCCTGTTCTTGCTCATGTTAGTGTTCGTGTTTGTTCGCAAACATTCGAGATCATAGGCGAACAAACGCCATCCATCCGTGTGTTTGCATCTGAGTCCATAAATCTACGCATGGAACTCGCAAAAATGGATGCCAATCTGACGCTGATGCGCAACGTTTCTTCTCTAAGCAATATCAAAGGAAGAAAGATAGACACGTGTGATTTGACTCAGCGTTGACTAAGCATGTGGGAGTTCAGGTATAAATAAAGGGGCGGCGGACAACCAGAAGGGCATTCATTTTCTTCAAGAAGTGAGTTGTCAATAGTGGCCAATGCTGGGAGCAGGATCAGGCCTGCAGTCCAGAGCGAGGGGGAACATGAGGTGTCCTCAGGACTTCTTCTTCAATAATTTCTTTATCTCTCTATCTTCTTTACTTTTCTCCTGAACATTGAGCTTGGAAACTCTCAATAATTCCTATCGATTGACATACAAGTTTTCTTAGCATTGCGGATCTACTTATCAATCACAACATACAACAAGATTGTGGATTGATATTAGACGCACTGTTTAACATAGAGCCCCATCACTTTGTTTGTTCTCTCTGGTAGTTCCATGAATTTTTACCCATACTTAGACCTGCAGTAGAAGCATAGATGAAGTGAAGAGCAAACAAGAGATATGTTCAAGAGGAATTCAAACATATATTCGAGAGGAATGTTCGCCTCATAGAAAGGGCAATAGGTGAACCCTTTTGGAAATGAGAGGAAGTAGTTCTTGCTCTTCCAAAATGGCATCAGCTCCGAGCGACCAAGACAGCGAGACTAGCACATTTTCTTCCGCTGTCTAAGTAGAGATATGCTCAAAAAAACGGCACCTTTTCCCTGCCACATTTTTGCGAACAGACAAACCATTCTCTAACATTGTTTGCCAGGAATTTTCCTGTTCTTTCACGAATTTACGCACATTCACAATCAAACGGAATATTTTTTTCAAATATCTAAGTACAGAATTTTATCCTATCCGACGGATCTTCAATATTTCTAGGTTTGACAAACTTCATTCAAAACATAATCTAAGAGAAAGTATAGATATAGACAATACATAATCAAACCAAAAAAAAGAAATACCAACCGGAATGTATCAGGATCACTCGGATTTCCAAAAAGTGAATATTCCCATCGATGCTGATCGGTCTCATTGAAAGCTTTTATCACATCAGTCTGAAAGTTGTAAACCAAATAAGACAGCAGGTAAGGGCACTTAAATATTGCTACAAATTCTGAGTTATGCCCAACATTTTGAACAAAATGATACATAGAATCTCAAGGGGAAACGAGAGGAACAACATGAAACGACAACACAGGCACCTGAATTGCTGCCCGAGCGGAAAGCTTTACAAGGCCCTCCTCACTGAGCTTTTCAGAGGCACTCTTTCTGCGCGTAGTTTTTGTGGCAAGCTTCGTTTCCCCTCCCCTGTGCCTTGCGGATAATCCTTCCTCAAAATGAGTCTAACAACAGCATGTTCCAAAATTAATAAAAATGTAAAGGATACTTATCAAAAAAAGAAATTAAAATGATCAAACCAAAAAAACAGACAAAATTTATGTAATAAAATGACTTTAAATAAGAGTCTGAATAATCTTTAACCACTATCTGAAAATTAATACATCAGAGAAATCAAATATTATTGCAGAAAAAAATACTATCAAAATGCAACTCTCCCACAATCATTTAAACGGCATATTACTTGAACTAAGATCAAATTCTTCACGAGGGTAAGAATTGTGTATCACTATTTTGATCTAGACATCAGATCTGTGTGATTATTCCATCATCCGGTGCTCATCCAGTCCTTGGACTACATTTTGTCAGGTATATATGAGACTTAAATAATCACTCTGGAAAAAAGCAACACCATCTGTGAGAAAGCTTTGATATTGATGTGATCCGACACTGCATCTACGAGCGTCGGCCCAGGCCCACGTCGGGAGCCCATTAGCGGAGTCTACTTCAACCTACTGCCGGAGGAAGAGGGTGGCTTTTTGACTCTGGTAAGTGCCTACGCACCTCTCCCACTTCGAAGGCCCTTCTGATCTCCATCGATGCAGACGATCACTGCTGCGCGAGGGCAGCATCCCCGGCCGAGTCAGACGTAGTCGTCAACCCCGTCTGCTCAGAGGCGTCGTCAACCCTGCCACTCGTCCTCCCTATTCCTCTATCTTCCTATCTTCTTCTATCTTCCTCAGACACGTGAACTATTGGACATTGTTAAGTTCTATCAAATAGTTTGGAGTTACAAGGAGCTTAACAGATATGAGGCCTATTTACATTAATATGCACAGAAACTGAATCCACCTCTGAGATAAAAAGGGAGAACGGACGGCAGGAGAAGTCACTTTGGCAATTGACTCTTATTATCTCCACTTCTCTCTCCCTCCCCCACATGCACACAGTAGGTGGCTTTTGTGGGGTCATATGTTACCAGCCACTTCACCCAGGTCATTTTGATTTTTCTCTCCCACACACTCACATAGTATCAGCCTAGTTTTATCCACTGACACCTTTAACAAAAAAATGATAAAGGTCAATCAGTCTTAATAATTTCTTCATTTATCATGGTATGAGGATGATTAGGTCATGGTGCTCTTGATCATTATTAATTGAAATTTCCTTTCTTATAATGATTGCAATTTTCTTTGTCTTTGTGATACTTGACAATTCTCCTTGAAACAGTTTTTCCTCGTACAACTCTGCTTCTATTTCATAAAGCTCTTGATTCTCTATATCTTTCGCTTATTTACGAGGACAAGACAACTCTTTCTTCATATGGCCTCCTTTTAAATGTGATTCCCCTACTTGTGAGAGCACTTTCCTCCTTTTCTTGGGAGAACTTCATCCCTTACGATTACTGTCAACGGAGTATGACCAAGCACATGCTCCGTCACATATAGCACACAGTTTTAGGCAACTGTTGGCCGTTGTTATAGCCGTTGGCAGATCTATTGGGCGTTGGAAAAAATGGTTGTTAAGCCCAATAACTGTATATATGTAACCCTGGAAATCTAATGATACTTGAAGGTCTCTTTCTCTTACGGGATTCCCCGTTCTCTCTCCAATTCTTCTTCTTCTTGACAATCACAATTGAGTCTCATGTCGCAACCATTTTTTCCTCTTCGTGGCTGTGATTCCTCTTTGCAATCACTATCTCCCTCGACCTTCAGTGACCAATCTCTATTTCTCAATATTACTCACTCCTTTATGATCAGCTTTCTTGTGTTCAGAGTACCTACTTTCCTCCAGCAATTGCAAATTTTCTACTGTTGTCAGCGTAATTGGAGATCATTTCTTTCCTCTTTATGGATCCCTTCTATTCTTGGAGACAACATCCTTCTCTCTAAGAATCCGTTCTTTGTTCACAATTTATTATTCTCTTACACATTGTGATCAATAACACATCTTCACCATTAGATTGACAATAAAACATCCACGTCAGACATGTTAGATACATCGAGTGAGATAACTCTCCCTTCTTCAGCAGCAAAAATTACGAGGCCAATTATACATTTTGATGTGTGGTAGTATCACCTCCATAAATTACAGTACACTAGAAAAAAATACTTCCCATAGGGCCAGTATATCCAGATTAGCCTGAAAGGCAGATAGAATATTCATCTTAATTAAGATTCTCCACCATGATTATAAGCTATTACAATCAACAGATTTAGGAAGAAAGCCATCTTAATTAATGCCTTCCCCACACAATGTTTACGAATGTGGGTGAAGACTAAATACATCCAGACTCCGTCAAAAACTATGGTAAGCTACTAGTCTCAGGTAATAAATCAGATTTGGAATAGTCTTCCGAATAAGGAGAGCACATGAAAAGGCTTAGAAAACATAATTTGAAGCGATAACATTGTCAACTAGGATTGGCTGCTCCCCAAATACTTTTTCCGGGAGGCTCACATTAATGTTATTTCACATCATCAATAAAAATTTTTTAGCAACATTTGCAAACCTTCCCCCTTCATCATCCATCTCCTGACAAGATAGATTTAAAAGTCACGAAATGTGTCTTTTATTGCTACTTACCCACACAAAAGGCCATAAAAATTTTCATTTTCTCACCAAAACGTTTTTTATTTATGGATGTCAAGCTGAATGAGAAATCTCATTTCCCTTCAACACCTAAAAAAGTATTTTATTTTATCCAAATCATGTGGTGAGTGGCTTATTTTCCTATGAACCCATCCAGACCCATAACTTAGACTCCCATATCGGCTTTAGTGATCCCCAAGATATCCTCCATAGCTGCCTCTAAGGACAACAAAATCCCAACAATGATTTGGACAATCCTACTGCTTTGCATAAGTACAAAAATGACCCTATTAGTCTTCTTGATCAGTCCATCATACCTTCAGTTGATTCTACCTACACCAGTGCCCAAGCTGGATGACTTAGGTATACTTATAGCTGACCACAAGGGTACCCACGCTTGCTTGATATACCAGCTATATTATATGAGAAAAAACGAATATGGATAACCATTTCAAGCACACAATATGTCTCTTCTTACACCCGGAATGAGAAAAAAACCTTACAAGGAAAAATAAGGTGACTCGTTATTCTAAACACAAATGGAAAAAAGAAGAAACAGCTTAACACAAAATCCAGACCTTGGCATGTTCCAGATGCCTTATTGCCTCTTCTTGGGTAGTTGAATTCATAAAGAGTTGAATACAACAAAGACCCGCAGCAACATGATCACCTCTGATTACCTAGACAACAAAAGAAATAATTATTTGAAGTAATTCCATATTAATATGTAGAAATTAATGACATGCAGTTTTTAAGAGCAAGCATAATAAGGTTTCCAGCAGGAGGTCATAAATTCAAAGTATATTTTCAGATCTCTCTATGGAAACCGCGCATGCTGTATTCAATATAGGCCCAATATCATAGACATTTATACTATCTACAGTATACGCATACATCATCAAAAGAGTCGAGAGATTTGGCCATGCAAAACATACCAAAGGGCCTAAGATATCCATTTTTTGGTTAGTTCTCAACTCTTTAATATATTTACCCTTCAACAGTTTGAGGTACTTATAAGGATTTTAAATATCCATCTTGCCTGAAAATAATAAGTTTGCAAGCGGACGAGGACTAACACTTAAAGAAACCGATAGAAAACATTAGCACTATGTCATAAACAAATTACACAATTGAAGGTAGAAAAATAAATTTTAAGGCAAGGAATTATGAAATGATAAAAACATTCAACTTCAGCAGGACTTTTGTCTCTGAATGGCCCTACATATCCAGACAGTAGTATGTTTCTCCTAATGCCCCTCCCGTATCCTCGCGTAAGCCCATCAGTCGGAAAAATGGCGTTCACCCATTCCCAGGCATTTTGTTCCCCTGTGCAGGGAACTGTTCTGTAACAGGGATTGCTCCATGTCCAAGAATTCGGCCACCCATTGATCTGAAAGAGCACTGTCTATGATCGGGTTCCACATTCCGTCCCAACAGGCTCGCACCATAGCATTAGGGCACTGTGGCAATGCATATAAGCGAGGAAATGCCTCTCTCAAAGTGCATTGTGGAAACTATGCATCCAACCAATGCTGAAATGCTGACCCATTTCCTAACTTGGCAGAGAAGAACTTGCCCCTTCTCCATTTAGGCCCTTGATTCCTGCCCTAACCTCCTCTGATAAAGGTCTAATAAGTTCTGCATGTTATTCTTGAATCACAATCCATGCACCCCTACTTCACCGCTTCCACCAGGTATGTTTCCCCTTCTTGGAAAAAGGCTGAAAGTGTTACATGATGGTGTGACCCACTGCATATGTCTTGATATGCTCCTGGCCCACTACCATCTGTCTGGTTTGTCCGTCTTTGACCATTTGCTGCAGGATGGAATTTTTTTGTCTTAGTGTCTCGTGGCCCTAGCAATGATTACCTCAATCGTTGCCTCCAGTCCATCTCCAGTTTCTTGTCCCCTCTACAACTAACCACTCCACCTCTTCCATTCATTAGCCTCTTCTTCATCTAGAGTTCCTACGTCCTCCATATCTTCCAACTGTTTTATCATTGTTAAGGCCTCACTTCTCTTCTTCCTGCCCTCCCGTATATGCTTCCAAAACCTTAAAAGGTGCTCCTGAACTTGTAATTCTAACGGCAAGTGTCTGCCTCAGATCAGAGCCTACCTCGAGAAGCCAACCTGTTGTAGCCACCTCGTTAAAGCCGACCATTAGACTAATTTGAAATCATGTGGAGCTTCTGTACGCCTCAAATCAGGGTGTGATCTTATAGTGGCCATGGAAGTGATCTCACTCTTGCTAATCGGAACCGCTCTGCCAACTTTACTAAACATAGGAATTTTTCCAGTCTAGATCGCATGCTGCAGCTTGTCATGATCCTCCATGTATACAAAGTCCATGGCCCCATTTCTTGTAGGGCTGCCTCTGATACGAACCACCAAAAGACTTCTGGATCTGGATCCCACCAGTTCATGTCATTGGGTCAGTCCCTTGTCTCTAAAGACACACTGAAATCTACCCCTAGCAATAACGAACACCCTTGGAACCTGGACACCAGGTCAGCAAACTCATCACTCTGCCTTTTCAGTTTGACCTCTGCAGAAATTTGACCTATCAAGTGTCCAGTTTCGAGAACATTGCCTCATTTCAAGCTACCACCACCCCCCAGAACGGTCAACTGCATTAGTTGCAAGGAGTCCTCTTCTTACCACATACCAACATAGTTATATGTAAACATGCCATTGTGGCTCCCCATCCTCTCAGATAGCTTCCCACTATTGCCTCCTCTCATCCCGGAGGCCGCGAATGTCTCATGCAAAACATTTCATGGTTGGGCGAATGTTTACCCTTCCCTACTCACTATCGGCTGCAGTCCAACCACTGCAGTGATCTCTGTTATTCAATTATTTTAAAAGGGGTCTTCCTCCTCATTTAGCTCCCCAACTGCTCTGCCACTTCTTTGTTGATAACATCCTTGCTCATTCCCGAAGGACTGGCTGCCCCCATCTGTCCATGATCCACCTTAGTGCTGCATCTTTTTAAGTCCTAGGCTGCTAAGTTCACTCTTCTGCTTTTCTCCGCCTTCATTAATGCAAAGATTCCCCACTCATGTTTCATTCCCAATTTATTTATTTTGCATAGGAGCCCTTCCCCTTAAGTATCCTCCTTTATCACTTGTCGCAGACGCTGGCCTGCAACTCAGCCACTTTAGCTCTTGTCCTCAGTGCGTTTGGTTCCTCTAGTTGACGCATGAGCTGAGGGCCAAAGAGTGTTGTCCCCTCAATTTGTCCAAAGATTGCTACGGCGCTTCAGCCAATGCCAACTCCCTCTGCGTGCCCCCTGCTGGTCGTCATCACAATGAATGCTAGCCTTCATCATGCTTTCTGCCCCTTTTGGTGTCGGGTCGGTTGGGCTAGGTTTCAACTGTGTTTCCCCCCAGTGCATTGTGGGGGCCCCTCCACTGCTGCTTTCCAATCCCCCTTAATGTTGTTCTTTTCTTGAAGTCTTCTTCCATAAATGCCTTTCTAAATTGTGGTGGCTGCAGCGGCGGCGGCAGCCATACAGAAGCAGACCCCTAAATTACATTCTGGGCCCTGAAATTAGATAAAAGATGGAGGCGTGGCTTCCATAAGCCCCTTTACCTCATCTAACAACATGTTGGGGTTCCCTTATTCCAGTCCAACTGAAAGGACTTGCCAGAGCTTGCCACATGGCCTGATTAAAGCCTCCAATACTGGCCTGGTTTAGTATCTGATATGATCCAGCAGCAGGTATACATTCGGAGGAAGGCACGATCTGGGCCCATTACGCAAGCACAGGGCCAACCAGCAGCGTCTCATATTTAAAGGTCTCTCTAGAGGCAGCCTAGGCAGGAATTCACACAGTAAGCTTCCCCTTCCTCTCGTCTTCTCCTCCTCGTCATCGATCGTGACCCTCTCTTCCGTGGTTCGTAGGTCGGCGTCCTCCCAACCAGGCTGAGCCCTCAACTACTCTCCGGCGATCCTTTGCTAAGCTCCTCATCATTCCCGTTTCTTTCCTCTCCAACCCGCAAATTCATGTACCTTAAGTCTTGCTCTCTCCCTGTTCCTCTCCCTGCCTCGTGTTACTGCTACTTTGGAACAATCTCTGTTATTCCACTGAATTTTGGGCATTACACTTGGTCATTGATCCGTCCCCGACAAGGGAACGTATCAGTATCCCATTAGGACACACCGTGCTTCCAGAATGATTGTGTTTCGCCCCCCTATTGAGGTTCCATCTTTTGGAAGGACCCGATGCCAGTTTAGCTCCCTTCTCCCGTTCACCTCTTGTGAACAGCCAATGACTGTAATATATGCTGCAATAGAGGCCCCATAGACGAAGAAATCCCTATTCCCTAGAGACCACAACTCTGCTTCGTTGAGGAATGGAAATTTCTTCCCATTTGTTATGGCGCCTCCTCCATCACTCGGTTCCTCTCATAACCTCTCCTACTAGGCACCCCATGAGAACCCATGATGTCCATTCATCTCTCTCCTCTCCACTCTAGTGTCCCCTTTCCTCAGGGGTACCCCAAGCTCTTCGTCTCCGGCCTGGGAGCCATTAGCGGTTTGATCCTTCGTTCTCCTCTCAGACACTCCCGGCGATGATGGCCCATTCATCTATACTTGTGGCATACCAACAAGCCTCAGCATTCCTTCACTATTGTTCAAGTTTCACGCATCGGTATCAATTTAACCCCCTCCAACCCAACGTTGGTGACTCAGGTCTGAGAGATGCTCTCCACCGGCATGGTCCCACTCTAACCCAGCCTTCATCTTCATCCTCTTCTGTTGTGTAACCTCCCCAACCTCCTCTACTTGTACCTGCAAGGACATCCTGCTGGCGAACCCTGTATGTTCCCCTTTTAATACCACAGAGGCATCTCTCCCTCAGCGACCCGCTCTCGCCGGCAGCCTCGGACCACCTTTGAGTCTCAACCCTAACGCACCATCACTATCTGGAAATTGTTCCCCATGCTTATGCGATACAGCACAAGCTTGGAGATTCTTTGTGCGGGTGATCTTTGTGTGTGCAGCCACATCACCCAGGAGCCTCCTCATCCCATAGCTTGGAGACCTGGCCAGAACCATAACTTGCTGGGATCTTCTATGCTGAACCCGTGGCCCATCATCTTGCTCTTGTTATTAAACCACAGTTCTTGGATGATTGACGCAAAAATTTTGCAGCAGTTCTTGTTATTGCTCTTGTTATTCCCATAGCCTTGATTCTTTTTCCTCTTTAACTTCTATATTTTTATCTGGCCACCAAACCTAACAAGCTGAAAGTAAAGAAGTCAGGAATTAAATCGTGGGTATGTTAGTTTATCCTCCCTCCCCCCCCCCACCTCTCCTTAACTGCTGCAAAGACTGCAGCAAGGAATGCTGCAGGGCCACATCAAGAACTGCCAGAAGAACAGCACCAAGAAACACAGCAAGGCCACTGCAAAACTGCCCCCACTGCAGCAAGAAACCACCGCAGGATGAGTCATGACACGAAGAACCACGAGGCATGCTGCAGGAGACAAATTTTTTTTTGCCTTCCTCGTAATGTTGTTTTGTCTCCACCAATTCAGGAAAGAGTCTTCTTCCACTAATGACTCTATTATGATAGTCACTTTGTATTAGGACCGGGCCTCATTGGGCCTATTTTCTCTCCACCCCTCTCTTCTTTTCTTTCTTGTATGCCATACTAATATGGCATCCACTAATGGAATTCACTTGGAATGATTTTTTTCTCTTCTTCTCAGCCTTTTCAGTATCCTTCATGAGGAAACTGTTGCATGTTATTGTTACAGAGAAGGGAGCTCATGGTATATTCCATTCGCCTATTAAAGCAGATGCCTTGGAATAAATATAACCCCTGCTCCCTTGCATACATCTCATCTACCTTCCATCTGCTCAATCCTTAAATGGAATACTCCATATTGGAAACAGACAACATATCAATATCAAAATAACTATGAAAGGTAAATGCAGTAAAACAACATAGAATACATTTAGTTTTAAGTGACAAGCAATAAATTTCATATCAAACTCAAATGACAAATAGGAGAAAATATGTACCTGGAACTTATAGAGATAATTGAAGTGTCTATGAGTCTCACAGAAACTACACACACGCGTGAGGGAAAGTAAAATGTATTGTCTAACAACCGAATCTTCGGGCATCTTAGCATGCCTGTCAGAAAGAACACCCTCTAAAATACTCATTGCTCCATAGCCCACACAAAGCTCACACAGATCCTCAATAGTCCCATAATCAGTTGCCAAAGGGTCAGATCTTTGAGATGATAATGAAATCCCAGGACTATGTGACTGCTGAGAAAGAGATGGAACAGCATCAAGGGGAAAAAACAGGATACACGCATCCAAGTAGTGACCATGCCGGAACAAGAAGCTGAGCAATTTTTGTCGCGCAAACTGAAATTGTCAATTCGAAAGTATCATAAATAATTATCAAAAAATGCGCAAAAGAACAAAATTTTAAAATTAAAAAAGAAATTAAACAGGATATATGAGCATATTCCACCTTGTGTTTGATATTTGATTTAAAATTAGTGTAGATAACTGAAATAAAATATAATAAATGCTTTAATTTTATCCAACCATTAAGTTATGAGGAACAGCTTAACTTGCAACAAATGATCGACTCCCATCATTAAGTTCCCTTTTCAAAATGATAGAACAAACCTCTTGTAAATAGTACTTGCATTCAACTAATCGAATGTTGTCCAAGTTGCTGCGCGGCCCGTCATCAGAATCAGTCATTGATTGGTTATTCGAAGATCTCTCGGAAAGCCTTGATCTCTCAGAACGAGGAAAGGTAGATGGCATGTACAGAACATTTAGGTAAGAATCAGCAGAAAGAGAATCATCCAAAATTGTAGAAGCACTTCTCTCCAGATGGTCATACCTACACAATGCTCATTAGGTAAGAGGCACTATTACAAATTATCAAAAGCCAAAAATAGAAACAGTAAAAATATGCAAAAGGGAACCAAGTTATCAGAGCAAGAACACATATATTGTCATCATGTCATACAATTTATTATACTTGACAGAATTTGTGATCATGATTATAACTCAATACTCCAGCTCATATTCCTAAGAAACACTTTAATTTTATCTTTGTCTAAATGTGGATTAGAACATGGATCTTCAGAAAGCTAACCAATTCTCTTTCACAAACATAAGAAAAGATCTGTAAAATCCTATATTGAGAGCCAGGGAGAGAGAGAAACAGGGTGGCAAGTGGAACCCATTCCCCCAAGTCCGAGAGGAAGAAACTACTGACTTCTACTAGTAGTAGAGATAGTCAAATAAGTGTATAGACGACCAATCTTCGGGACGAGATATCCAGCAGAAGATGATCTCAGAGGATATCTCTAATTTAAAGTAGAAGCTGATTTCCATAAGAATTAAATATGTGAGAGTTTCTGGCATAAGATGATGAATGCAGCATAAGATGGTTCTGTAGAATCAATGCTCTTCTATTAAGTTTCTAGATGGAGGACAGAAAGAAAGAAGAATCCGGGGCAGAGAGGAGCAGGGCAGTGGAAGGAACTTTGCTCCCTAAGATGAGTCCCATACACTAAATATAGGAATATGCACATAATTAATCTTATAATCCCTAGGGTCATCTTCATTTATCTAGCCCATTAGAGGATTTTGAGCAGTTCACTTTGAAGGAAATTTCCTTAAATTCCAATACGCCTTTAAGTGGGCACCCAAGATTCAAGAATTTAAGCTTGCAGCTTTGCTCAACCACTCGTCTCCTCCTTATCCTATTCCTCCCCTGTCGACAATCCAAACATTCCCTACCTCCCTACAATTACTTCACTGGATCTTAACCCACCTTGCCATCCTCGGCTTTCGACAATTCCCTTCCCCTCTGATTGTCTCATCCTTACCAAATCTCCAGCCTACTCCTCACTTGTTCCCTATCTCCTCTACTTGATCTCGCTACCCTCTCTCATAAAATCATTTCCAACATAAAACTTACATCGACGTGCATATCAGTTCCCCTAAACCTAACAACATCTTACATAGACTTGCCATATTTCATCAGTAAACTGGATAAGTTATCATCAAAACGTTGAGCAGAACTTGACTGATCTATGGGATTAAAACTTTCCATATTTTGAAGGCAATAATCCAGGCTATTGGATCCAGTTAACAGATTGATATTGCCGAAGCATTTTCCTTACAGGAGAATACAAAGTATTCTCCATGATGATTGAAGAGTTCAACTTCTATAAGAGTTCTCCATTGGGTCACCACACGTTTTTTAGCTACCATGCTCCCCCAAGAGACAACAGACTGACTCTTGCTCTTCTATGACATAAAGTTACCACTTACCTCTTAAGAGAAACATTATAACTAGTAGTGGATGGCAAACAACTGCCAACTTGCCCAATCAGAGTAGCCACATGCATCCAAGTAACCCCAATTCTGGTGGAGATGCCCGTTGCAAGAATGGCATATGATGTAATGCAGAAACTCAAGGTAGCCGCTATATCATCAGTGCATAGGGAGGATAGAAGTGGCAATAATACCCATGTGAGGCTTGTCAGATGGCCGAACACGGAAAGCTGGCTTTCAGTAATGTGAGTGAACACAGTTTTATTCATTTCTATAGCGTACATGTGATGTATGGAGTCCTCTATCCAGTCTGTCCCCGACCCATTGGTTTCCTTATATTTGTTGACGACTGTAAAAATTTTACTTTGGGTACATCTCTTGAAGGCCAAATCTAAGGTTGCAAAGGCAGCCAAACTATTATGTGACATTATTCAGAACCATTTTGATACCTCTGTGAAGTGATTTCCATCTGACAGTGCCCGGGATTATTTTAATTCTCAAGTATCAAGCTACTTTGAACAAAAGATAATCCTCGATGATTCTTCTTTCTTGAGCACACCCCAAACGAATGGAGTCATAGAATGTAGATTGGGTATGGTATGATGTCGGCGAAAACCCTGATTTTGCACCGACATGTTCCCAAGGCTTATTGGGGAGAAGTTTTTCTTACCAGCACCCATCTCGTCAATTGGATGCCTTCTAGGAATTTTGGATATGAGAGTCCTCGACATAAACTGTCCAAACATTTTCCTTTGGTAAAGTTGAGGACTGATCTCCTCCCCAATACTTCTGGATGTGTGGCCTATGTTCATGACACTTCAATCTCTGGGGGAAAGTGATATGATCCGGCAGCGGGTTTATGCTCGGAGGAAACCACAGGCCGGGCCCATCACGCACGCACCGGCCCAGCCCACATCAACGCCTACTTAAGAACCTTCCCCGCGAGCAGGGAAGGGAGGCAATCAGACAGTAAGGTTTCACTCTCTTCTCCTACCTCCCTCTCCGGGTTTCCTTCACTCTCTCTCTCGTGGTTCATGGTTGACGCGCCCTCTTCTATGCAGAGCCGACAGCCACCAGCCCCGCCCATTCCCGTTTCTTCCCTTTCGACCCAGGGAACTTCTCCTCTTCCTCCCTCCCCTCTCCTTCCTGTTATCGACACTTGGATCGTTGAACTATTTCCACTTGGATCCTTCCTGTTATCGACACTTGGTGCGTATCGACACTTACATCACAGCTGTTCTATTCTGTACTAGTGTCACGTTCGATGAGGCATTATCTCGAGGAAGAAATTCCCTGAAGCCGGGAAAGTCACAGGCCAGCTTGAAGAGCCCATGTGAGGATTATATGGTCCTACAATACACTACCAATGAGCAGTCAATAATTGACAAAGGCAGCCCAGCATCTGACTAACCTCACTTAGACCAGATTCAAAGTTGCCCACTAGCAATGGTGCAGCTCCACTTCCCAAAACAGTAATCCCAAATGAAGTGCCCCAAGATTTGAGAATTGTTTCTGCAAAACCTTGAAACAGAGAGGAGGAAGACATGGACAGACAGTCGTATAGGCCCATGACATTGTGCAAAGGTATTTTTTAAAACATTTAAACAGACTATCACCTGACGAGTCTGTGACCCTCCCAATGGAACCTTACATACCCATTTGGTCTATCCAGACATGTTCAAAACCTCCTCTCTCCATCCATGCCCCAAGGAAACCAGGCCGTCTAACGTCCCTCCAATGCATGAATAGCCCCATCAATACATGTGGTCCTTCCCCTGAACAACACCTCATTCCTACGCAATCATGTGGCCCAAAGTGCAACCAGTTACCCACCCACCTTCCTTTCTTCTACACCTCTAACTCTAGATTGAGCCAAAACGCCTCTTCTGAATTCATGTCCACCATTGATATCTCTTGAATGGACCAAATTGTGTGAGCAAAAGGGTGGTCAAAAGATAGGTGTTGGCAGTCTTCTTCCCCTCTTGAGCATAACACACGTAACGACGATGTATCTGGGTATAGCTTGTTGCGAAAGGTCCGGGTCATTAGTCTTCTCCACAATAGAAACCGGGAAAAATCCAGGCCTTCGTCGGGACATTTTTTCCACCATATGAACTTACAAACTTGGATAATTGTCACGTGCTCCTCTTGCCCCTCTCGAATCCTCACATATGCCTTTTGAACCGGAAAAAGGGCCATTGACCCATGTCTGGCCATTGACCCATGTCTGGCCATCTTGTTCAGTGTACCTTGGGATTAACTGTGCTGCAGACTGCTCTATGTCCAGGAATTCAGTAACCCTTTGGTCCGACAAGGCACCACAAACATCAGGTATCCACACTCCATCCCAACAGACCCAAACCTTGGGATTAGGGGTCCGCATGATGCATGCAAGCGACGGAATGCTTCATACAATGTGCCTTGTGGAAACCATATATCCAACCAATACTGAAATACTGAGCCCTCGCCTAACTTCTCAGAGAAGTTTTTTACTTGAGGGAATATTTGTCTGTGTGCTTGCAAAAAGGGTGACAGCCCTTGGAATGGGGTTCCTTTTTTCTCCCACTCCAACCCCCTGCCATAGTTGTCCCACAAAGTATTTTAATTGTGCACAAGTTTTTGAAACTGTACTTAATGACCCTATTATCCAATCTCAAATTTCACATTCTATGAAAGATATCAAATGAAATATTAACCCGTCTGATCAGACAGTCTCGGCAAATGTGGGGACAATAAACATACCAGGAGTTGTAGAACAAGCTTTGGCCAGTAAACCATGGAGTCAAGCAATGGATAAGGAACTGAAGGTTCATGAGAAGAACAAAACACACGAGCTAGTAACTCTCCCACCGGGTAAGAAGGTGGTGGTGCGCAGTTGGTTATACACTCCTAGGTATCAAGCTCATAGAACTTTGGAAAGACAAAGCCAGGTTGATATTCAAGGTTTCACCCAGTCTTATGTCATAGACTACTCTAAGACCTTTGCACCCATAGCCAAATTGGATACTATTTAGGTACAATTGCTTTTGTCGCAGATCTGAATGGGGATATCCAATAATATTCTGTGAAAAATGCTTTGAACTTGGAGAACTTGACGATAAGGATTACATGTCCCTACCTTCCAGATACAAATACAACAGCAACAGGGGTATTGTATGCAGACTGAAAAAGACACTCTATATTCTGAAGTAATCCCTCCATATGTGGTTTGACAGATCTATCAAGACAATGAAGCAACTTGGCTATAGACAAAATAATGGGAATGACACCCTCTTCATCAAGCACCAGAACTCCAAACTGGCTGCCCAAATTGTTTATGTTGACGGCATAATTATCACTGGTGATGATGATAAGGAAGCCAAGCACCTCAGCAAGTCACTTGCCAGTGAATTCGACATGGCTCATTCCAGTGAAGATATACTCATTTCTCAACATAAGTAGACCATTGGCTTACTTCAAGAAGCCAATCAGCTGGTTGGTAAACCTGCAAGCACTCCTACAGAACCTACTGTAAAATTGGGTCTAGGAGAACCATTCCCACAATAAGTCGGGATCTTTAAAAGAGATTGAATGGCAAGTTGATTTACCTACACCATACACTACCCGATATTTAATTTGCAGTACGTGTGTTGAGCCAACAAAAGCATGATCCCCATGAGATATATCTCAATGCCGCCCACTGATCCTTGCATACTTGACTGGAACCCCAGGAAAAGGGTTACACTTCAGGAGGAACTCAGATTTGCAAGTCTATACCAACGCCGAATATGCAAGCTCAATAAAAATCAAAGGGCAACATTGGGCTATTATGCATGTGTGCATGGTAGTCATGCCAGTAGGAAGAGCTAGAAACAGCTATTTTTCTCCATATCAAGCGCTGAAACTGAGTTTAGGGCATTGGCCCAAGTTATTTTGAATGCATGTGGATCAAAGCTATCCTTGAACTGAAGTTTCCGTCAGACAGTCCAATCCAACTGTACAGTGACAATAAGTCAGCAATAGCGATTGCACAAAACCCAGTGTAGCACAACTGGACAAAACAAGCAGAGATAGATCGTCACTTCATCAAGGAAAAATTTGAAAGTGGCATTGTTGATCTTGCCTTTATCGAATCAGCAGCTCCGTTCGCTGATATATTCATCAAAGGACTCTCTCCATCAACCTTCCACAAGTTAATCACCAAGCTTGGCATAGACAACATTCACAAGGCTTCCTTCCCTATGGTATTTCATCTATTTTCCTTGGAACTGATATTAGGCCATAGGTGACAAGGCCCATACAAAATAACTTAAGTTGTATCTTATTATTCCGAGCCCATTTGTGACTTACTGCTATTGGGCCCTTCAACAATAACTGGTATTTAAGCCAGTGGTATCTGAGTTATAAATTTGAGGTTCTTATTTTCTAAACCCTAGCCTCCCACCGTTGCATCTAGAAGAGCATTGTCCCTGCAGTGTTCCACATTAATAATATGATCTACATAGACCACAAGTGATAGATAGACAGAGTATGTGTACCAAGAAAAAACATAATGATCCACAGCTCTGCAATTGACAATGTAGAAGGTACATATGACAAATGGATAAGAACGGCCACATACAGGAGTCCACTATATGCACAAATAGGATGGTGGGTGCAAAAGTGAGGAACCTATGCTCGGCAATGGGAAGGTCCAGCATAGCATGGGGGGTGGGGGTCATCAGACAAGAGGAAGACAGCCGTGGGAGTGTTGGGCAAGCCGGAGCATGGACAAATCACACATAAGGCTCTAGATACCAATCAAGCAAGAACAAGGATAAGGAAAATATTTCCCACCAGGCAGAGACAAAGGGTTAGGTAGCAGACTGGGTGAGTTAGGACAAAAGATTAATACACTGTCCATAACGGAAGATTTGTCCATAAACTCAAAGCAAGCATTGTCCCAGTTCAAGATGGGGAAAAAATTGATCGGTTCATAACTAAAAAATGCAGAAATTTGTAAAACAAGTAGCATACAAGATATGAAAATTAGCAACCCCATAAAACCATGAGCTCACTTACATAGAACGGACAGCCGAAATGTCCACTGGTGGTCCACCCTCCATTGTATTTAGGATATCTTCTATAATCGTGACAGGATCGCCTTTATATAATTGAAGAGCTTGCCTGAGTTTGAAGAAGAAAATCCACTAAAAATTATTAAATCATTTTTAACCAACATTTTGACAGAAATAATAAAGAAAATCCTAAAAGCCCTAAAAGTGTTTTCTGATAAGCAGAAACGGGAAGGAAATAGCCAAATTAGATAACACATTAACAATCCTATCTCTGGAATCAACAACTTAATGGTTTACCTTGAACTAATTTTTATCTTAAAGAAATCGCTAAGAACCCAACCAACATTTAAATCACGTACCCTCGAATTAGGGAACCGCCAACGTCATTCGTCACGTCATTCCTCAAGGTCACGAATCCATGAACGTTGACGTGACGGATGACGTGACGGTGATAGATGATGATTGTTTGTCCCCTGATGGTGACAGAAGACGTGACCAAAACCCTTGATCGATGACGTGACAGTAACAGATGACAATTTTTAGCCCCGTGATGGTGACAGATGACGTGACCAAAAGCCCTTGACGTGTGGCGTGACGGTGACGGAGGGTCTTGGATGTGTGACGTGACAGGACGGTCATCACGGATGACGATGGTGACGGAAATTTTAAAACATGAAAAAAGGAGAAAAGGGGGGTAATATATTTTTTCTATTTAGAATAAAGTTAGAAATATTGTGGGCAAAATTAAAAGTTGAAAATTTTAAACATACATTATATTATAAATAGAGGGAAAAACAAAACTAATGCCTGACTACTTTATTCTATAATTTAAAATTAATACTATTGGTCGTATTAAGAAAGTATTAAAGTATAAAATCCTATAAGATATTAAAATTTTAAATTATGGAAAAAGGAAATTAGGGAAAAATAAAATGTATTTACATTTATAATAAAAGGAGAGATATTTACATTATAATGTGTATGAATACTGAGAGAGAGAGAGAGTGGGAAAAAGAGAGACAAATGGGATCTTCGGAAGACCCAGAGAGGAAGTCTTGAGAGAGAGAGGAAGATTGAGAGACGGAGGGAGAGTGGGAGAAAGGGAGAGAGAGAGAGAGAGAGAGAAAGATTGAGAGACGGAGGGAGAGTGGGAGAAAGGGAGAGAGAGAGAGAGAGAGGAAGATTGAGAGAGGGAGGGAGAGTGGGAGAAAGTGAGAGAGAGAGGAAGATCAAGAGAGGGAGGGAGAGTGAGAGAACGAGAGAGAGAGAGAGAGGAAGATTGAGAGAGGAGATGTCCTTCCATTCCCTGCGACAAGGACGCCGATAGGAGACAGGACGGGGAGGGTACGATGGATCTGGTTAGGGGTGATGAAGAGGTGATTGATTTTCGTAAAATCAAGGGACGCATGAGAGGACAGGAGATGTGATGAACTTCCGGTCACGCCTCTGTCCATCACCATTTGTCATCCGTCCAATCACCTCCGAGCCGTCACATCCCGGACGTGATTCCCTACCTCGAATACCAAGAATTTGACTTTAAAACAAATAAATAAAGACGCTTACTTGAATTTCACTCGGGCCTGGGCATAATGTTCAATCCGAAGCAAAGCATGACCCCATGAATTCCACACGGTAAAAGCATCAATCTGAATGATGTAATTCACTTGATGAGAAAGAAAAATGTGAAAGGTGAAACAAAAAATAATGCAGCTTTACCTTGCACTTTTTGCAAGTGTAAATAGCCATGCCATACCGTTCATTCTCAATCAATCTGTCTCGTAAGCGAGCAGATGATTCATCATCAGCGATATCATCTAGAGAAGCAACAATGCCTGATCCAAGGAGACTCTGAAGAAGCTCAGCACGCCCTTGCCATAAATCGGCTTGTGAAATTAGCTCTGAGAGTTCGTCCTGCCCTTGACTAACAGTACAGGGACTGCCAGTATCAGTAGATTCATCTTCCATCTCCCTGTTTTTCTCAGAAAAGCTGGGTTGATCACAAGTCCCAGCCTGTCTTCTTAGCAGATTTCTTGTATAAGACAGTGCCTGAAAACTAGGGATAAATCAGTATAAGATATTATAGTCAAGCCAAAAGTAACAAAGAAAATAACATGCCTGCACAAACACTTCTGTCCCGTGATATGCCTGACCAATTGTTTCCATAGATGCATTCAATGGCACCATTTGCGAGTTTAAGACTTTCTTCATCTGGGTTATACACAAAATGAGGGCTCCTCCAGCAGATTTCAACTCATCAGAACATAGGGAAAGCAGCTCCTGTGGAAAATGTGAAACATTGGTTCTTAAGGATAACTTCCACCATGATAAATAATAAAATGATTAAGGAAAAATTATCTCCAAAACGTAGATTCCACAGAACATTCAACTATGAATTTCTGAAAACAACTGTTGAAACTTATGAATTTAGCCCTTTAGGAACTTCGATGAGTTGCTCATTCCACTTACTGTATATATATAGAACCCCAGATAAATCATGAATCTCAGGAAACACTAACTGGATCCGCAAAGAAAGCACATCATAGGCGAAATGTATTATTACCTTGAACAGACTTATGTCTGGTACGCTTTCATATTTGTGGGATGAGCGAATTGCAGCATCTTTATTAGGATCTCCAGTTAACACCCATTCCTCTGCAGCAGATATAAAAGCAGGACGTTCCTGAAAATCTGTAGAATATGACTGATCTTGACTGGCCCCCGTCATTGTTTCCCAAGAACCTCTATCTGGCGATGTGCCTTGATTCTTTCTCTTGAGAGTAACATCCTTAGAGGTGCTCTTGATTACTCTGTCACGAGACCAGGAGAAAGCCCTGTATGCCTCTTTCTGCAAATTACTCAAACTGCTGGTAAAAGTAGCCCTAGTTGGTGGCATTCTTTTTTTCTGCTTGTAACGAGGCATAGGAACAGACAATCTGGGTTCCCTTGGGGTGGCAGAAAGGTTAACCGAAATGGCCTTAGCGGCATACACGAGAATCATATTATCATCACACAGGGATGTGAACCTTTTCAATATCTGCATACATCAGAAATCCACAATGAAAATAAATAATTATGAAACATAAACGGATAAAATAATCACAAGAGGATACCAAGACTTAGAATGCTTCCATCATAAAATTAGTAAAAAAGAGATTAAAAATCTTCAAATCAAACAAAAATGAAAATATCATAAATTAGAGTCATGAAAAGTCCCAAACATGACACCTAATAGTCTTTGTGCCACTTTTTGTAGAACACAGAACGAATTAAACAGAACATTGATGAATTCTAAAAAATTGATTAGAAATAACAAATAAGAACTACCATGGATGCATATTGTAAATGCTTCATCATCAGCAGCACTTCCACAATCAAATGAGGATGTTCATGCAGACCCGAACACTTTTGCTGCCAAGGTAAAGGCAAAACTGCAAGAACCCGAAGGCCCATAGCCCATGAATTTAGTCTTGTAAGCTCTGGCTCCGACAGGTCTCCACCCCTTCTCTTGAGGAAAAAATGAACCTAAATGATACAAGAGATATATGAAGTATTGAAATATGTGGGAACATAAGTGGGAATAATGAATACTCGAGCAATATAGTTTTTTCCCTGGATATATTTACCAGAAGCTGCTTTGAACGAAGATCAGGTAAAAGCTGCATTGCGCTGATTGCAACCGCCAGGGAATCACCAGGTTCATTTAAAGAAGAAAGAAATCGTGCTGCCTCGGCAGGGCCGCCACCACTGAGAGGATCTGTGGTCAAAAGCTTGACAAGTTGCTGTGCCTGCAATTCTCGTTTCAGTTCAAGCGACAAAGACACACTATTTGCAACTTCCAGCGCTGCTGAGACAGCCCCTTTCCCGGCAAGCCTAAGAGCCAATCCTTCAGGGTCTTCCTCACAGTGGGCCTCTACCTGTGCATAAAGCTTATCAATGAAAGCAGGTGGCCTTAAAGCCTTCTACTGAGACAATACGCAACTCTACGTAAGTAAACCAGAGTGCATTTGATAATTTAAAAGCCAGCCAGTTTGTCATCCAAACTAAATTTATTTCAAGTTTAGAGGAATACCTCTTGCCAGCAACTGAAACTGTCGTCTGCATTTAAGACACTCTTGTATCTCAGTAAGGCATGTCTTCTTTGCAGAACCTATAATATATTGTAAAAAAAATTATGATTATCAGCAAACAAAGGTAGGAAGACAACAAACCTAGGCACAGTTGAAACCTCAGTTCTAATACGACAGTCAGGAGGTAAATGGCAACTACACATTAGAAGAACCTCCAATCCAGCATCTAATCCCCACCTGTGCAAGTTCCTAAAACCACATAAACAAAAAATCAAGCTTACTTAAACTTTGAGTCCATCATAAATTTTAGTTGGATGCATGATTCTACAGGTTACAGCAAAAAAGATTGTAGGCAGCTTACTTAACATTGTAGCACAACTCAAATCAAAAAATGTTTTTCGAGAGATCAAACATAAAATTTATTTGGTTTGTCATCACACAATGCAATCAAAGGCAATTATATACTGGGAAAAAAACAGGATGTAGGCTCTTTCATAATTTATCTTTTAATATAGAAGGATGTCAAAATAAGTATTTTCATGTGACTCAGAGAAATTGTTTGGTTCATATTATTCTGCCATAAGTTTGTACAACATCCAAGATTTCTCAAAAATAAAATTTCTCGCCAAAACATATCAATGTACGTTACTACAGTCAACCCTCAAAAGTTATTTGACTTGGCCTTTGTCAGCTAAAGGATTTGCATAAGAAACTAGACCCCAAATTCAAATGAGAAATAATTTCCTTATAAAAATAGATGGAGATAAATTCAAAAACTATTAATTTTCCTCTTCTTTATATTTCTCGAAAGAATAATAGCCCATATCCAGATCGCCTTTTAGCAAAACGTTTCAATTAACCATAAAGGAAATTTGGCAACACAGAATACTGATTTATTTTGGGTCACTGTGACTACTGATTCACAAAACTTTGTAAATCAATGGTTCTAGTCCGGCATGATTTCAACTGAATAAATATCAACATCAAGGTTTCACAAGGTATGTGTTCACTTCTAGTCCTTGAAAGCATTTTGAGAATATTTCTAGTTCATGTGAAAGCCAGAAGAAAACATTATGTGGTAATTCATTTTTCAGCATTAATGAGAATTTTGTTATTCATATGATCCTTCTGTAAACCAAGAATAGTGTATGAAGGAAACGTAAGATAGATCCCACAGAAATGTATCTTATTTGACAATTTCAATAAAGTGATTATTCAACTTATCGTGCAGATACTAACTTTAGAGCAAGCCGTGCAGCAAGTTCTTTATCTTTGAGCCGAAGACAATACTGCCAGCTGTCATCCGCAGAAGTCTGAGTAGAACCTTGTGGGATCTCAAAAATAGGAGTATTTACTTCTCCACGCTCAATTAACAACTTCAATAATCTATCTGATGCTCCACAGCGCAAAAAACGATCTGAAAGTGCAAGAGCATCCACGAGTTTTCCACGGTCGATTAACCTATCATCAGAAAGGAAATCAATGTGGATCCTCAGACAGGTCACCCAAAAAGTTCACCCAAGTATCATTAGAAGTTTCAAAACACTTCAGAATCATGTATAAGTAAAATAGGATACTCGCTACAAACAGTCCCCAAGATAACATGAAGATGTATCGCATGTAAAAAATTTTCAAGATTAATTATGAGAAATGCCCACAACAGCTGGTTCAGCTCTAAGAAGTGACATTGCATTTTACACGACTGGAAAAATATATCCAAAATTGTGGATGAGAAATTTCAAGAAGATTTGCAGCTTACCGTGTTTCAGTAGGAGAAAAGGTTTTTCATTGAGTAAGACCTTGAACACTAAAGAGAAGTCATGCTATACCCAACATATCACTGAGTACAGGCAATTGATTTTTTTGAAGAAAATAAGGAAGACCACCCTTAGCAGTGGTCAACCTGATGCTATTAAGAAATGGAGTAGTGTACAAACCATATACAAACTGACCAAAATGGTCTGCCATTCACCTCTCTCCAAACCAAAAAAATATTAGCGCCTAAAAGTCCTGAATGACATTCTCCATGGAAGCCTTCGTTCCTTGAATACCACACTTCATTGCGGTGCAGCCATATCGCCCATATCACCACAAGGAGTCTCCCCAAATCCAGCTTGCTCCTGTATCTTCTATCACCAGTTGAGGCCCAAAATGCCTCATCGGAGGACACATCCGCCCCCGCCAACTATTGTGATGCCCATATTCCCTCGGCGAAGGGACATGTGAAGAATAAGTGGGAGCAGTCTTCATCATCTCCGGCGTACAAAGGGCACTCTGTCGAAGCCGTCGGGACCCATCTCTTGCGTACGACTCTTGTAACTAATCGTCGCCGCCTCAACAACCAGCTGAAGAGCCTCACCTTGAGAAGGGTTTTTTCATCAACAAGGAGCATGTGGTGCTGATTGTTGAATCCTCCAACGCCTCCCCTCTGATCTTCATATAGGCCTCTTTTACCGAAAAAGTTGTCCCTTGCCACATCCATCCATCCCATGACTCCCTCATCGGGCTAAGATGGAAAAGGACTTGTTGCATCTTCATGAACTCCGAAAACCGTGGCTCTGATAATGCCCATGCCATGATTGGGCTTCATGCTCCATCCCAACACTCATCAGTGGTAGCGTGAGGGCTCCGCCCCAGTGCAAAAAGTCTTGGGAATTCTAGTTTCAAGATGCTTTTATTGGACCAGTTATTGGTCCAAAATCGAAAATCAGCACCATCTCCCAATTTGGCATCAAAAAACCCACGGATACCCGGTATGGCTTGACGTAGACTTCGTAAAAAATGGAGACTCCCCTAGAGTTTTTTCCCAATGCCGCTCCCAATCAATTTCTGAGCCATATCTGTCCATCAGGACATTCAAGACCAGGTCCTCTTCTGTCGATGCAAGTCCTACCACCCATTTGGTCAATAATGCCAAATTCATGGATTCCAAGTGGAGGATCCCCAAACCCCCTGTTTCACGGTCTGTATACTATGTTCCACGAGACCATAGGCAACCCATTGCGCTCTTCATGTTCATTGTCTCCCCAAAAGAACCTTCTCAACAATTTATCCAAGTGTTTTTCCACACCTGTTGACATCTTAAAGAATGAAAGATAGAAAACTGGGATTGCTGAGAGCACAAATCTCAGCAGCACCAGGCGACCCCCTTTTGATAGCACTCTGTTCTGCCAGCCGTCCAATCTCCTCTCCACCTTCTCAATCACTGGTTACCATTCTGCATTTAACATATGTCTCCATGTCAATGGAAGACCCAAATAGCTCATCGGGATCGACCCTCTAGGTGTGCCAAGAGCACTAGCACATTGGGCCTCCTTAGCAGAAAGTCCAAACCCCACAAATGCCGAATTGGCTCGATTCAAATGTAGGCCTGAGAAGTCTGAAAATAGATCTAATAATGTAGATAAAGTGCGTGCCTGCTCTGCCGATCCTTCTATGAAGAATGTTGTGTCGTCTGCATACTGAAGTAAGGGAATGCCCGCCAGATAACTCTGTCTGGAAGCCTCTTAGGAGGCCGCATGATTGCAGGCTTTGAGGTGCAAGTAGCAAAAGTATCCACTGCTAGAACAAAAAGTAGAGGTGCTAACGGGCAACCCGGTCTGACTCCCCTTTGTGGACGGATCCGACCTCATTCAGCATTTCCATTCACCAGGACTGAGAATGAGTAGGACGTAACACATCGCCACACCCAGGCCACCCATTCATTGGGGAAACCTCGTTTTCGCATAACAGACCAAAGAAATCTCCAATCAAGAGAATCATAGGCTTTGGCAAAATCGACTTTCCATAGGAAGCCCTTTGTCCCATCTCTCTTCCATGTTGATACAATCTCTCCTACTACCACTGCTCCGTCCACTAATTGCCTTCCTGGAATGAATGCCGATTGAAATGGTCCGACTATGTCTCCATTTTCCTTCTTTAACAGGTTGGCCAGCACTTTGGCAATGATGAGATAGATTGAGTTCGATAATGCAATGGGTCTGAAATCCCCCACATTGATTGCTTCTGGTCGCTTGGGCAACAGAAACAAGTGTGATCGATTGAGTCTTTCCAAGCCAAAATTTCCTCGTCGGAATTCGTCTAAATTGTCCATAACCTCGGACCTGACCAGCTCCCAAAACTCACCAAAGAAGAATACCAGAAATCCATCTGGGCCCGGTGCACACTCGCCATTTAGCCCTTGGATTGCTTCTCGCACTTCTTCTTCAATGAATGGTTTCACTATCTCAATCTTTTGCTCTTGTGTCACCCGGGATGCATTTCTTCCGCTCCACCTCCACCGGTTTCGACGCCTCCGTTTAGTTACTACTCTGAAGTGATCTGCTAATGGTCCTCCCACGGCTCGTGTTCCAACGTATTCATGGTCCCCTCCTGCACCCTCAGTATTTGGTTCGACCGACGTCTTCCATTCGCCATCAAATGAAAAAAGCAAGTATTGGCGTCCCCCACCTTCAGCCAAAGCTGCCATGAACGCTGCCTCCAATCAAGCTCTATCTTCTTGTCTTCCTCTTCCACCACCTCTCTACATGCCTTTCTTTCATTGACTTCAGCTTCCACTAAGCACTGTGTGTCCTCTGTGTCATCTAGCTGTCGGACTCTTAATAGTGCTTCATCCCATCTGTGGTGTCTCTCCCTATTTTCCTCTTGAGCCCCACAAGATGTTGTCTTAATCCTGTCAGTTTGGTAGCCAACCTCTCTGTGGCCGCGCCGCGATTGGGTTGTGACGTCCACCACGATACCACTTCTTCCTTAAAGCCCATCTCTCTTAGCCACGATCTACCCAATTTGAAATATGTAGATCTATTTTCGCCGACATTATCTTGCTAATGGGTATGATAACGGTCTAGGAAGTGCTCTCACATCAGCCAATGGGTATTCATCTAGCATTTCCACTGAGCACAAAAATCTGTCCAAGTGGGAGAGGGTGGAAGGTCCCCTCGTGCTTCGCCATGTGTACGTACAATTTGTCAGCCCCATTTCTTCCAATCCAGCTCCCCAAAAGAATGACCAGAAATTCTTCGATCCTAGGTCCTGGCCTCCGGCAACTTTTGATCTATCCACCGCCTCCAACGACACATTGAAGTCCCCCCCAAATAGTATTGGAGTCCCATGAAAGAGTGAGACCACTCCTTCCAGCTCCACCCACAGTCTGTCTCGCCGAGCTGCAATTACTGGGCCGTAGACTGACGCCACAACACAATGGAAATTATCACTCCTCCTTTTCCGTTGTACTGCCACCACATACTGTCATGACCAAGACCCTTCCTTACCAAAAGCTGCCGTGTTCCAAGCAACTAATAAACCTCCTGACCTTCCGACTGCATTGACTGCCACACATCCCTCCAAGAAATTGTGCCCCACCAAATTCCACTCTTTTGCACCACACTTCTCCAACATCATCGCTTGTAAGTAAACTATTGTGGCCCCCCATTGGCGCAAATATCTTCCCACCACTCCACATCTCCTTTCATCTCGGAAACCGTGCATGTTCCAAGAGATGTACTTCATAATTTCTCTGATGGCTTCCCCCCTTGTCGCAGCTCCGGCTGCAAATCCACTTTCTCGGCTAACTCACGCACCATTTGTTGCATGATCTGATTCTCCTCTATCCCAGTTTCCACTCTATGGCTGGATGGCGCTTCAATCTCCTTCCCCTTGTTGTCTTGCTGTCTTGTTTTGTCTCCACCCATCACTTGTCGTGGTTCCACTTTCCTTGACAGCCCTTCTTCTCGCAGCCGTATTTGACCGTTTTTCCCGGTCACCATAGAGTCAGTCAAGGCCAATTTCCCTCGCTGGTACACGATGCCCTTAAAGCGTTGAAGGTCTGCCCTTCTTGATCTGACGTGTCCTCTGGGGCGCCCTTACCCTCTGCCATGGTGGGCTTTGGCCTTCCTTGTTGTTTTCCCCTTGTTGGAAAGCCACCATGTTCGGCTCATCCGGAACATCTGGTGGCTGCAGATGATCTGAGCTGTCTCGCTCCATAACTTCCGTGGTCTTGCCAGGACATGACGGCACAAAGAGTGTCGGACAAGCCGTGTGTATTGCAGAACTGCTTTCTCCCGCCTATGCCAGACTTTTCTCTGTAGTATGCTGCCCCGTTTGTGCTCGAATGGGGGAGATCCTCTCCATCTTGTCTTGTCGAGCCCCAAGACTCCTAGTGTTTTCCGGTGCTGGCGGTGGGATCCTGGGTCGGAACTTCACTCTAAAGATGTCCCCGCCCTCTTGTAGCCGGACCGACCCTGGTATCGGATCTTGGGCTCGCACGGCGAAGGGGACCGCCACGCAGGGGAGGGGGGGGGGGGGAAGGGGGTTGTGCGGGCTCGGGCTCGCCGAGTACAGGTAATTGATACGATAAAATATGCCTCAAGAATCCAGAATCGAAAATTTTGGGAGAAAAAGTCGGTAATGACTAATGTGACTTGCTAAACACATTAATAGGGTTTCTCAGGCTTAATCAAATAATATTGGTTTTGATCAGTCCGGCCTCACGATTAATTCTGGAAAGAAATCATGGTTGAACAGTTGAAAGATATATTACGCAATGCGCGAGTGCATTTTCACAGACGTCTGGGCTTAAGATACTGAGAACATTAAATCCATTTCTTTCCTTTAGTTTCCTAGTTCCATTGTTCCATATACTGTCATTCAAACAGTCTGACTAAATTTAATAGTACCGCACATTAATGTGCGTTTGTCACTAGTTGAAGGAGTTGTTTTTTTTAAAGAAAAGCTGAGGGAGTTTATACATTTGTTATTTTGTTTAGTATATTTTTTTCTGAAAAAAATGGGGAAGATTACTAAAGAATAGTAACCAACCTGCTGTTATTAAAGAGAAATGACCCTTTAATGTACATGACAGCCAGGATGGGCCATCCTTCAGTCTCATCTTAACCAGTAAGTAACAAAACTTTCCAACTCATGAAGAACGTAGTCCATCAAAAGAGCACCACAAAGAGCCTTTCCCATTCCACCTTTTTCCTGGATCTGCTTTCCCTGCTAGATCCCCAAGAGGCTTCGTCAAAAGACATGTCCGCCCATGAGATATGTTATGATACCTATATTGCCTGGGCAAACAAACATGCAAAGAAAAGGTGGGAACAGTCTTCCTCACCACTTGTGCACATAACACATTATGTCGAGGTGTCCAGGAATATTCTATTCTAGAGGTTTCATGTCACAAGTTTCCAATCAACATCAACCATCCAAAAATCCACACTTGGATGGGAACCATCTATTCCATATCAGACGTCATGTGGCGGAAATTTTTAGATCCTCGTGCAATTTCCCTATTATCTACATGTAGGTATCCCAGACCAAAAAAGGGGTCCTCTCCACTTCCAGCCATCATGTGGCTCACTCTAAGGTCAGAGATGTAATAGTAATTGTACCAGGACCATCAGCTCTTTCACTCCAACCCCCAACTATAACTGTGCTTCAGGGCGCCCATGACCAGATCCTCTGGCTACATGATTATCCCCACATATTTTGTCAGCAGTTCCAAGTTCATGGAGTGTACATGAAGCATCCTCTCCCCCCCATCCATGGGTCAACAAACTGTGTCCAATGAGGCCAAAGACAGATCCTGTTCTGACTACATAATTCTGCCTACCCCTTTTGACAGTAGTGCCAAGTTCATGGAGTGTATCTGAAGCACCACCAACTCATATGCTGATTCTTAGACATCAGCCAGTTCAGACCTCATCTTAATTTCGCCCAAGTTTCATCTGGTTCATGTATAGATCACTCAGGTTCTGGTCCATAATGATTCGCAAACCTCGCATGGGGCTAATAGTTTTCACTTCCCATGTCATGGAAAACCTTTTTCCCACAACTTAGCCCTATCTCCTTCTTGGATAGATTCTGTAGGAACTCGCAGTCATATTGGGTCAAATACCTGTTAAGTCCCTGACAAAGACTTACCAGAGCAAGAGGAAATGCCAAGCTTCTGGTTGATATCCACTAAATACAGGAAGATCTCACCTCTTGTACCGGCAGTCGAAATCTGTCCTCTCATGAGGTGGTGCGGGAGCTTCGGCATAGGTATAGGAGTTCCCAATCACCAGCACCTTATTTTTTAACTGAGGATTCATAATTGCGATCTCCTGCATGATATGCTCAAGTACATTTGTAACTCTATTTTGGTTTGTTTCAACCTTGCTGGCTAGGGCTTCCAATTTCTCCTCTAGATCTGCCATTGGATCCAAGAATCGAGTTGACTCTGATACCAAATGTTAAGACTCCAAGAAGAGTGTGCAGTTTGGGGAGAAAATATAGAGATCTCACTCAACAACCAATATCCAACATGAATATTCGACCACAAGGCAATACAAGAATAGTCCTGACATACAGACCGAGATCTGTATGAAATAGGGATAGATCAAGAACAAGACAGGGTACAGTAACTTCCCTGTCAAGAACCGTGGAGTCAGCGTTCCAGATCGAGCAGCTGCAGTCCACACCTGGAGGATCTCCTTCTCTCAACTGGACGATCGAAAAAACATCCCCCCTTGGATGCAAACCCTGCCTTTATTTATATAGGCGCTCCCCCCGCTTATTTGAATCTTCACATGTGCGCCTTGTTACTCACGTGCGGAGGGAGCTTGGCGTTTCCTCTTGCTCTTGTAAGTCTTTGTCAGGGCCTTATCAATACCTAGCTACAAAGGTTGCCTCAACAAGCCATTCACGCCCTTGCCTACTCTCTTAGGCATTTTAAAGACCGAAAGATACAAAATCAGGATCTTTATAAGGACCAATCTCTGTAGCACCAAGCAACCACGCACTTTGTTCTGCCACCCTGTTTATCTCCTTTCCACTTTCTCGACGACTAGCTACCAATCTGTGGTTGAGAATCCTCCCCCCTTGATGGCAAGCCTATATAGTACATAGAAACTGACCCAATGGGTGGCCCAAGAACTTCCTAGAAATGGACCTCCTAGCCGAAATCCCAAAAAAGTTGATTTCGTGCAATTGATCAGTACGCCTGAAAAATCTGCAAGTAGACCTAATTATGTGGAGAGATTCCTAGCTTCTTCCATAGAGCCCTCCGTAAAGAAAGAGATGCCATCTGTATAGTGGAACAACGGGATGCCTTTTGGGTAGCTCGTCATCAAGAATCACTTCAGCAAGTCATATGCGCATGCTTCGATGGTAAAGGTGGCCAAGCCATCCATTGCTAGAAAGAAAAATAATGGTGCCAACGGACATCCCTGAGCACCCACTCATAAGACCAACAAAGAATGAGACATAACATATCTCCACACCCATTCAGAGGGAATGTATCCCTTCCTCATAGAGGACCACAAAATCTCAGCCAAGAGAATCATACGCATCCACATGTCAACTTTCCACATGAAGCTTCTGGTCCCCTTTCTCCTCCATGCCGTTAGGATTTTGCCTGCCACTATTGCTCTCTCTGCCAGCTCCCTATCAGAGATGAAGGTCAACAGAAATGGTCCGACTAGACCTTCAATCACCCCCTTAAAGAGGTCTCAAAACTAACAATCATAATGGCCCCCTAGTGCAATCAGTTGATTTGCTCTACTCCATACTCGCCTTTTCGAAACTTTTATAACATGTCCATAACCTTTGTCCCGACCAAGTCCCCGAATTCACTGAAGAAGAGAACTGGAACTTCATCAGGTCCCATCCACCTTCTCCATTTAGCCCCTAGACTGCCCCCTCACCTTGTCCTTAGAGAAAGGCCTCACCAATTTAGCCCCTCAGCCACTCATTTCTGTCGGTTTCAGTCCCCACCCAAAGAATGCCCTCAAATGGTCGGGTATAGCAACCCTAGTGCTTATGCCTAGTTCCCCACCTGCACATATATTATTTGATTTGATCTCCTCCTTCCATTCACCATTAGATATAAAAAAGTATGTGTTGGCATTGCCCTCTTTCAATCATAGTTTTCGTATCCTTGTTTCCAATCAATCTCCAGTTTCTTATCTTTATCCACCACCACCTCCATGCACACATTCTTTTCCCTCGTCCATTTTACCAATAGAGTTCGTGCATCCTCCGATAGATTGGCATGCTGCCTACAGTTCATCCCCTCCCGAATTGGCTTCGTGGCCACTTGTAAGTGACATTGTAATCACACACATTTACTGGCCAACCTTGCCGTGGCCCAGCCTTGCCCAATCTGTCACAACCGTCACAACACCAGCTCTTCCTTCAACCCCTTCTCCATCAGCCATTATATATCCATCTTGAATTATGTTTGCCCTTCTCTGGCCCTCATATACCTGCCACACTATCGAGTGATCAGACCTTCTCTGGCCCTCCTATACCTGCCATACTATCGAGTGATTGGACAACTGTCTAGGGAGTGATCGCATGTCCTCTAGAGGAAATTACTCCAATAGTTTCACCGAGAAAACAAATCTGTCCATGCCAGAAAGTGTAGTGAGCCCCCCTCACGCTTCACAAGGTGTATACACAATCTGCAGTTCCCACATGTTGGAACCCTGTTCCAGATATGAAGGACCAAAAGTTGGTGGACCCAGTTCCTGCTCACCAGCTCCATCAGGTATATCCTCCATCTATAGCATCAGGTTGAAGTCTCCCTCAAACATCAATGGGAGCCCCAAAAAGGAAGGGCCCACTCCAATTAGCTCCCATAGGGTAGCATTAACTAGACTGTAGACTGATGCCACAACCCACTCATAGCCATCACTCTGCCTTTTCAACAGTATTGCAACCATAACTTGCCCTGTCCATGTGTCTTCTATGTAGACCACCACTTAACTGCCAGATTGACCACCCTCATTCTCTGCCTACCCCACCAAATTCCAATCATTTGCCGTATAAGTTTCCAACATTCTATTGCACACAATCCACCACAGCACTATCCACTCTGCACTGCAGTACGTCGCTCGAGTCCATGCACATTCCATAAGACACACATCATGGCTGAACTGATGGCTTCCCTCCCTGCCTCCTCCACCCTCTGAAATTACAATGCCTCGACCATTGCACGAGCCCTCTGATTCATGAGTGGATTGTTCTCTGCCTCATCCTCTCTGCCTCCATAGAGCTCTTTTTCGAGCTCTCCATACCTGGACAGGAGGCCGTCTTATGGCCACAAAATGGCAGACCGTCATCAAGAAGGTGGAGTGAAGGATGACAGGATAGATTCTGGTTGATGCTCTCAGCCCACCCCATCTTCTACCTCTCGGCCTCAAAGATACCGGTGGGTGTCGGCAAGAGCATAGAAGGCTTGAGGAAGGGAGTTCTATGAAAGTCTTAGGGTTGGGAACAGGGGGATGGCCCCAGTATCGTGGGACGCAGTATGCAGATTGTGAAATCAAAAGAGGGGTGGGGTGGAGGGGGGGATCGGGATATTGCAGTTTGGGGAAATGAATCTTGTCCTCTTCGCTAAGTGGTTGAGTAACATTATGGGACCAGAGGTGGATATGATTTCAAAGGTCCTGCAGGAAAATTTCAAACCACAGCTGGACTGGGAGAGGTGCACGGCTCCAGTCAAAGTGGCATAAGCATTCCGCCAGGGCTGAGGCAAGTATCCCTTCAAGCTCAAGGACTTTTCAGCACCAAACAAGATGATTCTATATTTTTCTGATGGGGCCCTCTACTAGCAGAGTTCCCATATCTATTAACCCTTGCGAAAAAGCCTCAGGCCATGATTTGGGATTGTTGGAATGGCACGTGGATCGTCCCCAATTTGTCTGACAAGAGGGAGGAGTATAACATAAAACCGCAGGTGTTACTGCTTCTGAGCACCTCAAGTGGGTCACAAGACAATTGGTTGCAGTGCACCATATTCTTCTCAGCCCAGGATGATACGTGAAGACAAGCCCCGGCAAAGGCATGAGGAGCTGACAACCATTCATGCATGCCGACTCATATGGAAATATATGATCCCCTAAAAGTGAGGTTATTTGGATGGTTTCTCCTTGAACAAAGACCGATGATGATGGCCAACAAGAAGAGATGGGTTCAGACATCTCTGTAGTGCGTGCTATACACAGGAGCTGAAAAAAACTGTCATCACCTCTTCTTCAAGTGCCCTTTGGCAGGTTAGTGTAGGCTAGCCAGCCAACCATAGTGTCTCAAAGAGACCTGCTGGGACTCTTTATAGGCCAGGGATCCAGGGCAAGAGCTGCACCGTACCAAGGTCATTTTGAAGGGAAGGGAGGTTTTGCAGGACCGTGTCTTACAAGAAGTGGCGTGAACAGAGGCTGTGGATACCCTTCGGTCACATGTATATCCATAGACTTTAAATGACCTCCCTCTCATTTAAAAAAAAAACAATTACGAATCTGTTTTAAAATTGTGAATACTAAAGTATTGTAAATATCTAAAACTCTACCTCTGCACATTGTTTGAGAATGTAGGGACAAAATTTTGAATTTAATGTGCTTATCTCCTTCTCTTACCAAAAATTATAATGTAGCCCTAAAAAAGGATTCAGGCCTAGGATGTGCGTAAAACCCACTTTAGAGGGAATGCAAAATTAGAAATGTCAACAGATATGTTTCAGGATGCTTCTAGAAAATTTTCATAATTAGAAAGATATCATCCTTTCTTTGTTACATACCTCTCCACAGCTTTTTCATAAGGTGCCTCATTCTCCCAGTCTAAAGAAAGAAACATGGTTGAACTATCTGGAATACCATCAGCTGTAGATGACTCCTCATAACGGTTGGGAATACCATCGACTTGATTGTAAGCATCAGCAGAAGATACAGAATCATGGCTGCTGAAAACTGTCTCCACAACCTCTGACTGAACATCGGCTTCAGATTCTCGAAGGCGTTTAACAGAATAACTACCTTTAGGCATACCACTTGCCACATCATACATAGCAGTGGCTGCTTTTGCTGATTCTGATACTCTACAAAGGTTAGATTGCATTTGTATCCAGCGGTTCAAAGTGCCAAACCTGCCCAGAAGTGTGAAACAACGATGAGAGAATATACAAAACAACACAAGCCGCCCAGCTATCAGAAAATTTACCTCTCAGATTGATCGAGAGCAAATTCATAGAGTAATCTCTCAGCATCAAGGACTTGCAATGATTCCCCCTCTGGGCTCGAGTCATTATTTTTGAATAATATGCAGCTCCCAAAAACGCACCCCAATATTGCCCGCACCGGGGAGAGCTTGACCAAATGCTTTACAATGTCCAGTTTAAGAGGATAAAGAGAAGGTATAACCTCAGGAGGAGATGAAGGGATAGACTTAGTCCTCGAAGGATTAAAAAAGTCCTGCATTTCCTTTTCCTCTTCCAATGAACTGGATAAGACAGGCACACTAGCCCAGCCATCTCCAGAGATAGGTGGAAAAACTGGTGGCACACAAGCAGATATTATTTCATGAACAAAATCAACACACATAATCTCTGCCACTTTTGCCGCTGCATCAATACTTCCTCTTTCAAACACAAGGCGCGTTAAAAGCTGAAAATAGAAACGATGAATTAATTTGAATTGTGATGGGGCACCATGATCAATCAATCTCACAATTCAAGTAAAAAACATAAAGTCATAATAGAATTTTATTGTTGACCATGGAACGCATCTGTTAGGTGATTTAATACATAATTTAAAGGTGAGAGGGTTGATCACCATTCACAGTTGATCTTCCTTTTTTTATTCAAAAAAAAATCCAAAGGTGAGTATTGATAGGCTCAGTATGAGTGCTAAGGATGCTTAGTTTCCACCCTGACTAGGACATTGGACCCTGAAACCCTGATTTAAGAATGCTTCAAAAAGACTGCAGGCCAGCAAAGAAACCCATCGAGACTGAAGTAGAACACAATTTCCACATGAGAAAGGATGCAGAATTTCTCATTTTAATAAGGTATATGAAGAAATGAGCATGCTCTTATTGTTAATTTTTAAGTAAAAAAAGAGGATGAACACCTGACGAACCGGTGAACCTCCTATCGGAACCTTACGGACCCCCTCCCTTTCATTTCGACCATTCAAAATCACCCTCTGATAAGCATCTTCTGCAGACATACCACTCAAAGAAAAGAAGAACCGATAATGCCACACGTGTGGACTGACTCGTACGTGTGGATATTTGAATAACTGGCGGGAAACCAAAGAGCTTGCAGTCGATGGGAGGAGGTTATAAATAAGAAACAGATCTGGGCGGAAGGGCATCGGACATTTTTCGTCAAGAAGTTCTTGGAGATTCTCCGTGGCTCCGCCGATCCGGCCGAGTGGTCACTCCATACCGTCGTCGCCAGGAACGGCTATCCTTTAGTCGTTCTCTTCTTCTTCCACTACTTTCTGATCGTTCTGTGATAAACTGTTGCGTTGCCTCTATTGTTGCTGCTTAAGGAATACTGTTCTTCGGGAACTCCTTATTGATACAATTGTTGAGCGGGATCCCGCGGTATTCTAACACCCTCCTCCTCCTGCCGGTCACAGGAGCCACGCTGCCTGAAATCCTTCCTCTTCGTGTATAGCTCCATCCGTAGAAGCCGTTCTTCCCCTGAACAACACCTCATTTCTGTGCAGCCAGATGGCCCACAGAACCGTTATTGCTCGTCCACCTTCCCCGTTTCCTCTGCCTCTACACTTCTGTACCCAGTCCCAGAAAGCCCTTTCCGATGTCACCTTTATCCTTGTCAGAATCTGGCTGGCCCAAATCGTGCGCGCAAAAGAGCACTCAAAGAAGAGATGGTTACAGTTTTCTTCACCAGTCATGCAGAGCATGCATTGCGACGATGCATCTGGATATAGCCTTCTACGAAAGACTCTTGTCATGAGTCTTTTTCGTGCCAGCAGCCATCCAAAAATCCTCACCTTCAAGGGGACTTTTTGTTGCCGTATGAACCTACAGCATGCTCTTATTGTGATCCTTAAACAAATAGATTCTCAGTTAATTACCCTCTTCCATGTCAGTTTATACAGCCACTGGACCAGTCTTCTTCCTGCTTCCTTGCCTCCCATAACATATATGATAGTATTCTTCACATTCTTCTGGATTTCTTGTGGTTGAATTGTTAGAATTTCTTTATCTTTCATCATATTCTCCATTTCAAAGTTCCTCTGATTCTTTTCAGCAGAAATTTTTCAGTAACTGTCAACTCACAGTTCATCCTACTGGATTCTATTTGATAAGGTGTTGAGGTGTAAAGTTGAATCAATTGGAAAGAAGAATGGGTCAGTCTATATTGCAATTTTCTTTACTAACAGCTGGTTGCCTATTAAGAATGAGAGAGATTCAGATCTGATGGACAAGGTCAAATTACTCCATTACAGACTCGGATATCCTCCTTTGCAAATCATGCAGCATATGCTTCCTTCATCTTCAATAACAGAGTTGTACACAATACAAACCAAAGTGTTGATGATTTAAGTATAGCGCTCAATGAGGATCCAAATTTGGAGACAGAAATTTGAAGAGAGAAGTTCAGTTTACCTAGAACATAATCAGAGGTTGATTGGGCGGTTGATCTTTCTAGATTACACCAAAAAATATATGCAACAATCCGAGAGGGACTTGAGGAAGGAGCAAACAGCTATCCAGGCATCTTGGGCTGTATGGCAACAAAACATTCCGCTGAAGGTAAAGATTTTTGGCTGGCTTTCATTGCAAAAGAAACTGGAGACTTGCATCTTTCACCAGAGGATGTACACAAATACATCGGCGGTGTCCACTTTATGCACAAGAGGGGATGAGGACTGTAATCATCTAACCTGCAAGAGTCCCTTCGCCTGCACGATCTGGGCCACCAAAGCATTATCATAGGTGGAAGTGACATTGGAGGAAGCCTTCCAGGAGTTCATTTAGAGAAGTAGCTCTAGGAGGAGGAAAAAGGGGGGCCAAGCGATGGCAGTGCTCTGGGTATTATGGCTCCATCAAAAGGAGGTGCTATTTAGGGGGAGGAAAACTTCTACGAATGGGCTGGCCCACAAGGCCAAGGGCCTCATGGCGTCATGGTTCCGCGAGGGCAGAGGGGTTGACCATTTACGAGGAGAGCTTTAGGGTCTACACATGCATGTTGGGTGATTACCATATCCTCAGGCAATTGGCCTTTTAATCATCTTTCAAGAAAGGTGATTGAAAAATATCAACTGCTTCAAGCACAAGGTGAAGGAAGAAGGCATGTTTGCTCTCAGGTGCAGCAACAGGATCAGCGTCATTTGTTTTGGTATTCTGGTCATGCAGCTCCAGTCTGATGGAGCATCGGCAGGCTAACAGCCTCCGGAAGTGATGTCAGGCTAACTGAGGACGAGGAAAAAGGATGGGAATAGTTGCATCAGAATGAGGAGTTGTTCAGGCTATCCATGATTTTGGGTTCACGTAACATGGCCTGGTTCCCTCAGGTCATGGATGGAGAGTGGAGGATTTGAACATGTTTGGATAGACCAAATGCGCATGTAAGGTTCTACTGGATGGGTCACCAACTCGTCAGGTGATAGTCCGTCTAATGTTCAAAAATAAAAATAAAATCATCTATGAGAAAAAAATTAATTTTGGTTTGATCACCGATTTCAGATGACCTTCCCTTTTTTTCTTGAAAAAGAAAATTCATTTTGCCATCATATAATTCATTTAAATAGGACAGCTTTCCCATTAGGGGGACAGCCAAGAAGTATCAACAGATGTGTTTGGCTCCCCCAGCGAAGTCCATCCTGCCGCTATCTTCCCCCCAGCAACGTCCACCTGGTATTCCATGTCCCTTCGACCAAAAGCATTCCGACGTCCTCTCCCTCCATTGATATTATCTCCCCAATACGAACCCGCAGGTACGTATCACAACCCATGAGGAAAACACTATCAATTAAAAAAAAAAAATTTTGAAAAGTGATTTAAGGTGGTCAACCGACAAAGCGGCAACCACCCAGAGTTACATGATCAAGCCAAAAACACTATCAATTACTATCAATTAAAATAATGATAAAGCCAAAAAATAAGTAATTAGTAACAGGGAAAAACTCGTAAAAAGTAGGGACCATCAACCCAAAGATTTGATCTTAACTTTAGTATAACTTTTGGAAGACTAAAAATCTGAAAAAGATAAGTGAAAGAAAACTTGCATCTTTAGAGTCCAAAATTTAAGAAATAAACAAGCCCCATAAGCAAGATAACCTTTAGAGTCCAAAATTTTTGCTAGGGAAAGGAAACTTACATCTTTTGGCCATTCGTAGAGAAGTGAGAAGAAATTGAAGTCATGCGTAGTATCAATCCCATCAACGATGTCCCCAATTGTTGCAATATAAATAATAAATGCCGAAAGATATGTGGATGGTTTGGAACTCAAAGGCCCAAAGAACTTTGCAACGGGATCCTTCACATCCTTCGTTGAAGAACGGTTGATACTTTCCTCCCTTGAATTAGATTGCAGTCTAAGTCCAAGACCCAGAACAGTACCATCTTCAGGCATTAAAGTTTTTTCCCTATCCATATGGTAGTCTATACCTTTTTCCTTGAGATAACCATCATCTGCCACGTCGTCGGCTAGAGCCCTCGAAAGGTTATGAAGCTTTCCTGAAAGTTTGCATCCGAAAAAAGGAATAGATAAAATCCCCCCAATAGCACATACTACCTCAATCACAAAATTTGAAGCACTTCCAGCCTACAATAAAAGCCATATTGTTGGCGAGCAACACCCAGCCTATGTTATGTAGCACCCTTGCTATTACCTATGGATTATATCAGTGGTATGCACTTGAATCTTAAAATGATATCAGAGACAAGGTTTCAGGTTCAAAACCCTGAAATGACACACTTTGTCTGGGCCATTTATATGCCACTGTCAGGTGTTGTGGGGGAGTGTTACAGAACAATAATCTGCCTAGGTTAAGAAGTACCACAGTGGTAAGCATTTGAATTTTAATACATGTTGATTCCATAATAAGATCCACTAAATTATCCATGCTTTTCTTACCACTTAGGAATTGCCGTCTTCCCTTATGAGCATCATCAATGATCTGGTTGAGGATAGCTACAGCACGCCTCCTCTGCCGCCGCATTTTTGGTTCCACGTGTGCTAGTGACCTTCCAGAGAAAATTTCCGCCGGAACTGGAGCTTCCTCCTACAGGGAGTAATTAAAGGTCAAGGATATCAATTACAGCACACTCTCAACCAACTTATGAAGGGGAGCATTGTGAGATACCAATTGAAGAAAAATGAATTGGATTGGCTGAAATGAAAGAAATAGAGTGATATTGTTCAGATTACAAAACTCCTCTTCTTGATTAATTATGTCAAAATGAATTTCTATTCACGTTTGTCGCATACCGTAGAAAGTATTAAATTTTCCAGTTATCTTCTTTTCACATCTCATTATCGTTTGGGCGATTCTATTTTCATAACTAACTAAAGCACGTTTTTAAGGAATTTACCATTAAAATTTTATGAACCGTGATACCAATCTTACTATCTGCTAAGGGTTAGGAACTCCGTTCCGTCCCGTTAACATTCACCCGTTCCGTTCTATCCGTTCTATATTACCGTTGTAATATCTTATTGGGTCTAACACACCCAATAACAAGATAAATACTGATGTAATACCCTAAAAGGGTTAGCGGGATTTGTCCCTCTAGAAACAAGGAACGTTGATTCTTCTTTCTTCTTCTCTCTTCTCCTCTTGCTATCTCTCTCTGCTTGCTTACATCTGAGCGTCTACTGCCTAAGGAGAGCTTCTACTGCATCTCTCTTGCGTGCTCTTGTGTTGCCAGAGAAAAGGACGTCTGCTACACTTCTACCTACAGTATATACATTTCCTACACTATCTAATATGATATTGAAAATATTGGCATATTTTATCCCTCTAGTCATTATGTACACCGCACACAATGAAAAGGTCGACCTTTAATTAAACCATTACATGCTTCATTCAACTATGAAATGTTAAATAGACCTGAGAAGAGTGCATTGTGCTCTGACCTCATCCAGTAGATCATGAAGACGTTGCAAAACCCTTTTTACAACCGTAATAGTAGCAATTTCTTGAACCTGACTCCAGTAGGCAGAACCACCCTTCAGAGCTCCCTCAGGATTGATATCTGATAGCATCCCACTAGCCTATACAGCCATAAGTCCAGCACAGATAAGAGATATGAAGGCAAATCATAGTTTTTTAAACTAATGACATGAAAATACATCACCACTTTATGATAGATCAGCATAGAAGATCCATGGAGATGTCTAACAAAGGCTAAAAGCTTCACTGATCTAGCACTATGAAAAAGCTTCACTCGCCTGGTTAAGAAGAAGTTTGCATTTATCCAAGCTTTTCGATGATGTGGCAGCTGCATCAACACATAGAAGTATCTGGAAAGCAGAACCAAAATAGAATTATCAACGCATTTAAATAAAGATTATCGAGCATAAATCAGGTCATGTACCGTTTTAATGACACCCAACTGGGATTGAAATGATGAAAAACTCAGCCCTTGTGCGGCTTTAGTAATCGATTTGACCTCAATAAGAAAGAACCAAAATTCAGCAATACACACACCCCAATATTTCAGAAATCATAACATGGTTCCCAGACATGATTCATGGGAAATATTGAGAGGAAATATTTCACGTTTCCACAATAATACACCCACATGATGTAGGTAAATAGATGCTTCTACCCGAGCAAAAATTCTGAAACAGTAAATATGAACATGCATGCATAAAACCATACCGAAGATACTTTCATATCCTTAGTTGTCAACCATTCTGATAGTTCAAGGGCTACTCTGTCTTCAGGAGGTAGAGAAAAAAGATGTACAGCTTCTTTTCCCATGGCATACTGCGCTCGTTGAATGCAACTGAAAAGACAAACAAAAAGCAAAACAGGAGAGATAAACGCTCAGATAGTCGCGGCGACTGAAAAGAAAGGGATTTATTTTCCACAGACAGAATGTTGCATGTATCTTAATTTACATAAAATTAGCACATGCAAACGAAATCTATTGATGGAATGTCAAAATTCTAGTAGAAACTTTACTGAGGGACATTACTTGATTAAGCTCGTGCCCATTAACAATAAAAAATGAGAAGACATTTCATGTCGTACTGAGAAGAAAACTGTCATAAAAAGGTGTCTCAAGAAAAAAACATCAGAGAGAGAGAGAGAGATTGGCCATAAATGCTTTTTTTCAATAACTATTTTCCTTACGAGTAAAAAAATATACTAGCTTATGCATAGTATTCTTCGGGTTGATAAGATTTGTCCTTTTACAGTAGTACCCCAATTTCCAGTCTTAACAATGCATTCCAAAATGAAATAAAGTATAGCAAATAAAAAGCAAAAAATATGTACAAGAACTCACAGGTTGAGCAATTTAGATGGATCTGTACGAAAAAAAGCAAGTGCTCCCCTCCATTTAAATGAATTTGATGGAATAAGACACTCCAGAACAGAAAGACGCCACTCCCAACCCTTAAGAAAAACTTTCAAATTCGAAATCCTCCACTCTACGGCATGCCTTGCCTCCGATGATATTACACCTTCATCCAAGTTTTCCACTACACACGCCTGCAAATTTCCTCGAAAAATCTCTAGCAGCCTCCGAGCAAATGAGACCACCATGTTAATATCACCAGCTTCAGGCGATTCAGCCTGTTCTACTACAGAAGAATGACATGGATACGAGAAGAAATATTCTGAAGAAGATATCCCATCCATGCGTAACAGAAGCATAATTAGACTAAGCATGAATATCTGCAGTCAAAGAAGATGAAGTCCATTGCTCAGCAAGCATGCAGCACTGAAAGAATTTTAATGATTGCCAAATAAAGAATCATATTTTGTTCCGCAAAAGGATATATCAAAAGAAACATGAAAATTGACGAGATAAAAGCAAAAACAATGTTTGATTTTTCCGGTTAATTGAAAATTCCAGCTTTCCAGAGTCAAGGTTAGAGAACACGTGTAGAGAAATTTAAAAGCTAAACAGAGAGAGGAAGATTCAAATTCAAAAAGATAAAATGATGTCCCGTGTATTTTTGGACAAAATATTATATCACCTTGCGAGGAATATCACTAACAGCCTCAAGATGATTTCCAAGATACTTCAGGTGCACAACAGCCACATCGTAAAAATGTTTGTCTTCCTCTGTCCACATCTCCATGCTTCCTAAAGCTTGTACAGCCGAGCCAACACCATATCGCATGTTTATCAGTTCAACGTCATGCAATCTGGAAGAAAAATAGTATTGGGTCAACGTTTTGTAAAAGAGGAAGGGAAAAGGAAGGAAGAGAAAGTATTTGAAAACAGAAAAAAAATTCTGTCAGCAACTACGCGATTGAAAAAAATAGGGAAGATCACCTAGTCGTTCGCGGGTATTAAAAATATGGTCAACCTTAAGCTATTAAAAATATGGTCGTTCGCAGGTTGATCACTTTTTGCTTCTGTGACATTCTGCTAAGGCATCCCAGAGCATTCTCTTTGGGAGAGCTATAGTCATAAGAAGCCATCTAATCATCAACCATCCCAAATTTGACCCTTTACGGTAACTTTCTGTTTTGATAGAATTCAACGTACAGTGATGGTTTGATTCCTCCATCAATCCCTGTCTGATCTTCATGTAGGACTCTTGGACCAAAAAGGAGGTTCCTGTCCACTCCCATCTATCTTGTCTTGCTCAAAGGTCTGAGATTTACTAGGGACTGTCACATGTTCATCAACTCTTCCACACTCTGATCCAACAAGGCACGCCCTAACTGTGGTGTGGGGATTCCAAGCAAGGGCAAATAGGCATTGAATTTCCTCTCACAGGATTCTGTGGAGTATCTGTCTCATGCTGCGCCGTAAAATCACCAGCTACACAATTAAACAGATTTTTTTCTAAGAATACCCAAAATAAAATTAATTCTCGAAAAATGCTTCACAGTTGTTTTCTTAAGAGAGGAAGATCACCCGAGATCAGTGGTCCTCTGTCAACTCGATCTGAGAGAGAGGAATGAGGATCTATGAGAAGGGAGGAAGATGGAGGAGCTCCAGCCCTGGGGGCGGCGCCTGACAAGGAAGAGAAACCAAAAAAAAAAGAACTCACCCTTAGTCGGCTAGGGTTTGGGGCCTTTTAAAGGCCCCTACATCAAGTTCCCACGTGGGAGTCACTTAATGAGACTCCCACGTGGAGAATTCATTTAAAGAGGCTCCCACGTGTGAACCTCATTAAGTGATTCACACGTGGGGGGGGGGCCTGAGAGCAGTCCTCCGAGAGTATTTCCTGTGTGTGTGTGGGCCACTTATACTGTGTGTGGCCCACACTTACAATAGAGGAGCCAGTGAGAAGGAAGAGTCTCCCTTGTGGGCCACTTATAGAGTGTGGCCCACTTACAATGGAGACGAGAGAAGGAGAGAGAGATGTCTTGAGAGCTCCAGTTCAACATCCTCCCAGTGTGGTATACAAATGTTCAATGAATGCACACGAGCCCCAAAGGGCCCCCTCATACTCTGATCAAAACTCTCTAAACCAAGAGAAAGTAAGACTCACCACTGCTTGTATGTCTCCATCCAGTGACACCTCCCTCCCCTTAAATATAACCTCATTTTGCAGCTGTGTTGCCAATAGACTGCAACAGGCCATCCCTGCCGATTCCTAGATAAGCTGCACCATATAGAGTCCCAGAAGGCCTCCTCTCAGGAGACAACCACAGAAGGCTGGCAGGCCCACACTGCTTGGGCAAACACACATCAAAGAAGAGATGGGAACAACCCCGGTGGACAGAATACACGTTGTTGACTTTATTGGGAATTATCTCTTTATGACAATTCCCATCACCGGCCTTCACCAGAGGACCAACCAGGTAAACAACCACACCTTCATGGGGATATTTTGTATCTATACGACACAACAAAGGTCTTTACTTCCTCCTCACCGGTTGTGCATGATTTGTGCTTATACCTCACGGAGAGAGAAGACTGTGTCTATCCACCCCCAACTGTCTTGTGTCCCAGGCAATGATCTCATACGCAGTAAACTCAACAACTTGTAGATAAGACCCCTAAAGCTCTACCCATACATGATCATCTCCCCCCTTGTTTAAATGCTGCTCGAGGAAACAAACTGGTTACCACCTTAAGTATACATAAGACCCCTAAAGCTCTACCCATACATGATCATCCCCCCCTTGTCTATATGCTGCTCGAGGAAACCATGATGCCATAAAGCCCTTGTCCTCATGGGCGAGCCTGTTCATAGAAGCCTTACTCCCCCTAAATAACACCTCATTTTGGTGATCCCAAATTGCCCAGAGCTCTGTCATTGTTCAGCCACCGTCTTCCCTCTTCCTCGGCCACCCCTCTGTATAGACTCCCAGAAGGCTTCAGACGTCGCATTCACCATCTGATGTGCTTGGGTGGCCCAGATTGTGTGGGCGAAGGGGCACTCGAAGAATAGATGGTTGGTCGTCATCGCCTCTTGTACATAACGTACAATACCGACGTATCAGGATACATCCTTATGTGAAAAAGACAAGTCACCAGTTTTTTCGTAGTAAGAGCCACCCAAAAAACTTAACGGAACCTTTAGGTGCCAAACGGCCTGACATGCCCTGGTAGTCGGTTGGTCCTCCTCAATTCCCTCAAGGATCATCTCCTATGCCCTTTGAACTGAAAAAGAACTGGTCCAAACCCATCCATCTTTTTCTTCAGGTTGTGGACGGCTCTGATTCAAAGCTTGTTGCATGCCCAGGAATTCTGCCACCCTCTCGTCGAACAGGGCATTGTCTACCAGCTGGTTCCGTGTGTTGTCACAACACTCCGCACTGTAACATCAGGGCATCAGGCTAGCGCAAACAGCTGAGGGCGTGCCATCCGCAAAGGACAACACGACCATCATTCATTTGATCAAAGTGAAATCACGAGACATCTTTTAAAAAAAAACATTTCAGGCGGTAACCTGAATAGATCGGTAACCACCCGAGAAGTACATGTCGCAAACCCTAAGGCTCTATTACATGTATGTCCAACCTCTTCCCTCTCAATTCCCATCTCGAGGGAACCATGCCACCATGAGGACCTCGATCTCGTGAGCGAGCCCATCTGTTGAAGCCTTCCTCTCCCTTAAGATCACTTCATTTCCGTGCAGCCATATTCCCCAAAGCACTTTCAGCACTCGGCCCCCCACTTCTCTTCATCTAGGTCCGATTCTCTGTATGGACTCCCAGAAGGCCTCCTCTGATGTTGCATTCACCTCCAGCTGTGCTCGGGTGGCCCATGTCACATGTGCGAAGGGGCACACGAAAAACAGGTGATTACAATCCTCGTCGCCTCCTGTGCATAACATACATGCCACCGACTTATGTGGATACATCCTCTTGCGGAAGACCTCAAAAATCTTTACAAGAGTCACCCAAAAATCTTTACCTTAAGTGGGACCTTTAGGCGCCATATGACTCGGCACGCCCGGGTAGTTACTTGGTCTTCCTCGTTTCCTTAGCGGATCTCTGCAAAGGCTTCCACACTGAAAAGGGAGCACTAGTCCAATCCTAGCCGTCTTTTTTCCCCAGCTGAGGGCAGATCTGGTTCAAAGCTTGTTGCATGCCCAAGAAATCGGCTAGCCTTTGGCCTGACAGGGCACTGTCAACCCTCGGATTCCATGTGCTGTCCAAGCACTCTTCCACTCTGGCCTCGGTGCATTGGCCAAGAGCATATAACAGAGGGAATGCTACTCGCCAGGGGCCACGCAGTGACCAGTGCTCTGCCCAAAAGGGAAAAAGAGAACTGTCGCCTATTAGAGCTGAGTAGAACTCTTGAACTTTGGGAAAAATTTGTCCAAGGCCTTGCCAAAATGATGATGCCCCCCTGATTGGAGCTGTTTTCTCGGCCCAGTTCAGGCCCCAACCGTAGTTGTCTCTCAAGATTCGTATGGTTACATCCTCGCATGGTTGCATGATCCTTGTCACCCACTTTGATAGTAGCACTGCATTCATGCTTTGAATATGCAATACACCCAGACCTCCTTGTTTTGGTGGGCATGCAAGTGGTATCCCATGCTACCAATGTCAGCCCTCGACTCTGATCAGTTCTGGTGCCTTTCCAGAAGAAACGTCTCGTTGGACCTTCGAGTCTCTAAGAGATTCTGTTAAGCCTGTCTCTTGCTCATGATTTGGAACTCAAAATAGCAGAAACTTCCTACACCATGCAAGTCTTTACGGGTGAAGGGTGAGAGAGAGGAACAGGGAGACGGAGGTGCCGCCGTCAACTCTCGCAACTTCCAAGATTTTCAGCCTCGAGGTAGACGCCTTCGTTGGAGAGCCAGATAGAAACAGGGAGGAGGACGGGGTAGGGTTGGGAGAACAGAAGAGAGGAGTGCTTACAAGGGCTTTTTCTTCCTCCATCGATCTTGCCTCTCCCTTCTTACATCTTGTGGCACATCCACAAGTCATATACCTTGCTGGGCCAAGCCAGAGGCAGCATCTGTTTGGGCCAAAATACAGGAGTTCGCTTCGGCCCTTTCTACTTCTGATAGACCTGGATCGGGGTCTTAACAGAATCCAACTGGCAACTTGAACAATGAGAGATGAAAGATGGGAATTTCTGAGAGTACTGACCTCAGTAGCCCTAGCCGGCCGCTTCTAGACAACACTTTGGCTTGCCTTCCTTCCAACCGCCTCTTGACCTTCTCTACCACCAGCTGCCAGTCCGCCTTAGACATACGCCCTCTAATCAGTGGCAGGCCCAAGTATCTCATAGGGAGACTACTGATCGGTGTTCCCAACACCTCTGCACATTGTGTCTCCTCCTCCTGAGAAAGACCACAGCTCACAAATGTTGATTTTCCACGATTGCTGCGTAAGCCCGAGAAGTCTGCAACAAAACGAGTAATGTGGACAAATTTTTTGCCTCCTCCACAGAGCCTTCTATAAAAAAAGTGGTGTCATCTGCATACTGCAGTAACGGGATACCCTCAGGGTAGCCCCTAAAGAGACCGCGTGTACAGGCTAGGTTAGTGCATATGGCAACTGTGTCTATCGCTAGCACAAATAGTAGGGGTGTGAGCGGACACCCTTGCCTTATCCAGAAAAAGACAATTAAAGCTATCAGTAATAATAAGTACCACTCAGATCTAATTTTCTCGGCCAAGTTAGGCGACGGGAAGACATTCCAATTCTGGAGAGACCCATGGTCACCACGGGGCATCCGTGGTGAGGTATTCCCCCGACTGTATGCATTGGTCCAGGATCAGAATGCCCACGTGCGAGACTGCTGGGAGGGCGTGTGGAACCCGATCATACAAGGAGCCCTATCTGACCAGCGTGTGACGGATTACTTGGACCTGCAACAATCACTATTTCAGCTGCGGCCCGAAGATGGAGAACGAGATAGTTGGACATGGACAAATGGCCCCTTCTCGGTTCATAAGGCTTATACGATGATTCGAGAAGGGCAAGAGGAAGACACGGCACTGGTCAGTGCATGCAGGCTTATATGGAGTCAAAAAGCCCCATTGAAGGTGCGGTTTTTTGGGTGGCTGCTAGCAAGGAAAAGATTAATGACAAAAGTCCTCCGCAAAAAGTTCTACCCTGATACTTCATCGCAATGCACGTTGTGTCTCAATGGGGAAGAAGATTGCAATCATCTTTTCTTTGAATGCTCCTTTGCTCGCACAGTTTGGGCCAGCCAGCTACTCTCAAGGTTGAAGGTGACATCTGAACAGGCTTTTTGGGACTCGGCATGGCATTTTGTGGGAAGAAGAAACAGGGAAGGGGGTCGAGCACTTGCCGTGTTGTGGGCCATCTGGCTACATAGAAACGAGGTGGTGTTCAGAGGAAGAAGGGCTTCTACCGATGGAGCTATACATGAAGCAGAAGGACTTAAGGCAGCATGGTCCTTGCAAGCGATGGGAAGCGAAGGGAGGTTTTTGATGATGACTATCTAGCATGTAATGGGCCTATGAGGTCTTGACGGGAGGTTCACCGACTCGTCGGGTGTTCATCCCTTGTTATAGTTCAAAAAAAAAAAAAAAACACTCAGATCTAATGAGTTGAAGAAGACATCTCTTCACGTTTTCCACCATGGGCTATTGGGTTATTAGGCCCTGCCCAATAACCCTTCCACCATCTCTTCTTTTAACCTAACATAAGACAAAATTGTTGCTTTAGTTTGTACAACATTTATGTTTCACTTATCCACCATGTTGTAGCCTCCAGGGAAACTAGGCGTCTGCACAGTACCAGACCTTCCAGTGACCTCCACTTGGGACTCTTCTGAGGTGACCTTCTCACACTCACATCGATGGCTTCCTCTAAATGGCCTCAACTCGACAGTTTCCACTCTTGGTGGTCCCCTCCACTTTGGTCAGACTTGACTCAGCAGCGACTATGGTTAATTGGCTGTGGCTCTCTTATCAGCAGCCTCCTCTTAGTGGCGTCCCTCTCTCAGAAGTCTTATCTCAGCAGCACCACCCTCTTTGGTGGCAGCCTGCCGCATTTTCAGCGGCAGCCTCCTATTAGCAGCAGACTCCTCTCAGCTGGGGCCTCCTCTCATCAGCCGCAGCCTATCCTTGATGACCACATCCTCCTCTTGGTGCCTCCCCTCGGCAGCACTCTCCTGTAGGCAGCTTCCCTAAGTGATGTCTTTCTTAGCAGCTACCTCATCCTGACAGCAGCATCCACTAGGCATCTTCTTGGTAGCTGCCTCCTCTCAGAAGCAGCCCCTCTCTCTATGGCCTTCCTTAGAGTCTGTTTTCAGTCTGTCCTAGTGTTATGTATTCGACTTTTTGTGACCTCCCTCTCATTCAATTTCAGCAACCTTGCTCAAAGCTCTCAGCCTGGCCCCTTAGAGAACTCTGCTTGGCTTTCCTTGGAAATCTTCCCATGGGCTATCCAGCTCTATGACAGAAGACTGGCTTGCTGAGTACAATTAGGACCACACTGGCCCTTCCCTACCATCCTTTGGTCTGGCCATTCCTCTATAGCTGAGAGAATAGGGCAGAATGGATATCACACAGGAGAGGGGGGGGGAAGGGAACATTGTTGGGAGGGAACAGCAGGATGGACTTTGTTGAGAGAGTGAGAGGGAGTCACAGTAACATCAACTTAAAACTATTTTTTTCTGCCCTCCCCAAGGAGGGCCACAGAAGGGAAAACTAACCAAAGAAGGAAAATTGGCCAAAATACCCCCTGGCATGCAATTTGACATAAATACCCCTAGTGGGAAAAATGAATAAAACACCAATAAATATGATGTATTGTATAATATATATACAGGAAAAATCAGACTACACTCTAAATTGCTTTCGACCTAGTATTTTCATGAGCGAACCACTAGCATATTAAAGTTGATTCTCATTAAATTAGCAAAATCCATACCTCCATTCTCCGACTTAAGGAAGTTGTAAAATTTATGTCCGAGTTAATGGCCGCACTGTCTACGTACTTCTCTATGTATATGTGTTCTTGAGCTATGTATATCTACTATGATGTATACCATCTTTTAAGAATTATCAATATTTTCTATTCAATTGTATTGAAAAATAAAAGTTTAGAAAAATATTCATTCGATAAGACAGAGGACAACAAACGCATCAAAGAGAGACATACATCTTCCAATACGCAGACTTGAAGGGAAGAGGTTGCATCCTTACAAACTTAATAGCATCGTTGGATTCCATTCCAGGAACTGTGTCAAATAAGACCTGAAACATACAAATTGACATTAGTTTGATTCATAATTTTCATGCATCTAATCAAGTGGCTGCATCACATGGTTTCAGAAAAGATAGCAGACAAAATTAATCAAGAGGATACATCATAAGTTTGAGTTATCTCAGAAGGTACTGCAAACTCCCTTCCTCCCTCTCTCTCCATCACTCCCCCGTCCCTTATTACAGTTGATACTCAGCACTCAACGACCAATGCATCGCCAATCAGCCCGCATGAGTAGCCGCACTAGTCGTGGCCATTACTTCATAATTTACGGGGATTATGGCCTTCATCAGCCATCTGTCCTGGTGCCTAAAGTAGGGCAACATCTTGGTGGTGAGGTATTGAGTCATAATAACCACTGTTAGGATCACTGGTCCAGTCTCTTTCAAAATTTGTCCATTCATCATGCCTCAACCCAGGTAAGACATGAGCGAAGCCTACCACCATCAGCCGAACTCATCTGGGCATTTGGGTAGTCCGAAGTTTCCTCCCTCCTCCCTCCCTCTCTCTCTTTCCAGCTAGGGTTACGAAAGGTGGAGAAGGCAACAGGGAGAATGAGAAGCCTCACCTGTTGATCCTTCTTCTCACTAATCAGCTGAAAGCTGACTAATATTCACTTAGGTAGATATGATCACCACCTGATAGCTCAGTAAAACTAACAATAACACCGGTTGTGACAGTCTATGTTACCGACCATGACAAGTTTGTAGCATCATGGGTGTACTGGGCACCTGCGTGTCTTTGGCAAAGGGTGCTCTCCAATGCCCTTCTGGATCTAATGCCTTACGTACAGAATGCGGAGGTTGTGGTGCCAATCATGGGGTTTCCCAACCCTGCGTCAGCACCACCCTGCTTCACGCAAGACCCACGTTTATTGTGCTTAAGTCATCACCGAGGACCCAGACTGATATGCCGAATGAATTTTGCGTGTAGGACACTACACGTGCGGCATCGTCACATGCTGGTTATAAGTTGTGGTGAGAGCCCTGTTACTACTGAAACCGGCCACATGCCCAGACCTGCCGGATGCAGAGCAATGTTGGTCATTCTTGCTTCCAAGAGCAAATGTGGCAAGATTCCCTATCTGTGTGGGATGCCAATAAGAGTGCACCTGGATGGCGGCGAGACCCTATCTGTGTGGGATACCAATAAGAGCGTACCTGGATGGTGCCTCGCCCCCATGCTTAATGCCATCAAGTCATTGTACCCTGGGCTCCCGCACAGTCGCCACAGTGATGATGTATATGTTGGGCGCATGGATGCCACAGCAGAAATCCAAACGAATTAGTGGCTTTGCACTACTGCTGTGGCTATTGACAGTCCTCAGCCATGACCCTCTAAGCAGCATTTTGGTTAAGGGCTTGCATCGACCACCTGGCTTTATCTCCATGGATCAGCCAGACATGGCGTCTACTCTAGAACTTCATATATGTTGACTAACAGTCCCCGGGTGTTTTGGTTGGTTCATCCTCTTTTGAGGTATTTCCTTGGGGTCAGGGCTTCCACATTATGATTTAGGTTATTCTCTTTTAAATGTCCACGTTAGCAACATCATTTTTACGAGTGATGAGCAGTTAAGCATTTCAAGGTTTAAGACCAAAGCAAGGTTGGCGCAAAAGATCTTGGTCCCCTCCACTATTTCTTGGGTACTGAGACTGTAAAATCTAAAGCATAATTGATTATTAATAGAATGAATTATTCAATGTATCTTTTTATGTTATTGGTCTCAAGGGGTAGATGCCAACTCCTACTTAGCCTCCAAGGCAACATAGCACTGAACATGTAACATTTTGGCAGATCCAGGTCAAACCTCCACCAGGTGTGACAATTGAAAAGCCTCACAATGGCATTGCAGTATATTTGTATGCCGATTATTGGTTTCTCCTTGCATTACAAAATAGCACACTCACAACGATTTTCTGCACAATAAACTGATGGAACTCCTGTCAGCCAGTGGTGTTATGTCTTGTGCCAGCCAATGGCATTATATTTTGTATTGAGTCGCTTACTCCGATACAGGTTAAAGGGTATTCCCATTAGCCCGTCCATGATGTACTAGTGCCTGGTATTTAAACCAAATTTAACAGTAATGAACTTATCAGTGTACTATTTTCTTCCCCTTACCTAGGGTTTTGCTCGCCAGGTAAGCAAAAGATTGTTGACAACACTGATCCCAGAAAAAGGGCAAATTAAATTGTCAGACTCTACGGCAGTGGTAGGGATGGGGGTACGAGAAAGTGAGAGGAAAGGCTGAAGGGAGGGAGTCTATCACCAAGGAGAAGAGCCTGCCCGCCTGCCTGTCTAAAGTAAGCAACTCCACCTGTATGACAGCCAGGGAGGAGAAAGTGAGAGGGGCCGGTTGGGAAAGAGTTGAGACTAATGAATACTGACGTTTGCTGCCTGTTCCCTCTGCCTCCGCGCCCTTTAAGATTGTCACTTGGTCAAGATGGGACTGGTCATTCTGGGCCAGGCCTGTGAGCACAAAACCCAGGACAGTGTTTTGCCCTGGTGAATGCCTGCATTGATGATCGACTATAATCCAATCACTTCGAGATTCATGGTTATCTCAATGCACTTTGGGCAAGTTCGTATGTTGTCAGTCCTCAACACTTCATTTCTGTTGGTGCTAACCTTCTCTCATTGAAGTGCAAGAAGCAATCAGTTGTCATCAGGCAAATCGGGAAAGGAGGAGACAAAGCCAGCACGATTCGGATCTTCTGCAAGAAGACTGATGTTCGTGAGGTGAGAGGCTGCATTCTGCCTGCTCGTTAGAGGGTATTGTTTCCACTCGGTCATTGGCATTAAATTGGTGGAAGGTTATTGATATCTTCTTGGGGGGGAGGGGGGATGGTTCAGATGTATATCTGAAGAGGTGATATTTACGTTTTGGATGTATGTCATCGTTATGCAGCCTTTCTCAAGCCCAAAACTAGTAACACTAGAGCCTAAAAAGGATTTTCGCACAGGGACCACGATAAATCTAAGAATTAATCCTTCAGTATATTAATTCAACAGTTTTCTTCAAATATATATATATATATATATATATATATATATATATATATATATATATATATATATATTAATTCAACAGTAACCTCATATTAAGCTTTTTAGATATATACAAGTGAACAAGAAAATGCCTACTCTTATGGGAGTCTGAACAGAGAGCCGTTCAAGGACATAATTTTCAACAAATGGATCTGAATGTATGTTCTCCTGGGCCGTGGGACCTGAACTCGCGCTTAGAAGGAAATATGAACCTGAATCCCAACATTCACCAGAATTGACACAAGCAGAAAATGACGCAAGATCAAGGTGATAGCACAAAAGTTCACAGAGATACTCAATGCAACATCCCTGCAAGGAAAATTTAATGTGTCAAATTTTTAATTTTTTATCAATTAAGCAGAATAATAGATGATTATCACAAAAATGTCTACCTCATCAAAATGCTGCCCCTGTACAGATAACCTCTCTAGCCTCAAGATATGCGATCTGCTAGTCCATAACTTCCACAATAGTTTTCTCCGCTCTGTAGTCTTACCACGCAATAAGTCCCATCCCAACACAGCAGCTAGAGGTTGAAGAAGGGGAAACAAAGAAAGAACCTGCAAAATTCAAGAGCAGAATTGGGTAAGAAATTACAGGAGATGATGTGTCCCTTTCATTTTACATCTTCTGTGCATCAAAAGACAAAAAACTGATTAGCATACATCACCAGCATCGTGAAGTTGCGCTTGCTTTATCAAAGAAAGTGTAGTATCCATTATACAGCCTAGAACATGGAGCCCAGAAATGCGTGCGTAGTGATATAACTCCCTCATCGCATATTTGGTAGCTGAACTTCTGAAAGTTTCCTCATCTAAAGCTTCACTTTTCCCTGATTTTAACACAGCAAGGTACTTCTGGAAGGGCAAATGAATCGCGTCCTTTTCAGAGAGTTTTATCCTTTTAATCTCTTCCTCATACAATTCATCTTGAATGTCCTGCATATTAAACCCAATAAGAAAATCATTCGATTAAGAAACATGAAAGTAACATCAACAATGAGGCAAAACATTGAGTCCTACACCTAATGGAATAAAGAGACGGAACAAAGCCTTAGGCCTGCTAATCAAACAGATTGTCAAACATATTACAGACTATCAACTGACTTTTGTTTTTAGTAGCGGGATAAAACTTCAACTCCATCAAACTGTTATCAATCCTCAGCTTCGGATGAAGATGGGACTGATAAAGGACTCACAATGCTATGAATCGGACTTAACAATCGAAGAATGTTGAGAGAGAATTCTCCAATACAATGTCAGGAGAAGGAATAGGGAGAATCAATGATCAAGATAGAAAGAAAAGAAAGAAAAAGAGAGGACTTCACGCCCTATCTCCCCGAATCTGGATGGCAGGCCCGATCCTGCTTCCCCAGCCTCTGCCACTCTTGGCAACCAATTCTTGACAATGGTCGATAGTCCCCTGTCGCCCCCTTTAACTTTATTTATAACTGACTCACACGTGCATAGTCAACGCTGAGTCTTCACACGTGCCGACGTTTCTTCCATTGGTATTTCTTGGAGAAGAAACGTTGTGTATCACATACTTTGAGTTAACTTTCATTAGGCATTATATTTATAATGTTTTTGGATGAGTAACTCTATTTGCAGATTCATACGTTTCATTCCTAGAAAACTTCTTGCTTAAAGGAATTAATTTTTTCCCAAAGACGGTTGACCAAATAAATCTGGATAAGATGAGGCCTTTTTCCTGATTAAATAGATATGCAGTGATGCATTTTAAAAGTTGATTCACTCTTGCCCAAGGTTCTCCAGTAGGCTACTCCAATTTCTTTGGTTTTCCCTCTTGACTCTATTCCTTCTCTACTCTGCTCACATTTATGCATCGTCTCTCTGCAAAACAAACAGACCTGCTCAGCTCTCTAATGAGCGGGCCACTCATGGAATAACGAATAGAAAAAATATGCTAATTTCATGAGCTTAAAATATAATATACTAAGTTAAGAATTGAAAGCTTAAGGAAACAAGACGTATAAAAACACACATTTCAAAGTTAATGTGTATCCGCGGATAACCTGAATAATATGCATTATTTCGGAGGAGCAAGAACTGAGAGCCTCTGTATACATCAGGAGTAAATCAGAGACGTTGACAAGCCATGCTCTGTTCTGATCTTCTTTGAGAAGAAATTTCTTCAAAAGAGCAATCAATGCTGCCCTAAAATAAGATAACATTCAGCAAAAACAAAGGTAAGAATGAAAGTTGGAAAGAACAGAAAATCAGAAGTAGGCTAACTAATACCAGCAATTCGTGTATCTATGTTGTTGAAATGTGTTGAGCATTATTTGGCCCTCTCTATGTTTGGCCCTCTCTATATTTGGCCCCTTCTATCTTTGGCCCATTAGGGCCCCCTATATAAACCCTTGTAATCACTATTCTCAGATTAAGAGAATCATTTTCTTGTTTACATGGTATCAGAGCCCTAACCCTAACCCTAATCTGGGTTCTTGGGACTCTCCTCCTCCTGCGCTCAGATCTCAGGCAGCTCTCCGGCCAGCCTGATCTCGAGCACCGCCATTGCCCTCTGCGCTCAGCCGTCGCCCTCGCACAGCCGCAGCTGCCGCACACCGCGCGCAGCATTCTTCGGCCGCGCGCAGAGCTTATACGGCCGCGCACAGCGCGACAGCCCGCGCGCAGCGCGCGCGGCAGCCGCACACGCGCGCCAGACAACCGCAACAACCGCGCAGACGACGGCGCTCCGCCACGCGGCTGCACACAGCCGCGCCACGGCCGCCCACCGCGCGCCACGGTTGTCTTTGCTTGTCTTTGGCTGTCCTTAGCCTCCTGCACGCTTGTCCGGCCTGCCGTCCGTGAGCTTTGCTTCGACTGTGGGCGTTGCTTTGACTGGGCCTTCATCTGCCGTTTGTGCTGTCCAAGCCATCTCAGCACCTCTCCTTTGGCCAAATCTCAGCAATGACGAATCCTATTGCTGCTGCTGAGTCACCTGAAGCTCCGACCACCTCGGTTACGCCAAACTCGACGCCGGCTTCGACGCCACATGCACCTGCGGCGCCTATTGAGTCGGGAAACTGGTCTTTCTCCCCAGGACCTTTCTCTTTGCCTCGGATGCCGCCAGATGGCATGTTCACTGGCTTTAATCTGTTGCAATGGCGCCAGTACGTCCAAATTACCCTAAAGGGGCATCTCATGCGCCACCTTCTGGAAGACGGACCTCCTCGGACCGATCCGAAGTACTACGATTGGCTGGATGTCGAGGGGATTGTTCATCGCTGGCTCTTGGACAGCATTTCACCCAGCGTTAAGGGTGAATTTCTGTCCCTGGAGTCGGCTAAGGCAGTCTGGGAAGCGGTGCTTGAGAGTCACTCCAAGAAGCATAATATCGCCACTTTGTATGAGTTGGTGCATCGGGCCTCCAATCTGCGGCAAGGGGACCGGACCATTATGGAGTACAGTACGGAGCTCATCTCCTTGTGGAATGAGATCGACCACTACATGCCACCGGATCCTCACTCGGTGGATCGCAAGTACACTCTTCAACTTCGGGTGTTCCAGTTCCTCATGGGACTGAACCCGGAGTATGAGTCGCTACGGGCTCAGCTAATCCATCGGGAGAAGGAGCTTACCTTCAAGGATGCTCTTCGCAGTGCCAGAATTGAAGAATCTCGCTTCCAGCAGGTGCAGACCCCGGTCACGGCACTTGTAGCTCAGTCCTCTCCGGCGCGCCCATCGACGACGACACCACCCGGTTCTTTGCCGCGTGGTCCGACTACTCGGTCTGAGGAGTCTCCAAAGGGTGATCCCTCTCTCTTTTGCAATTATTGCAAGAAGCGGGGCCACTCCAAGGAGACGTGCTACAAGCTTCAACGGAAGCGCGTGCAACAGAGCAACCTTGCTACCGTCACACCTTCCGTCAGCCAAGTGCCTCCTCCGGGTCAAGTGCCTATGCCATGCGGACTTCTTCCCACTGGTGCCTCGCCCGCCGGCTTCACTCCGGAAGAGATGGAACGCCTCCGCCGCTTGCTTGATCCTCCAGTCGTGGGCTCATGTTCCTTGGCCCACGCAGGTATGTCCACCGTTCTTCCTCCACCCCCATCTCCTTCCGACAATCCCTCTTCATCTTCCACTTGGCTTCTTGATTCCGGTGCCACCGCTCATATGACCCCTAATCCAAGAGCTTTTGTAACGTATGAACCCGTTTCTGGATCCTCTAAAGTCAAAACGGCCTCCGGCGATCTTCTCACCGTGGCGGGTATTGGTCGTGTGGCCGTCTCTTCCTCTATGCAATTACCTAAAGTTCTCCATGTTCCACGCCTAACTCATCATCTCCTTTCATTGTCGAATCTTGTTCGCGATTTGAATCACGATCTTACATTCTCACCTCATTCATGTTTTTATCGTGATAAGGTGTCGGGGAGGAAGATTTCCATTGCTGAGGAGCATGAGGGGCTCTATCTTGTTCGACCTTCTTCGCCTTCTTTTCCTGTTGCTGCTAAGGCATTCTCTCTTTCGGCTTCTCACGAGCGTTTGTGGCTTCTTCATCGACGTCTCGGCCATCCTTCCTTTGCTACCCTTTATCGTCTCTTTCCAAAACTTTTCCAAGGCCATTCTGTGGACCGATTTGTTTGTAATGCTTGTCGAATTGCGAAACATCATCGCACTTCTTATCCTATCTCGTCTTCTCATTCTTCCACTCCTTTTTCTCTTATTCACACCGACGTGTGGGGACCTTCCCCTATTCACAGCACTTCCGGATCTCGATGGTTATGCATCTTCATTGACGACGCAACTCGTTTCACGTGGGCCTATTTCTTAAAGAATAAATCGGAGATATCCCGTGTTATTCCCCAATTCTACTCACTTGTTCAAACTCAATTCTCTACGTCCATCCGTCGCTTCCACTCCGACAATGCTAAAGACTATGTTTATACCTCGTTAAGCACCTTCTTTCAAGACAAAGGCATTATCCATGAAACTTCTTGCCCATATACACCCCAACAAAATGGCGTTGCCGAACGTAAATTCCGTCACATCTTTGAAATGACTCGGAGCCTTCTCTTCCATATGCATGTGCCCAAGTATCTTTGGGGGGAAGCCGTCTCCACCGCCATCCGTCTCCTTAACCGCCTTCCGTCTAGAGTGCTTGATTTTTCCACACCTATTGACCGTCTTCAGCATGCCTTTCCCTCCCTCTCTCTCCGAACTAATCTTACCCCTCGTGTATTCGGATGTGTTTGTTATGCGCCTAACCATCGCCTTGGTCGTGATAAACTTGACCCTCGTGCTGTGAAATGCGTGTTTGTTGGCTATTCCTCCACGCAAAAAGGTTATGTATGCTATCATCCACCCTCTCATCGGTTCGTCGTCACTAAAGATGCCACTTTCGATGAATTTCTCCCTTACTATTCTTCCTCTTCTCCAGAGCCACCTTCATCAACACCCTCATCCGATCCACTTGAATTCCTAATTCTCCCTCAACCATCTCCGTTATCCGTCTCTCGTCCATCCTCTCCGGCCCCGCCAGTCGTGTCTCCTCCAGAAGTTGTGCCTCCCGACTCGCCTCCAGAAATTGTGCCTCCCGACATCTCTCCGGCCCCCATCTCCGTCCCTCATGTGGAGCTTCCTCCTGTCCCGGCTGCTGAATTCTCCTCTTCGGCAGCACCTTCTTTGCCTCCACCACTTCCTATCCGCCGATGCCCGCCTGAAAAACGCTATGGTATTACTCTCGCTCGTCGAAGACCTCGGGTTGTTACGTCCTCTTCCGATGCCCCGCCTCAGTCCTCCCCACCTCTAGAATCCACATTAGCCGTGCTGCCCTCTTCACGTTCTTCTCCTCTCTATCCCTTAGAGGCATCCATTTCGTCTCACCGTCTCTCACCATCCTATCATGCACTTCTTACCTCACTTGATGCCACTTCCCTTCCGAAGACGGTGGACATTGCACTTTCATTTTCGCATTGGCGTCAGGCTATGGAGGAGGAGCTTCGTGCTCTTGCTCAAAATGAGACGTGGGATTTGGTTCCTCTACCGGCCGGGAAGCATCTAGTGGGTAGCCGTTGGGTGTATGCTGTGAAGCATAATTCCGACGGTTCTATTGAGAGGCACAAAGCTCGGGTTGTGGCGCAGGGGTTTACTCAGAAGCATGGCATTGATTATCAGGCGACATTTGCCCCCGTTGCCAAGCTGAATACGGTGCGGATCCTCTTGGCTCTTGCTGCGGATCGTGGCTGGACTTTGCAGCAATATGATGTGAAGAATGCTTTTCTGCATGGCGATTTGACTGAGGAGATCTACATGGCATTACCTCCAGGCTATACTTCTTTAGTGCCGTCGTCTCCGAATTCTGTTGTCTGTCGCCTGAAGAAAGCACTATATGGCTTGAAGCAATCTCTCCTCGGCGTGGTTTGGTCGTTTCACGACGGCCATGAAGCGCTGTGGCTATCGTCAGTGTAATGGAGATCACACCTCTTCTACCGCCATTCCACGTCGGAGTCGCTATTCTGCTTGTGTCGTGGATGACATCATTATTACGGGTGATGATACGCGACCATTACTGAGCTGGCCATGTATCTCTCGTCGGAGTTTGCTATTCGTCATCTTGGCCCGTTGAGGTATTTTCTTGGCATAGAGGTGGCATATTCTTCGAGCGGGATTTTTATTTGTCAGAGAAAGTATACGGTGGATCTTCTCTGCGACCTTGGAAAGGAGGATTCCAAGCCTATTTCGACACCGATTGATGTGAACCATCGACTCGGTGCCGACGAGAATGAGGAGCTTGCTGAGCCCGGACAATATAGAAGACCTGTGGGCAAACTGATTTATCTCACCCACACTCGTCCAGACATTGCTTACTCAGTGGGTGTTCTGAGTCAGTTTATGCAGACTCCTCGCAAGAGTCATCTTCATGCTGCTCATCGTCTCCTCCGGTTTCTGAAGGGCACCATTGGTCGTGGACTACTGTTTCGTCGTCATACAGGCATGCGTCTAGAAGTCTACACTGATGCTGATTATGCAGGCTCTGTCGTCGACCGACGGTCCACATCAGGCTATTGCACCTTCTTGGGCGGCAACTTGATTACGTGGAGGAGTAAGAAGCAGAAGGTGGTCTCCCGCTCGAGTGCTGAAGCGGAGTTCCGTGCTCTGGCGCATGGTCTTTGCGAAGCACTTTGGATTACCAAGCTCCTCCGGAAACTACGGTGTCCAGTTAGCTCTCCTGTCCAACTGTTCTGCGACAACAAATTGGCGATTAGCATTGCTCATGATCCCGTTCAGCATGACCGTACAAAGCACATCGAGACTGATCGTCATTTCATCAAAGAGAAGCTTGAATCGGGAAATTTTTGCACGCCATATGTTCCGTCCGCTGAACAGCTAGCAGATATCTTCACCAAAGGGCTTCATGCTCCTCGGTTTGAAGAGCTCTGTTCCAAGCTGGGTGTGGAAAACATCCACGCTCCAGCTTGAGGGGGAGTGTTGAGCATTATTTGGCCCTCTATGTTTGGCCCTCTCTATATTTGGCCCCTTCTATCTTTGGCCCATTAGGGCCCCCTATATAAACCCTTGTAATCACTATTCTCAGATTAAGAGAATCATTTTCTTGTTTACAAAATGAAATATTGAAGAACGATCGGTCAGTTGCAACCTAATCGAATATAAACTTCAATCTAGAAGAGCATCCTCAAGTATCCATGAGTTTGATGGAGAAAAGAGATGAACGATAGACGACAGAGCCGCCCTGGCAGACTCCTCCACCCGTGGTCACTCCCCACTGCTCCGGACTCTGGTGACTCCGACCACACTCTGTTGCTGATCTTGAAACTGCCTGTTCCGTCTTCCCCGGAACAGGCTAATTAAAGAGCCGTTGCATGTGCAATGTGACTCTGGCCTCCATCTTCTGTGGTACACAATATCCCCGTCTTCTCGTCCTCGATGTGCTCGAAGTATCGATGCTGCTTTCGAGTATGAGGCCTGCCGGCGTAGCACTTGCCACCGACCTCGCTCATCTCCTCCAGCCATCTGAAGAGGCTATGGCGCTCCCAGTAGCCTTGTACGTCTTCTTTCAGGGGCGACTCCTTCGCAGCTCCCAGCATGAATTTCGTCTTGGCCACTGCCTGCGCACACCACTGGCCTTGTGCTCGCAGGAGTACTCCTCTTCTGGTCGAGAATTGGCACGACCTCAGCTCCCTCGTGTATCTTGCACTAGACCTCTCCTCGAGCATTCTCTTGCGCTTCATCTCTTCCCTAGCGATCTCATTCATCCGAGCCCTCTACTCCTTTTGCTGCCGACTAGCCACACCCCTCAACCTAGCCGCTTCCTCTTCAGCCAAATCCCGCTCCCGAATTGTGGCCGCCCTCTCTTCCAAATCAGGCTCGCCCTTTTCCACGTCGCGCATTCCAGCGCCAGCGGCCCCCTCCGCGGTCGACAAGCCATGAACGACTATATTCCTTCACACCGTTGCCACCCTCTTCTCCGATCTGACCCTGAAGGAAGAACCTCCAAACAGGAGCCATGTTACCTCTGCACATCTGCTGGATCACCTCCGGCCATGGCAGCGGGCCTGCGTAGCCCATCTCCTTCTGCAGCCACTCCATGATCTCCTCCGGCTTCGGCGCCAAGCCCTTCTTCCTGAGGCCCGAAGTGCCAGGCTTCAGGCCTTGAATCGGAGACGTCTCCTTCCTCGACACAGTGAAGAGCACCATCTTCCTTCGCGGATCTCTGATCGCTGCGGGAGCCGCTGCCACCACTACCACCATTGACAGAGCAACAACCGGGTGTGACCGAGAAAGCGCATCCGAAGACCTCTTTTGCAGAAGGGAAATCGACGTCAGGTCAGAAGGAGGCTGAGATCACCACGGGGCATCCCAAAACTGCCTCCTCCAGAGAGATGGAAAATAACACAACGGGAGGGAATCTTCAGAGTGTAGAGGAGACACAACATACCAAAGCAAGGGAGACAAAGGGATCCAAGAGCCCCAGCACATGGCCCAAATGGGAGATGCATTGGTAGGAAGGGAAGAAGGAGATCCCGCGAATCCGTACACGGTACCTCCCCTAGGAGACGGTATGTCTGGAAGGACGACGGCGACCGCAGGAAGCAGCAGAGCAGTGGGCAGGCCCCCTAGGCCGAGCAAAACGGGAGAACCAGGTTTGTCCAGCTTTGTATACAAATGCACAAAACTTGGTATCCATCACGAGAGGAGAATTGTTACATGGGCTAAGGCCGGTAAAAGCGGGTGACTGTTAATAGCGGCAGAGAGTGTGATGAAAGGCAACACCAAAGCGAAGTGCGGTACAAAGGGGGAAGCTGAGCCTCGGGGGAAAGGCAAGGAGATCACGCGCCACTACAGTAGTAGGACCACAGAGCCTGTCGTGTTACGACAGGATGTGGTAGAAGACTCTCTTAAGACTCCCCGTGCTAAAGCGATGGCGGCAACAGTGGGACTGAAGCTGTCACCAGGCAATGAAGGGGGTGAAGAAGGTTTACCATGAAGTGCATCTCATGGAATGTCTGAGGCCTCCAAGATGAAGGTAGGCGCCGAGTGGTGGGAGGCTACCTGAGAGAATGGGGGGCCTCAAGTGGCATGTTTAAAGGAGACCATGCTGGAATTGTGAGCCAATGGAATGGAATACAGTGGGCAGAGGATTCCTTGAGGGTTTTATCTCGGTCAATGTAGTCGGTCGGTCTGGGGGAATTGTGGTAGCATGGAACAAGGCCATGTTCTCAAAAGTGGCTACGTGGACAGGACAGTTTGCTGCAGCAACCAAATTGAAGCGCTCTAACAACAATCTTGAACTGATTGTAGCCTCGATATATGGCCTTTAAGAAGAGATAACGAAACGTGGCTATCAAAACCAAGATTACATTCCGAGACGAAAATGCAAGCCGTCAAAATACAGGGGCTGCGGCAGCATTTGGTGAAGTTTCAAAAGCGAATGCACGAGCACAGAAGAAGACAAGAAACGAGGCTTTGTGCAGAATCAAACAGTTGGACGATCTGGAGGATACATGGTTCTTGAATGAAGAAGAATCAATTGAACGAAGTGGAGGGGGGCGGTAGTCGGAGAAGACAAAAAGCTCGAGATGGACTGGATGCAGCAGTCTCAACAGCTGTGGCTCCAGGCAGGCGACACGAATACGAGATTTTTCCACCTAGCAGCAAACGGGAGACGTCGGATCAATAGCATCTGGAAACTGACAGTAGGAGGCCAAGAATATGTCAGCTCACAATTGGTGGGACATGTAGTTGCAGATCATTTTCGCACTTTTTACAAGGAAGGCAGACGCACTACATGTTTATGGTGCAGAAAGGATGCTCGTACCTTGGACACCTCATGCAAAGAGGAACTGATTCGACCGTTTTCGGAGGAAGAGGTCAAGGAGGCGATCAAAAGCCTCAATGGTGAAGGGGAGCCAGGCCAGGACGGATTGCCAGTTTTCTTCTATAAAGAATTCTGGAAATTGGTGAGACCGAATGCGATGGCCACGCTTGAAGAGTTCCAAAGAGGGACATGCACCATGGAGAGACTAAACGTGGCGTTCTTGGTTCTAATACCCAAGCAGCAAGGCGCTGAATGGATTGAGGACTTCAGACCAATCTCCTTGTCCAACTCCATATACCTAATCATTGCAAAGGTCCTGGCAAACAGGCTGAGAGAGGCAATTGGGGAACTCATAGGACCCTCTCAATCAGCCTTCATACCCGGTCATTTGTTGGTGGATAGCGCCGTAGCAGCAGGCGAGATTCTAGCGTCATGGAAACGACATGGAACCAAAGGTCTTAAGTGGAAGGTCGATTTTGCAAAGGCATATGACACGCTAGACTGGGGTTTCCTCTCGGCGTCAATGAAAAGGAGGGCCTTCCCCAAGGAATGGGTAAAGTGGATGAAGAGATGCATCACAACACACTCCTTCTCAGTGTTGGTGAACAGAAGGCCAGAAGGCGAGGTGCCCACGTGTACCCCTACTATTTGTACTAGCGATACATGCACTCTCCACATGCACTAATCTTGCATGTAGACATGGTCTCCAAAAGGTTACCAAACCGCTAGCGTCCCAGAGGGTATCCCGTTACTCCAGTATGTGGATGACACTACTTTTTTTGTAGTAGGCTCTGTGGAGGAGGCAAAAAATCTGTCCACGTTACTCGACTTGTTTGCAGACTTCTTAGGCTTACGTATCAGTCGGGCCAAGTCAGCATTCGTAAGCTGCAGTCTGTCCCGGGAAGAGGAGACACAATGCGCAGAGGAGTTGGGAACACCGACCGGTAACCATCCTATGAGATACTTGGGCCTTTCATTAACCAAAGGGTGGATGACTAAGGCCGAGTGGCTGCCGGTGATAGAGTAGACCGAGAGGTGGCTGGAAGGATGGCAAGCCAAAGTGTTGTCCAGAGGTGGCAGGCTGATGCTAATGATGGCAGTCCTATCAGCAATCCCCATATTTCATCTCTCAGTATTCAAGATGCCAACTGGAATCGGTCAGAGACTCGAAGGCTTGATGAGGCGATTTCTTTGGAAAGGCACTAGAATTGACCAGAGCCAAGGGCTGACCCTGGTGGCGTGGGATATGGTCTGCAGGCCCACCAAACAGGCCGGCCTAGGTGTGTTTCATATCCAAAGCATGAACACGGCATTATAATCAAAATGGGTGACACGGATCATGCAACCATGTGAGGACCTAACCATTCAAATCTTGAGAGACAATTATAGTCGGGGCTTGAATTGAGACAAGAAAATAGCCCCAATAAAGGGGGCATCGGCATTCTGGCTAGGCCTTAGACAAATCTTCCCCAAAGTCTGGGAGTTCTAATCAACCTATTGGTTATCAGTTCTCTTTTCCAATTTTGGGTAGACCACTGGTCGCCGCGGCCCCCTGCGAGAAGCATTCCCTCGGCTATTTGTGCTCGCCCAATGCCCCGAGGCTACCGTGGGAGAGTGCTGGGATAGCACTTGGAACCCAAGGGTAGAAGGCGCCTTATCAGACCAAAGACTAACCGATTTCTAGGGTATACAACAAGCTTTGAGTCAGATTTGCCCTCATCCCAGGGAAAAAGGTGGTTGGGAGTGGACGGGCGCTCCCTTCTCAGTTCGGGAAGCCTACGCTTGCATTTGCCAGGGTAACGAGGAAGCCCAGGCTACGACCCCAGCATGTCAAGTCATTTAGCATCTAAAGGTTTTGCTTAAGGTAAAGATTTTTGGGTGGCTCTTGCTCAAAAAGAGGCAGTTGACTCGTGTCTTCCACAAGAGGATGTATCCAGATGCCCCATCAGTATGTATACTGTGTACAAGAGTCGACGAGGATTGTAATCACCTGTTTTTTGGATGCCCGTTCGTGTGCATGGTTTGGGCCACCCAAGCATAATTGGTGGTGAATGTGTCATCAGAGGAGGCCTTCTGGGAGTCCGTGCAGAGAATCGGTCCCCGACAAAGAGAAGTGGGGGGAAGAACGCTGACAGTGCTTGGGGTATATGGCTTCATAGAAACGAGGAGATCTTCAGAGGGGGGGAAGGCTTCAACGGACAGGCTCGCCCATGAGGTAGAAGACCTCATGGTGTCATGGTTCCCTTGAGTTGGGTTTGGAGAGGGAAGAGGATGAACATAGATGTAATAGAGCCTTAGGGCTTGAGACATGTACTTGTTGTGTGGTTACCGATTAGTTCGGGTGACCGCCTCATGTATTTTCAAAAAAAAAAAATAATGAGCAAAAGTGAGATATTTCCTTTCACCATGGGAAAAATGGAAGGTCGAGAAAATAAAATAGAGCTTCAAATGGGAAACTGATATGTTCTTTTCAAGAAAATATCAAAGGCGAGCCAGTAAAAGAAGTAGGTCCACTTCAGCTCATGAAAACTAAGGGGCCAAGGAAACTATAACTAAAGTCAGGGAAGGGGGCAACAGACATTGAGTCAAGAAGTAGTTGGGGTCCGATTCAAGAAGGGGAAAGGCTGGAGAGCAGGAGGAGCCTGCATCCAGAAGGATTGCTCGATCCTTGGTCCTGGTATATCGTATTCAGCATTCTTGTATTCACATTGTCCAAAAAATCCCATCTCCCTCTCTCATTCTGATCAAGAAGTATATTGAATTGATAATAATTTCTCCCAAGAAGATAGAAGACAATCACATTGTCGTCTCTATTTTCTTTGACGCTATCAGAAACAAAGACCAAAGTTTTCTCTGTATCCAAGATCAGACAAGAAACATTCATGGAACATAAATAGCACTCAATCCGCATGAAGTACCAATAGAAATCTATTTCTTTCAAAGGTTCTCTGCACATATCATGATGAGCAACTATCTGGGATTAGAAATTGAAGTACAAATTCTTGTAATAAATATTTCAAAAAAAATTATAGTAATAAAAGCCACAAATCATCTCACACTGCGCATGATAATGACACATGAGAGGCATTGTGAACCAGATACCAACAGTACTTTTGTCCAATGAGATGAATGTGTAACACTTCTCATACACCATAGTGCATCATGCCACAATAGATCCAGCACATCATTGGCTACCGCATCAGAGAATCTCCAACAGGCTCAAAAATCGAATCATGCCACATTCTGAATATGAACATCGTCACGCGTATTATTGTATTCTCCTGAAACCTAGAAGATCAATAAGGGCCAAATAACAACATCTCCTTTGATTAACAGAAACTGGATCGGTTTTCATTACCAATTCATTACGACCAACAGCCAGCATAAATTTGTGCACGAGCCATGGAGAAAATGAAATATGGCCTTTGGGCTCCATGAAACGTAAGGTAAAAGGCATAGGAAAGACACTAAACAATTATCCATGGGATCAACCAACAAGATATATCTGCATACCCATGAGACCAAGGGATGGTCAACAAAGACGCGTACCAAAGGCTCTAGCATCACAAAAAAACCCCTAACAAACTACAACTACATCCAGAATGTGTTGCATCTTGTTGAAGATATGGGCTAAAAAGGTGCAGGCGAATCGGGCTCCTCCTTCATCAGTATCGGGCCCTGCTAGATCCCCTATCGGGCTCTATCGGGCCCACTAACGACAGCTAACGGCTAGTTAAACTAGCCGTTAACTAGCCGTTGGAGAATTAGCCGTTAGACAGCTCCTATAAATCTAGCAATGTACCATTGTAAAGTTTTATCCTTTTTAGTGAAAGTGTTAACCTCTTTTTCTCTTCTCTACCTCTGTCATCCTCTCTTGCTGGATCTTCAAAGTTGTCACATCTCAAGCATCTAAAGAAGCTAACTTCGATTCATCTCAAGCATCTGTTGTAGAAAATGTATATTCATCTGTTGCACAAACCGCAGATTGCGTCACCATTTTTTTAACCATTGATTAATCCAATAAATGTATATTCATATGAAAAACAAAAAATGCCCAAAAACAGGGCATCTTGGAGTCGGTTGAAAATGGGCCAGGCATCTTGGAGTCTCTCGATGCGAGCAGTCCCAACAATTGCATACAGCGTTTATCGTGTTGATGAGTACGGCTGCCAGTTATGAAGAAGATGATTTCAAGCGCTCCCGATGACTGCGGCTACACGCACCAAAATCGTTTTTCTTATTATTCGTAGGTGATCATTTCCTGGCATTCAATTCACGCTAGGAGAAGAGATCGTGATAGAAACCACGAAATTGTCAAACAACAGTAACGAACCAAATTCTTTCCCCATGGCAATGTCTGGCCTTTTCATAGTCTCTGAAGTTATCGATTCATATGAAGAACACAATTACATGAGCACACTTGGAGACTCCATTTTCGGCAAAGTCAAGCCATTTCTAGACATCCATTTGATGACTCCCTACTGTTCAGAGGAAAGATCCTTCGGTGATACGACATTCTCAAATGACTAACCATTTTCCGTACGAAGTACCAGGTATTTTTCCTGCAACTGCCACCGGAGCCCAATAAATGGAGAATCGATAATGTAAATTTCGCATATGCTGAGGGTTTCTACAAAGAACAGAGCGTAATTCCACCAGAGAAGAGAGAATTAGGGTACTCTTGAAAGGTAACGAATGAAATAACCAGATGAACATTGGGATAAATGATAAGAAAAAATAACTTTTCATGCGCGATTATTCAGCTGCAGCGTCATTGTCGTTGTCATGAAAGAAAAAATTAATTTGGAAGAAAGGGATTCCACCTAAGAATTATTACCTGTAATCGGACTCTTCCACACCGAAGCCCGTATGAAGAAAACGGAGGCGAGAAACGGCGCCAACGATGTCGTCTTTCTCCACACACTGAATCAAAACTCTCAAGTGCGCCTTCTGAACTTCACGCGGTAATCCAACTAGCTCCTCCAATCCTCCAGCAACTGAAGACTTGCCCCCGACGACACTAACGGCCAACTCCGACACACTATTCCTTGACCAGTCGATCTGTCGACGAATATTCCGGCATACAACATCAAGAACATCGGACTGGCCCAAAACAACGTCACACAGGCCTTTCAACTCCTCCTCCGTGCACGAGAACCAATTATCCGTAGTTCCATCGGCCTCGGCGGCGACTTCATTCTTCAATTCCCCCACCAAATAGTCTGACATGCGACGAAGAACCTCAACGTTCACGTCATCGCAATTCTCCTCGGACGCCCATGAACAGAGCTGCTCAACGAGAAGAAGACATTCCGCCTTGATCCGCAAGCTATCGGGATCAAAAGGCGAGTTCCCGATCTGGAGAAGCTCAATCGTGGACATCCACGCGAGGTGCGCGGGAGAACGACAAGAACCCGACCAAAGAACTCCATCAAATCTTCCTCCTTCGGCCACTATTGTGGTCAGAATCGCGCGAGCGAGCTCAGGCTGCCGCGCGTGCAGGCTGAGGATCACAGCACGGAGAGCCTCGAATTGGCCGAGGAAGAGATAATTCGCGGCCGCGCGGCATAGCGACTCGTCCTCTTCCTCCATTCTCGACGGCGATTTCTTCAGCGGACTGAGGAGAGGGCGAAGAACATCGTCTCAACTCTCAACGGTTTCTCCTCGCTCGAGCCTCTTCAATTCAGTCTCGGCCCTGTATTTATAGCGTCGTCAAGACTGAAACCGCCATAATTCAGCTCTAAATCCGAACCGATTGGAGATCCGACTATCCGATAAGGGAAAAATATCTTTGACCCGCCATAATTCCAAAAAAAAATCCAAGTGCCGGATGCAGAGTAGACATGGTCGTTCTGTTCTGTTCGTTTGAAACGAACGCAAAATTTGCACAAAAGAACCGCACAGGGCCTTGTTCTTTGTTCCATTCTTTTTCTTTTTCAAATACGAACAAAATTTGTACATTCGCACCAAATTAGACTAAAATTCGCACAAAGCGAACAAAAGAACAGAACAAGGGTCTGTGTGATGTTCTGTTCGAATTTACTTTTTGTTCTGTTCGGAAAACTGAACAGAACGAACAATTCGCACAAATTCTCACCAAAAGAACAGAACGACCATGTCTAATACGGAGGAGATGGTTTTTTCGTCCTAGACGACAAACCCGTCTCGTCCAAACCCGATGAAGTTGGACAGGATGACGTCCCCGCTGGCCTCTAATTCTCAACATACTACACTAGGGATCAGCAGTCGTCGTCCTCCGGTTTTTAGTCAACATCATCAAAATATGAGGTCGTCAACACCTACAAATTACTTATGACGACGTCAATGCCAGTTTTCAGTCCACGTCATCGACCTATGTCGACGTCGATGCCTGTTTTCAGTCAATGTCATCGACCCATGACAACAAACAAATACAAATTACACATGACGACCTATGACAATGTCAACACCTGTTTTCAGTCAACGTCATCGACCTATGACGATGTCAACGCGTGTGTTCAGTGAACGTCACTGACCTATGACAACATCAACGGCTACAAATTACATATGACGACCTATGACGATTTCAACGCCTGTTTTGAGTCAACATCATCGACCTATGATGACGTCAATGGCTACAAATTACAAATGACGACCTATGACGACGTCAACGCCTGTTTTCAGTCAACATCATCGACCTATGATGATGGCAACAGCTACAAATTACATGTGACGACCTATGACGACGTCAACGCCTGTGTTCAGTGAACGTCATTGACCTATGACGACATCAATGGCTACAAATTACATATAACGACCTATGACGACGTCAACGCCTGTTTTCAGACAACGTCATCGAACTATGATGACGTCAACGGCTACAAATCACACATGACAACCTATGACGACGTCAACGCCTGTGTTCAGTGAACATCATTGGCCTACGACGACGTCAACGGCTACAAATTACATATGGGAATCAGCAGTCGTCGTCTGTTCTTTAGTCAACTTTTATGCCTACGACGACATCAATGAACAGCTACAGGTTATATATAGGGATCAGCGGCGGTCATCTGTCCGTCATCCGTCAATGCCGTCTGCCTATGACAATGTCAATGTCTACATCAGTGTCAAAGCTTGTTGGCATTGACGTCATCGTCTTGGTTTCATCGCCATGTCGTCAACGTCATCAAAGCTGGTAGTGCAGATCTTTAGTTACATCAAAGTCTGTTATAGTCCACCTCCGCATTCCATCCATATATAAATGGACAAAGTCTACTTAAAAAGTATAATCTTGTCGTCGGGACGGGACGAGGTCAGATTGGACGAAAAAACTCTGAACAAGGACGAGGATTACAGCCCATCAGATCCGTCTTCTCCATGTTTTTGTCTATGTGGCGAGTGGTAACTTTTTCAAGTTATTTTTATTCCAACGTCGTACATATAAAACATTAAAAATTGTTTTGGGATAAGCTCATTCTATAACTAATAGTTTATTTTTGGGAGCCACCCTGAGATCAATCGATCCTTGAAAGCCGCGGAAAATTTGCACCTTCCTAGTTATTTTGGCATCCATATCAATGAAATGTCATTAAAACTTTCTCTGAAATATTCTTAGTTTATAATAAACACCTTATCAAAATGCTTTTGGGTGCATTTCAATTCATGTATCATTATACCTTGATATATTTTTCAGTATCATTTTCTGGTTCAAGTGACCCTAATTGATTTTGACTGTAATTGCATAATAAATGTGATGCGCTAACTTTATCTTCTTGGAACTACTTTCGTCGAAACATGAAGTTCTACCTCTTAAAGTCTTGATGTTATGCTCCGAACGGAAAAAATATATAATGGAGTTAAAAATAGGCTGCCTCGTCGAGGAAAAGACAATGCCGAGAGATATTCAAAATGTATAATTTTACTTTTTTTGTCAATACCAGCCATTATTTCGTTGTTTTCCTTCATTTTATTATTACATGTCCAAGATATTTGTCTGCTGGAAATCGCAGGCAATCAATAACGTCCTGGAAGAAAAGTCAAATAGTGAGTATGAAATATAGGAAGATGAACACATCAAATCATTGACCTAGATTCTCAGTGGAGTCTTAAGAATCACTATCATTCAAATAAATTTGTTCTCGATATATGTTATTCATATCTAACATATTTCCAAAAAGTGGTAACAAAATATATAACTTGTAAAAAGTGGTATGTAAGAATTTCTCAATTCCAATTTTACCCACCACATAATAGTAAAGAGTTCCAGTATGGACGTCATGAGATGACTACCACATATATTCATCAACATCTAAAGATACACCTCTAAATAGAGATAACCGATGGGATAAATGGATGATGACATATCATCAAATGGAAGAGAAAGAAAATCAGGGAATAGTAACCTCCAATAAAAGAAGTATTGTAAATAGGGAGATCACTTGTACGGGGAGATCAAACAAGATGAAGGAGTAAGAGTGCAAGTTGCAAAAACAAATATACAATAAAATCACAATAAACTCAATTCATGATGCTACTCAGAGTATAAGGCAAAAGAAACAATAAAAAACTTATAGCGAACCCTTAATCACATGTATATCACTTAAAAGAACAAAAAAATACTTACTTCCTAAAAAGCTCATCAAACCACAAATTTCACATCAGTGTTCTCATAAATTTTACTTAGAACTAGAGCTTTCACCACACCGTAAGTTGTCCATATTCATGAAAATTCATGCTCCCTGAATCAATTCTAAATAATGATTCCAGTTATTTTCACCTAGATGTCTTGTCTTCTCATTTTTTTTCACCATTAACAAACTATTCTCTAAAAAACACAATAACTCATGTGGTTGATGATATTTCATATGAATGAGATTATTTACAATGACTGTGAGTTAATAAACACATATCATGAACAGCATTACTGTTCGCATATTAGAAAAAAACATTAAAATATATTCATAGAATAAGACCATGTACTCCTGCCATGACAGGAATGGTGTATTGCATAACCATTTGTGCAGGACACTGAGCGATACTAGGTTTTCTGATGACAAAGAATTAACTAACTTGAGCAGTAAAAATTCCTAAATGAAATCCTTCCTAAATGCCAATTTTTAATTTCATGCCCATATTATGTGAGTATTCATTAAACTCAAGACTCTAAGGGCATATCATGAATGCATGATTGTAATTGAATTATCAATCAATGAGCCATTTATCATGAGAGTCCAAACACTTGTATCTCAAATAAAATAACAAGTCCACAGATATAATTTTTTTGTTGAGATGGGTAGTATACACAGACTCCAATTAAGATTTGATTATTTACCATATCCTGATGTTGGGATTAAGATTTTGATTGACTTGATCAAAACATGATTGTGAAACAGAATGTAGATAGCAGCATTCTTAGTTGATAGATATGGAAATACATGTTTATTTGACTTAAATTGGTTTGTATGTATGTTATCAAGCCAAAAATGATTGAATCAATTCTTAGAATGATGTTTTAATTTTTAAAATATTTTTATGTAATTTTCACATCATTTCTGAAGTAAAACAACTTTATGAGTTGGAATATGATTTTTCCTCAATTCTGCAACATTATATCCTAAAGATAAATTTTTCTAGAGTCGGCATACATAGGTGGATTTGTACTTAATTTTATATGAATTATTAATGTATTTCGGGGTTTAATTTCCATTTTGCCATGTATCTCAGTTTGATGCGTTGAATGGACCAATAAATCATTCTTGATAATGATTGGCATCAACCAGTCATTAAATCCCATTATTTATTGGTGCCATGCAATTATTAAAGTGATACCATTATGACATCATGACTATCGATAACATAATAGCATTAATTACTCACGTTTTTTCTTATAATTTTTTCAATTGCATTGATGACGTGGGCCAATAAAAATGAGATATTTCAATCACAATAATATGATACAAAGACCGAGAATAATAAAAATTAAAATATTTCTTGCTTTATTTTTTAGTTTTTGACTGGTCAAAAAGTGCAGCGTCGATAGCATGTGACAAGGCACATAGCACCATGTATACACAAGGGCATGGTGATAAACTCAAATTAGGGGTAAAACTACATCGTTGTGAATTTGAGTTTAATCAATAATATGTATAAACCTTTACTCATAATGTAATTGGATAAGTTAGTGATGAGCAAGGGTTGTCTCCACAGGTAACAGATCTTAGAGATATATCTCTCTTTATGGGATTAACTCGAGATGACGAGAAGAGATATAAATAGCGTAAGAGGTAGCATTAGAATGAAGGAAGAGATGAGAGATAAGGATACTTCTTATTTAAGGAGAATGAGACGTTAAATACACAAGTGGCAATCGTGATTATAGTGAGTGAAACTAGAGAGTACGAAACGTGGAGCGGTGATGACGAGACAAGATGAGAATTAATGATAAGAGGTATCTTACTTAGGGTTTTATAATATAAGGTTTAACAAAATATAAGAGGGTGTGAAGGCGAGACGAGATGAAGATGAAGATGATGGTGTTGGACATCTTGATGAAGGCACTGAATTAGGAGTACAGTGAGGATTGAAACGGGAGGAGATAGTGCTTTAGGTTTTATTAGACAAAAGTGGAGGGGACACATTGATTTAATCAAAAGATTTCTCTCCCCTCATCCTTGTCAGTACCGTCATGCCATTATATTAGGGTTTTGTTTCATCTTGACATTTAATGTGATGATTGGTTCAGGTTCATCCTTGTGCATTCACGATGAACAGATCAATTGGAGTAGTTTTCTAAAAAAGGACAAAGGGAGGAATAGCAATATTCTTAATAATTGTATGATGAGGTCGTAATACGGAGATTACTAGTCTTTAATCACGTGTTCTAAATATTCCTATTTGAAGGATAGTCAAGAAGGACATTGAATACAGATGCATCGTCTTCCTTGAGTTGTCACCTCTTATACCAAAGGTGGATGATCCCATTTTGATCACTCAATTGTCTTCGTGAACTTCTTGATGCACCTGAACTAAGACCGTTTAGAATCCATGATTAGAGACTCGTTGGCCCAGTCAAAGTACAATCATTCATCCACAAGACGTCTTTGGTGTCTCAGGTCTAAGGACCACTTACACAACCGTGACGTGAATCGACATGATTAACATTTTGGTATAATACCATTCAGGGATTTGTACGGATCAATTCAGTGAACTCTTTCCACTAAAGGGCACCCACTATATATCCTTAGTATCTCAACACTAATGGCTACGAGACCATCATACTCATCATATGAGTGAGATTAGATATTGCAATTCTATCCAGATACTTCGATGTCCTTCTCACATATCCTTGAAATAGGGATATTTAGAAAAAATGCTTAAGGACTATTTATCTTTGTATTACGATCTCATCATAATTCATTAATTTCGATCATGTATTTATGGACTTCATTATAAGCATCACACGTACACTATAATGAATATCTTGTATTAATGAACACGGAACGAGATGTGGAATGTGTGATTAGCATTCCAGCCACATATATTTCCATCAAGGGGAAGGCCAAGGAGCCCGTGTAAGCAGGTCAAGCTGATCAAATTACTAGCACAGCGTGGGAGAGTAGTATCCTTGACAAATTTAGATAGTGCGGAAGTATCTATTGGAATATGAGGTTTATTCCTTATGTTTTGATCCAAATTTTAAGTGAATGGATCTTCTAAAGATGGATCAATTGACATCGAATCAAGGCTATGCCACAGAGATGAATTGGTTGGAAGTTGGGACCGAGTGTCAATACATCATTATTGCACACGTGCAATTGGCTTAACCTTAAATTTAAATCACTTAAATCTTAATTAATAATCTTACCATATAGTGATAACATCGTACACTAGTAGATAAGTCCAATGTTTTACATTATTGTATCTTTTTGAGTTTTTATACTTTTAAGGTAGTTGGAAGACCTTCAATTGTTAGTTTTGTTCTGATTTCATTTATTATATTTTCTTTCATATTTTATCTAAAAGATGAATAAAATTTATTAAAAACTTCATCAATGCTTCCAAATTAACCTCTTACTAATCGTGTTAATAAATCCCAAATCGGTAGTTAAATTTTTTATCCCTAGTTAAGACGTGAAACAATCACCTGTCAAATTATTAAAATAAAAAACAGCATAATGATAAGTCCGAATTTAAGGAGTTTTATGTCGTTGTTTTGATTCAGACTTAGCCAACAATATTTATGAAAATTTCCACTTAAATACTCTATAATTAATATAGGGCAAGTAAGGGGTCGATCCACGGAGAGGCAGAAATTTAATTTCAGAATTCTTTCTCAAGCTTGGGGTGAAGAAAATGATTTTAAACGTGAAAATTACTATTTTTTTTTTTAGATTAAGAGATGTTTCTAGATTTGTTGGTAATTTTCAGAATTCCCTATGTTTTTAATTAAGCCAAAGTACAAGGAGAAACACAAACTTCAAATTTCTAAACTAATTTTTCTATTTTATCTTAGCAAATTAATCAGAAATAAATATTTTTAGAATTTTCTGGGATTAATTCACATAAAAAACACAACTATTAGCATTAAAATGAGAAATAGATTTTTTTTTTGAAATGTTTTAGGTGTTAAAATGACTTTAAATAGCTTATATCAATTTTCTAGATTTTTTCAAATTTTTTTGGATTTTAACGTAGAAAACAATTTTTTCCGATTTTGTAATTAATTTTAAATATGAAAAATGTGAAATTTACCTACTCGCGTCGCTGAGCGGTGGCGGCGGGCGGGCGGAGCGGCGGGCGGCGGAGCGGCGCGGCGAGCGGGCGGCGGCGGAGCGCGGCGCGGCGGCGGTGGCGGCAGCGGCGGTGGCAGCGGCGGCGGCGGCGGCGGTGGCGGAGCGGTGGCGGCGGCGGCGCGGAGCGGCAGAATGGGCGGCGGGCCTGGATTGGCCCGTGGAGGCTGGCCTCCTTAGTCGGTCAGCCGCTAGGTTAGCCAATTTGGCTAAGTCAAGACTTAGCCAAATTGGGCTTAAGCTTATTGGGCTTAACCCAATGGCTAGGACTTAGCCGAATTTGGCTAAGTCCTGCACAGGACAACCCTGTGCCCTGCGGTCTTGTGCGCTGGCTGCGCGCGGACCGGCGGGCAGAGGGCGATCTCTGCCGCACAGGCACTGCATGGCGCCGCACGGCACCGCACGATGGCGGCTAGAGGACAAAAAATAAGTGCTTTGAGAGGATAAGAAATGATATTTCAATGCAATTTTTTTTGGGATTCGAAGTAGGGAATGCAGGAGGATCTAGAGAGATAAAGGGAGAAATTTTATAGTGAGAGAAAAATTTTCTAGAGAGATAAAAGGTCGAAATAAGAGGATAGAGAGAGAAAATGAAGAGATAGAGAGAGAAAATGAAGAGATAGTGTAGAGAGAGTTTGAGAGGGAATTTGAAGGTGTAGATGAAGGATATTTTTTTTGAAATTTTGTGGTGATGAACTGTGGATATGTATGGACGTCTAGAGAGAGAAATAAAATATTCTAGAGAGAGAAAGGGCCGAAATGAGGAGATAGAGAGAGAAAATTAAGAGAGAGTGTAGAAGGAGTTTGAGATAGAATTTGGATGAGCAAATGAAGAAAATTTTTTATGAAATTTTTAGGGGAGTAACTATGGATATAGATGAAGGTCTAGTGAGAGAAAAAACCTATTTTAGAGAGATAAAGTGGAGAAAATTAGTGTTTAGAGTGAGAAAGTGATGGATTTTAAGGGTAAATGGATGGGAAATGATGGAGAGGGTAGAAATCTAAGATCCTAAAGCCTCAATGCAAGTTTACTGAGCCCTCAATGCTTCCTCTCAAGTATGGATCCTTATATTTCGCCAGGATCAGGTGTTTTTCAATGCAAACAAGAGACGAGATTAAGAGAAAACTTCAATAAACTTACATTAAGCAGGTTGAACAACCTGGATTCTGAAAAATGCCTTGTCCTGATGTCCAGCCACTTGCCAGAGCACATCCAGAATGAGGGAAAATGAGGGAGAAAAAGTCTATTTATACATTGTGAGAATTACTAAAATACCCCTTTGGGCATTATCTATTCTCTTTTCTTGCCATTTTGCCTCTTTTTCTCCATGGGTTGAGAGCTTTGCCTTGTAATTTCCAGTTTGTTTCTTTTGTAATGTGTTTGCAGGCCCAATATGTAGGTCAGGTTGTGGTCAAAGCCCCTCTGGTCTCTCCTTTAAAATCCCACAATTGTGTTTCATCATTTGCAGCCCATTTTGATAATCACTAAGCTCCCAAAATCCTCCAATTTTTCTCATAATGATATCTTCTAATTCCTGTAAATTTCTGCACATTTGGAACTATAAAATACTCGTCAGAAATAAAACTGATTGACTTCATAGAAGTCAATGAAGTTAGTGAAAAATAATTATAATGTGCAAAAGTTGGAATTATTAGCTAATGCATAAATATTTGGTTAATTCAAACAATAACATGATAAATTATAAATTAATAATACTAAAAACATCTAAAATGTATGCAAATATAGGTTAATTTATCATGTTATCACATAACAATTACTTTCTCTAGATTGTAAAGCTCAAAACTAAATCAACGTCCATTCTTGAAAGAAAATCTCAATATCAAAACTCTTCTCACACAAGAAGCATAGGTATTTGATCCAATTATATATGGTACAATGAATAAAATCAGAATCCAAATTTCAATAAATCAAAGACATCTCTATTTCGTATTTTTAAATTTTATAAATTTTGGTTAGTGAAGATCTATCATAGGATATGATTATCTGTTTGTTGATAATAATCCACAAATTGTCCATATGGATATCCTCTCCATTTTGTTTTCCTTTTTGTAGTTTTGGAGCATATTGTTCTTTAATTTTGGTTAAAAATTTTATTCTCTAAGATTTTTATGGATAATAGTTGCAGTTTGCAATAAGGGTAGGTTGTAATGTTGTTTTGATTTCCTTCACATTCTTCCACTGCGTGAATTGCTTTTGTTTCATCCAAATCAAGGCCTTAGAGTCGAACAATAACTCACATGTCTCAATCAGAACCTGGACGTCCATGCACAAGATGTCCTCGGTGTCTCAGGTAAACGTACCAGTTAAATAACAGTGACATGAATTAACCATAGCCGATCTTGAAAATTGACTATATGAATATTTAAAAAATCGATGCATCCCAACTTTTTAGTCGATACACACTCTTTTGTATCTTCTAGAGCACGAGGTGTAACTTGGCACCCTACATATTGGAGACTCTACCTACCAATTGGGTTAAATTGATACGGCATTAATTAATCTATATGTTGATATAGTTAATTAATTGGAGGGCCAATAAAGGTTATTGGGCCGTTGGGGGTCACAAGCAAATGGTTTTAGGACGTCAGAAGATACACTTAAGTTTAGGGGGTTTTATCAATAATGCCCACTTAGTATAAACAAGAAAAGGCCTTGAACGAAACTCACCCAAGCTAGAATTGTTTAGGGGCCTTCCTCTTATTATCCCTTTTTCCATGTCTCTTCTCCATGCCTGATGGGATCAGGATGACTTAACGATAATGATGGAGGTTAAAGGGGGGTCGTCAACAAAGAGGAGATATGACGTTTAAGTCTTCCGCTACAGATCGTTTTGATTTGTTCATCCATATCAAGGCCTATAGAATCCAACATGAGGATCACTACACGGCTCACTATGTTTCACTTGAATTATTACATTAAAAATGGCTTAGTATTGCTAAAAGCTATTTTTAACACTAATCCCAATAATATTATCAACGTCTATTAAGATGACCTCAATATGATTCTTTAAATTTATTTGATTATATTTCCTCAAAATGAATAAATATGATCTTAAATAAATCAAATTGAATTAAGCCCAATAAGCAACAAAAAACCTTTTTATGATTTTTTTTAATGACTATTTCAAATACAGCCCTTTGACTTATTCCTTTAATCATTCACAGTCCACTATTTTCCTTAAATCAACTAATCCATGAAATATCTTCCCTTTAAATATCTATATATTCACTCTAAAGCTCAATCTCAATCACTGAAGTTTCCTCTTTCTAGGTTCACTCAAATTCCCAATCTCAGTCCACAAACTTTCCTCTCCTTATGCTCGCTTTATGTTTCAATATAAATCAACACAATTTCAGCTCTAGGTTCTCTTTGATACATAATCTTAATGAATTGAATCCCTCTATGAGATTTTTTTCAGTCTCATTCAGAATATCAAAGAACCTTCCTCTCTGAGATAATTCCAATTCTCAATCAATAAAACTCCAATGAAGCTCCTCTCTCGAGGTTCACTGAAATCTCCTCCTTAAGGTCAAACCCTCAAAATTCCTCACTGAAATCTCCTCCTTGTCATCACATCCAGCTACCCTCCACATGACATCATTAGATTCTACAGAAAGGAAAATTAAATGTAGCAAAAAGAGGAATGGATCTTGCAAGAAGATCATCAATCTTCTATCTCCACTTTGAGGAATAATTGAATGATAGAATAATGGAGAAGCTTTTGAGTCTCTTTTCTCTTTTAGATGGAGGCACATTCATTTAAATGTTCATAATCATAAAATTTGTAGTGTAGCGCGTTCAAATAAGCCACTTAAGTATGGGATTAAATGTGGAAGGGATTTATTAAGATAAATGCATCATTAAGGATGTTAAAATATTTTCAAACAAAACATTCTTTCAAAAGAATGTCCCTTTTAATCTGTATAAATGGCCATTAATGACATCTCAACGGGCTTCGTAAGATTTGGAAAATGACCCAGGTTATCTTTTAGTCAGAAAGGTCGGTGGAAGCCATTTAAAGAAATAAAGTTAAATTAAAGTGTATCCTTCACATTCTTACCCTCTTTCTCATTTGAACAGAATCCAAAATTTGCGAGGTCATTATGGTAAACCCTAAAAGACCTTTGAAGTTCCACATATGACATAAATTCATCCATATCATCAATAAAAATATCAAAATCACATGGGGAAGAGTAAACCTATATACCTTGTCCATTGGTCTACCTCCACGCACAAAATCAGTTTTGAAAAAAATGGGAAATATTTTTTTGTGGAAAGCTAACTTAAAAACACATTGAAAATTATATAAAAATCCATTACTAATCATTTAGATATTTGCCTTTAAAATTATTCCTTCAAAAAGATCATGGTTGACCTAAAACAGGACTCCAACATTAACCAACACTTTCAACATATATAAATTTTCTTTGACGCTTCATGAAAATATATAAAGTTTTATTTTAGGGTACGAGATTGCTTTCATTTTTACGATCATATATAAAATATTTAATTAAATAAAACTTAGTTGACCCTAAGCAAGAAACCAGATATGGGTCAATGTGTTTGGCTAGCCAAATCGATTGGACTTGATCCAAAACTATGGGGTTCGATAAAACCTTCATGATCTAGTTAAGCATTGAATATGGGGTCAAAATATCCATGTTTGGCTCATTGACCTTGCCAAGTCATGAAGTTAATGGCATCTCTATTGATCTATGGTGATACATTCATTCAATTAATGTATTTGAAATATTAGACTACCTCATTCATGATAATATAACTTTCTAACTTTCTATGTAACTTTCTGTCTTGAGAATATGATGATAATGAATTGAATAAATTATATTTATAAATTCATCAAAATTTAAAAAGTGAACTATTTCTACAGATTAAAACAGTTTTGATAATCCACTAAACTACATCATTAGATGCAGATTTTGCTACCCAGAGAATGTACACATAAGACATATATTTCATATCTAGACATTCTTGAGGGAGGATATCCTTCCTAGCTTATGGGTAGCATACTTTGTAGTTGTCACCTGTGTCACCAAGGTTCTTGAGATCTTATATCTTGACTCTACTCACCAATCTCCTAAGAATTTTCCAAGGATCATAAGGTGATTAATAGAGGGTGATGATAGAATGGGGGAAGTTTTAGCAGCTAGGTCGGAAAGTATTAGGAGTCCTACATTATTTTATAGCATATGAAGGAGGAATATGAATAATATACAAATGGAAAACAAGTCCAAGGGATCACCTTGATCTTTTAAAGGCATTTGGGGTCAAATCTCCACCTTAAGTGTACCAATTTATTGCTTGGAGATCCTCATACTCCCATATCTCAATTCCTGTAAAAGTATACATAAAATTCTCCAATTATGGAATAATGGTGTCAAAATAAAAATAAATGGGGAAAAGATTGAATTAAAATATTAGGAGGAATGGACTGTAAATTTGGGAAGAATGGGACACAACACAATTCCGAAATGTGTCATATCATATTACAGGAGGTGAAATCCCTACCTCAAGCATATTATTGTATTGTATTTTCTAACCATTTGGGGTGAAGCCCCTGCCTTATGTGTACCATTTTATTTTCTACAGGTCTCCCCACTGTCATACCTCACATCCCCTAAAATGATATGGAAAATACTTCAATTATGGGAAAAATGAAAGTAAAACTGTAAATAAATAGGGACGGACCTGAAATGAGGCGAGAATGGAAAAAACACACAATTAAAACTTCTCTAATATTGAGACCAACGAGATTTCGCTCGGGTTAATGCCAATATGAAAAAAAAACTGATTAGCCATAATTTACTGTAATATAATCATTTAATGCTTCTGATATATGCAACAATATTTGCAGAAGTTTTCTTCCTCAAGGATAAGAGTTGAATCCATAAAGATCAGATAATGAGATAGCGCAATATTGGTTAATATATATTTATATGACATTGAAAAGTGGTAATATTTCATTTAATATAATTTTTAAAAATACTGAAAATGAGGAGGAAAATGTTTAGGAAATTATTTTATTCAATGACAATTGTTCTCATTTTTTAGTTTTAAATAAAATTTTAATCAATTTAATAACCAGTAAATTAAAATATACCATTTGTATGCATTGGTAGTGTTTGGTAGGAGTTGTTGGCATGTCTAATGGGATCATTGACATGAGAAAATGAATGGGCATGAATTGCCAAATCCCAAGTTTTTAGTTGGGGTGAATTTACAAAGTCAATGTATCTTAAAAATTGAGCAGATCTAATAGTCATTTTTTAAAAAAAATTATTTATTTATTCAATTATCTTATAGTCATTTTTTAAAAATCCATAGTCTAAACTGGTCTAAGGTCAATTTTTATGTATGAAGAGAGTGAAGTCAAGATTCAGAGAGGTTAACCAAGGGTTTTGGAGAAAAACTCCACTTTTCCTAAGATTGGCATGTAAAAGATATTAGTATGATGTCCTTTCTTAGACATACTGATTTCTCCCGCTAATTAGCTGTATTTCCCATAGGTACCCACCATATGTTAGAATCCCAAAAAAACAACTTCGCTAAAAGGGCCTCACGTGGCTCGTTCAATACCTAAAACACTCGGCTATCATTTTCACCACATGTTGGGTGCAGATCCACCCAAAATTTATGCACGAACCAACACAAAAGCACAATTTTCGCATGGTTTAATCCGAAGCTAAGAAAAATGCTAGCATCAAATGCATGCTAGCCTCAACACTTGGGCAGAAATGCTGAGCAGCCTTTACATGTGTAGCGAAAGTATCTTGGAACAACTTTATATTGTTCGGAGGTCAAGGAGAGAAGGTAGGGCTAGGTCCCATACATCAATCGGGACATTGTCTTATAAGGAACAAGATTGCATTTTCGGAAGCCCAAAAATGCTACCTAAGTAACAAGACAACTGCATACCTTTGGGTAGTAGCACTCTTAAACCTTGAGGCCCACAGCCCCACGCACGCGTCTGCGGGCACCATTGTTACAAGCGTACCCCCCAGACGAACGTTGCGCGCCGGTGGCTCATGGCCCTTGGCCCATCCGCCACACCCCTGGTGCTCGATCCCAGCCTTGACACTCCTCCCGCCATCAACACCCGCCATGCTTGATGCCTCAAGCCTTGGCGCTTGTGAGCCGCAACACTACCAGTAGGGACGCCATATGCCCGGCGGCCATCTAGGCGTTCTGCGCGCCATGGCGCTTTGTTTGTTGTGGCTTAGTCTCCTAGCATAATATCTTTTGCCCCACCCCATGTGCACGTCACCCATGCCTAGAGCATGCCACCTATCGTCCTTGTGTGCATGTGGTGCTTAACGCCCATATCTGTGCCCCTTGCCCGTAGATGTGCGTAGTGTGTGGGCTTGCTGCACAGCCTATGGAACCCCTGTGTGTACGCGGCACATAACGCCAACACCCTCGCTTCCTTGGTGGCCTGCGCGTGCAATGCTCATGGCCTACATGGGTGGCCTGCCCTCATCTGCCGCGCTTGTGCACTGAGGAGCACGCACACCTAGGGGACATTGGCTTTAAAAATCTAGGTCGGACATCACCACACGTCGTGTGTACGGGTTGCACGCTAATGAACTCAATCTCCTATTCTGAGTCCAAGTATGCGGGCATGTCCTCAACAGTTAGCATGCATGCCTCTATGCAAGAACGACACCCAATTTTGAGTTGAATCCATAGCCTACATACAATTTTAAAAATGACGCCGAATTTTGTTTCATATGAGTTGAGTTTTTTATTGTAACAAGGTCTAAATTCTTAATCCATATTATGGTTTATTTTTTATAGCTCGTTTGAATGTAGCCCCTAACTAGGCGGCATTCCCTGCCCAGAGGCCTGCATGCTTATTGGGAGGGCGTGTCCACGTATTCTGCTCACGACGTTAAAGGACTGAGTCATTATGGGTAGCGATGGCCAAATACCTGATCTTTCAGGCCATTGCCCCTGTACGTGGTGAAACACTGCAAACGGTGCACGTGCCCGTCCACGCCCAAGGTGGGATGGTTCAGGTACGGGCCGCGTGTGCTGGGCGCGCGGGCTGATCGATGTGCGCGTGTGCGTGCCAAGCACCGCGCGCCAACGCCAAGCGCCATGCGCGGGCGCCAACACTATGCGCAGGCACCAAGCGCCGCGTGGGCGCGGGACGTGCAGGCCGGGTGGCGCGCTGCAGGTGCAGCGCGCGGAGTTGTGCGGGGTGCCGCGCAGTAGCTGCGCGGGCAGCGCGCGAATTGCGTGTGCAGGGCGCGGGGCCGGGAGACATCCCGCCAGGAGACTAAGGCATGTGGCGAATTGCGTGCGCCGAGACGACACAAAGGGCGCGTAGCGCTCCCGCGGGTAGTGCTGGGCGTGCAGCGCTTAGCTCAGGGCGTCGAATGCGGCGGCGTTGTGCAGACTGCGCGCGGGGGTGTTGACACAGGTGCCGGTGGCGCGTGTGATCATCAAGGCAGGGGTGGCGTGTGTGATCGCCTCACCCGCGAGCGCCCAGCCCGGCGCACTTGAGTAGCGGCACAGCGGGCACGCGTGCGGAGCGGCGACCTTGAGGCGGTGTGACGACACTACCTTGGCGCAAAGCGCCTCATCTTGTTCCTTGTATCACCCCTCATCTTCCCCCATGTAATGATCCCAATGATGATGTACTCTTTCATGATATTAATGCAATGACCTTATTCCCTGACGGGGCTGAGTCCTCACCATCTCCTCTAACCCTTTCTATGCGATCTTAAGCATCTGCAAAGCTTCTGCTGCAAGAGATCAAGGCTGCTCAGTATTTTGCCCTGAACATTGAGGCCGGCACACGCCAAATTCGAGTAAGAGACCTAGCTCGGGATTTGACACAACTGTTAGAGTAGTAAAATCCGAGGGCCTAAAACCCATTATATTTTTGTAGTTAATTTAGTGTTTTTCTAGAGTAAATCTTTTCTGGGTACGGCGAAGCAGGTTTGGCGACGAGGGTTAAAAATGTGAAGGTAAAATCCTAGCCGCAATGAAAACACATGACAACAATAGTTGTTTTTCTATGCCTGCTCGATACATTTTCCATTAAATGTATCAATATTTTCTTGTGCGCACCGGTCTATACATTTTTCTTCTCGTCTCTTTACCTTAGCTATATTATTGAGTCCTACCTTGATTGGAATAACATATGTTTTTTCCGAGTTGGATTTTCGTCTTATTTTTCACCCCCAACGATTTCTTCTTCGCTGCAATAAACTAATATTACGAGTCATTGGAAATATCACCACGCTTCCTATATTTATCTCCAGCTAAATGTTCATAATGGTCCATGCCATATGATCCCACCTAATAATATGAATTCTTCGTATCATAACCTTTAAACCTCCTCCAAGAACTTGCAGAGAAGTGGATGGCCGATTAATGCACAATTCACACACCAATTTTTCCTGTGATGGGAAGCACTGCAGTCCACATTACGACAGTTAACATTGAACACGAACTTACACTCAAACAGTTCACTTATCTCGAAAACGGGAGCTTTAAATAAAGAAAAGATAGAGCCATTAAATGACGAGATGAAACCATGAAGAGATCCGACAGCTGTGACTCGTAATATTAGTTTATGACGAGATGAAACCATGATAGAGCCACTAGATTGATCATTATGTGAATGGCAGGGATAGGCCTGACTTGAAAGGCTGGGTCCGGCCGAGCTGACTAACAGCGACTCGTTTTTTGCATAGGCTTATTATGACATCTTTAGGACGTACATGCCTTACTGGAGAATACAAGGCCATTGCAGGATTGCATCATATTTGCAAGCCCCTCACTGTTTCCCCATTTATGTACCCCCGGACACTGGAGAAAAACGAATCTCTCTCTCTCTCTCTCTTATTCTCTTTTTATTTTCTTTTTTTTGTCGTACTCATCTTCTCTGTATCTCTCTCTTCTTATCTCATTATTTTATTTTTTCTCTCTTTTTCTCTTCCCTCCTGTTATCTCCTCTCTCTCTCTTCTTATCTCTTTCTTTTCTTTTGTCCCCTTCTTTTCTTTCCTTTCTCTGTCCCTCTTCTCTTCTCTCACATTCTTTTCTTTCTTTATCCGTCTCTTTTATTTATTTTTCCCTCTCTTCTGCTCTCTTCTCTTACTCTATCTCTCGCACCCTCTTTACTCGCTCTCTTTCTCTCGTTCTCTATTTTATCACTATCTGTATCTTAAGGCCACGGTGAGTCTGAATCTCGAAGGCTCCAACAACTGCGGCTTGCAGGCAACTTAACCTCGCAGGAAATGCGGCACGAGAAGTTGAGTGGCCTCGATGAAAGCTACTGCTGTTGTTGAAGAGCGGGGGACCCTTTGCAACACCTCTCACGGCCGAGAATGCTGCACGCTTCTGCGTTCGGAAGAGCGAGACGCGTGTATACATTACAAAGATAAGAGAGAAGTCTCTCTCTCTCTCTCCTTCTCTGCCCCTGCTAGATGAGATGCCCGAGAAATACAGTAGAGAGAGAGATGGGTGCTCTAAACTTACGAGTTATGACATATCTCTCTCCCTCGACTTGGAGAGAGTGCAAGATGCATCGGTATTCGGGAGAAAGAGACAAGAGAAAGATGGGTCCTCATGTCACGCAGAGCATTATATCTCTCTCAAACTCTGCAAAGATAGATGCGAGAGGCATTCCTATACACGAGCCGCCTCTATCCCTCTCTCTACACTTATGACATATCTCTCTCCCTCGATCAGGAGAGATAGATGCACGAGGCATCGTATTCGGGAGAAAGAGACCAAAGAAAGATAAAGGAGAGAGAGAGATGGGTCCTCGTGTTACACAGAACATTAAATCTGTCTCTCCATCTGCATGCGATAGGCATCGGTCTTCGAGAGAGAGAGAGAGATGAGTCATCATGGGCTCTATACACGAGCCATCCTATCTCCCTGTCTTTACACGTAATGGCATATCCCTCTCCGTCTACCCCTGCAAGTAGACAGATGAGAGAAGCATCGGTATTCGGGAGAAAGAGAGGAGAGAAAGATGTCACTCAAAACAATATATCTCTCTCTCCATCAACAGGGAGAGATGCGAAAGGCATCGGTCTTCAGAGAGAGAGAGATGGGTCATCATGGGCTCTATTCTCTCCATACTTATGGCATATCTCTCTCTTCCTCTGAAGAAAGATACGGGGGGAACTCGGGAGAAAGAGATAGAGATGGGTCATCTCGCTCTCTACACAATACACAAGACACATGACAATATCTCTCTCTCCTTCTCCCCGTGCGAGGGGAGAATCGAGACGCGCAAAAACCCATCGGTGATCGGTGTTTGAGACAAACAGACACGAGAAAGACAATAAAGAGAGAGATGCGTCATCTTTCATGGCGCTCATCTCGAGCCATCCATCCTTCCTCCGCACGACTCCATCTCTCTCTCTTCCCATCCCCGATCACCGTCCGATCAAGACGATGAAGAAGAACAGAAAAAATAAAATAAGAAAAATCCCAGTTTTTCCACCCACTCTTCTTCCCCGCTCGCTGTCTCGTTAGGGTAGACAACCTCCCCCGCTGCTATAACCCCGGGAACATCCCTCACCGCCGTCCGATCTCCCCCCATCGCCGAATCCCAGCCGTCGGGATACGAACCCAAAGGAACAACAGATAAACCGCTGACGCCAGCTCTTTTGAATTCCGAGCCCCCAAATCCAACCGTCAATTCCCTGACTCGCAAGAATCTCCGATCCAGACCGTCAGATCGGTCCCACCGGCCCACCCGTTAACGTGTCGCCTCTCCCCACCCCACGTGGCAAAACCCCACAAAACGACAAACCATGGGCTTTTTCGTAATTTCCGCCTCCCCGACGCAACGGTAAGCGAACCCGGCCGAGTAGCTCTGAGTCGCACTAATTCGCCATTAAAGAAGGCCCCCCGAGCTGGAACAGCAATCATGGAATAGCAGTGAAACAGCGAGGTTTTAAACCGCGGCGGCGGAGCACCGTAACACCCCCGCTTCCGCTCCTCCGCCACCGCGCTCGACTTGATTCTTCGGTTTATTTACTGCCTCTGACAGCCGTGAATAATAGCAGGGCCCAGGAAGTAGTATATCAGAAGCCTCGCTGATTTTGATGCGCGCAGAAGATAAATAGAAAGGAGAGGAGCGCTGTAGAAGAAAGACGACTTCTGTTTCTGCCATTAATCGCGGACACGCAGGTCAGCAGACGTGACGGGGGGATCTTGTCTTCTTCCGGGGGGGGGGGGGGGGTTACAAAGGGGAAAGGGCGGTTCTTTCAGCCTCTGATTCAGTGTGAGAGAGGGGGGGCGATGTTGAGGAAGAGGAGCCGGGCCATGGGCGAGCCGTTGTTCACCCTGCCGAGCCTGTTCGTAAGCCAGGTGAAGGGCCCGGCGGACTCGGACTCGGCTCGGAGCCCGATCTCGCCGCTGGAGCCGAGGGTCTTCGGCCGGAAGAGCTGGGACTCGGACCGGGTCGGGCTCGGGCTGGTCGACTCCCTCGCCGACGCGCCGACCGGGTTGATCGTCTCCGGCTCGAGCCCGCGGTCCGGCGACGGGGAGGCGCCGCCGTTGACCGCGCGGAGACGGTTCATCGGGTCGTTCGAGTCTTCCGAAGACTACACTCGGATAATCTCTCGCGGGGCTAATCCCAAGACTACGCATATCTTCGGGGACTGCGTTGTGGAGCTCGTCGAGGATGGCGGGTGGTTGCTGGACTGCGCCGCGGCGCTCGTGCCTCTTCCGCGGGAGAACTTCCTCTGCTTCTGCGATGGCTGCGAGAAGAAGCTCGACGGGGAGGATATTTACATGTACAGGTGGGTTGGAGAGGAGAGGAGGGGGGTTTGGTGTTCTTCTGGGTTTGGACTGAGGTTTTTGAGGGGTTTTTTTCAGGGGGGAGAAGGCGTTCTGTAGTAACTTGTGCCGGTCTCGGGGGATGATGGAAGAGGAGCTGGATTCGTCCGGGGAGCCGCCGGAGAAGTGGTCGGACTGAGGATGACGGCAGAGGTTTTTTTTTTTTTGCTTCCCTACCGATCGCCCGTCCATCGGCCTGTACATGAATTCGTTTGCCGTCCTTCTGGGTCGATGCCAAGGGGGGGTTTCGCCGTCTCTCTTTCTATCTCTATCTCTCTCTCTCTCTCTGTATCTCTCTCTACCCAAAATCTCTCTCTTCCTGTCTCTTTTTACCCATCTTTCTATCTTCCCATAGTCTCTTTCTCTTTCTTCTGTCCCTTTCTATCCATGATCTCTCTCTCTAGCCATATCTCTTTGTTCTATCCATCTCATTTCATAATCTCTATCTCTCTCTGGCCATATCTCTTTCTTCTCTCCCTCTCTATCCATAAGCTCTATATCTCTATAGCCAGCCATCTCTTTCTTCTCTCCCTCTCTATCCATAATCTCTATTTCTCTCTAGCCACCCATCTCTTTCTTCTCTCCCTCTCTATCCATAATCTCTATATCTCTCTAGCCATCCATCTCTTTCTTCTCTCCGTCTCTATCCATAATCTCTATCTCTCTCTGGCCATATCTCTTTCTTCTCTCCCTCTCTATCCATAATCTCTATATCTCTCTAGCCATCCATCTCTTTCTTCTCTCCCTATCTATCCATAATCTCTATTTCTCTCTAGCTATCTCTCTTTCTTCTATCTCTCTATATCCATAATCTCTAGCTCTCTTTCTTCTATCTCTCTATATCCATAATCTCTAGCTCTCTTTCTTCTATCTCTCTATATCCATAATCTCTAGCTCTTTTTCTTCTATCTCTCTATATCCATAATCTCTATCTCTCTACATCCATAATCTCTATCTCTCTCTAGCCATCTCGCTTTCTTCTATCTCTCTATATCCATAATCTCCATCTCTCTTTCTTCAATCTCTCTCTATATCCATAATCTCTATCTCTCTTTTTTCTATCTCTCGACATCCATAATCTCTATCTCTCTCTAGCCATCTCGCTTTCTTCTATCTCTCTATATCCATAATCTCCATCTCTCTTTCTTCAATCTCTCTCTATATCCATAATCTCTATCTCTCTTTTTTCTATCTCTCGACATCCATAATCTCTATCTCTCTCTAGCCATCTCTCTATATCCATAATCTCTCTCTCTTTCTTCTATCTCTCTATATCCATAATCTCTCTCTCTCTCTAGCCATCTCCCTTTCTTCTATCTCTGTCTAGCCATCTCTCTTTTTTCTATCCGTTTTATCCAAAGTCTCTATCTCTCTCGAGCCATATCTCTTTCTTCTATCCCTCTTTTTCCATACTCTCTATATCTCTCTAGCCATCTCATTTTCTTCTGTCTCTCTATATTCATTTCTTTCAGCGTCTTTCTCTCTACCCATAATCTCTATCTCTCCACACTCATCCCTCTCTCTTGCCCTATCTCTCTACCCATAATATATACCTCTAATCTCATCTCTCGTTCTTTCTATCTGTTTATCCATTTCTCTCTACCATCTTTTGAGGAGAGGAATATGTGGGCCTTCATCGTTGGGCCCAAAATTATTGCCTCCGTGGGCCAAATCTAGGCCTGCCACGCGGCGACAAACGACTGGGCGAAAAAGGATAAAGGAAATCCTAGCCGTGGGCCCCGCAAAAGCGCAGTCCGATACCGACGTGGCCAATCTCGGGAGCCGTTCAAACTCCTGCGTCAGGACGCAATTTAACGAAAGCGGGGGTCTTTTCTGTAATTGTCCCCTGCGAAGGAGAAAAACGGATAGAAGCTTAGAAGGAAGAAGACGACGCGCAGTAGGAGCAAGAGAGAGAAACAAGGGCGGCGCTGAAGAACTTCTAGAGAGAGAGAGAGAGAGGGAGAAGTCGAGAAGATGGTATACTCCATGGCGGGGAGCTCGGGATGCACTCTTCAATCTCCAATCTTCCAGTCTTCTCCTCGTTTCCTCTCTTCGTCTTCTTCTCAGAGGAGAGCGGGCCGGCGGAAGGCGGCGGCGACGTCCGCCGTGAAGGTGGAGAAAGCTCGAGCTTGCGGCGGCGCTCAGCGCCGGGCTTTAGTTCTCGTCGGCCTCTCCTCCATTCCCTTCTTCCAGCTCCCAGCCCTCGCTTTCGTCGAGGGTTTGGACCTAGGTCAGCGAAATCTCGCCTCTAATCCCTTTCTGAATCCGTTTTTTGCATCCGTAATCTGACATATTTTCTCCGATTTCAGAAAGAATCAGCGAGAAGGAACCGCAGGTTAGCGATTAATCCTTCGGATTGCATCCCTAGTTTATTTTCTGATTATTTCTCATCGGGAATTGATGTGAGCAGGATCAGGCGAGCGGCTCCCCCTTGATTTCTCTCCTGAACGAGATCGGAATCGTCGGTTCGGGGGTGCTCGGCGCCTTGTACGCCATCACCTCCAAGGAGAAAACAGAGATGGAATCCTCCATCGCTTCTGTGAGCTTCCGTTTTGAATCAAAACCCCTCTGAATCTTCGTTTTCCGAGTTTTGAAATTCCTTCTTTGTTCCCATTAATGGCAGATGAACACGGCTCTGAGCCAGAAGGAAGCGGCGATGGTGTCCCTTGAGAAGGACTTCGAGAGAAGGCTGGAGAGCCAACAGGAGGCGAACCGGAAGCAGGTGGGGAAGCTGAAGGCAGAAGAAGCCTTGCTAATTCAGCAGTTGGCGTCGGCAAAAGACGCAATGGCGGCCATTGGAGTGGAGCTCAAGAGCGAGAAGAGACTAGCCGAGAATCTCAAATTGCAAATTGACCAGCTCCGGGCTGGCCTTGCACAGTCCCAGACAGAAAAGAAGGCTCTTGAAGGGAAATTGAAGGAGAAACAGGACTCCATTCTTGAACTAGAACAACAAGCTGGGATACTGTCAAACAAAATTGAGGATAAGGAACTCGCTGTGGTGGCTCTCAAGTCTGCTCTGAGCGAGAGAGAGTCTGAGATCAACAGGGTCACCTCCGCCGCCGCGCAGACCAGGTCTGAGCTTGAGGAAGCCGTAGCTTCGCTAGCCCGGCTGGAGGCCGATCAGGTTATGATCAATGGCGAGCTGAATGCGAAGACGGCCGAGGCCGATGAGCTTGTGAGGAAGATTGATTTGCTGATTGTGGAAAGAGACGATGTTCTTGTGAAGAACCATGTTCTCAAGGGAGAATTCGATCAGTTGAAGTCCAATTTCGAGCAGCAGTCCGGCGCTGACGCCGAGCAGCTGAAGAAGAGAGACGAGGAGATCCGGCGGCTGGAAGAGAACCTCGGCGCAGCGCTCGGAGAGGCGAGAAGCAGCTGGGCACTGATCACAGAGTTGACTTCTGAGAAAGACGGTTTGATTGCAAAGCTGGAAGAGGAATTGAAGGTTCTGGAAGCTCTTAGAGATGAGCTCAAGCAGGCCCAGCAGAGTCTTGAAGATTCCAAGCTGTTGGCCTCTGATCTCCAGTCTCAGCTCCAAGAGAGCCAGAAAGTGACAGAGCAACTCACTTCTGAAATCTCCAGGATCAGTGGGGAGTCAGCAGAAGCTCATGAACAGCTGAAGATCAGACTCGAGGAGGCGGTTTCGGCCTCAAAGGTGTTATCCGATGAACTGGAATTGATTAAGGGAGCATTGACCAAGGCCCAAGGAGAACTTGCAGCCACTTCCGGTGAGCTGAAGGCGGCGGGTGAAGCTCGCGAGGAGCTTCAGAGGGAGCTGGCATTGGCGGCGGAGCGGTCAACGGCCACGGCCCAGGAGCTGGCAAGAGAAAGAGAGGCTGCTTCTTCATTAAAGGACGAGCTGTCGGCTTCTGCGCGCCGAGGGGAGGAGCTTTCCAGGGAGATAAGTGAGCTGGAGGGAAAGCTGGCGGCGGCCGCGGCGTCGTTGGCCGAGGTCAACCAGAGGTTTACAGCGTTGACCCAGGAGGTGGAAGATGGGAAATCGGTCAACGCGACGCTCCAGGCAGAGAAGGAGATGCTCTACGTGTCTCTAACAGAGCAGAGCAATGCCACAAGGGAAGCCAGAGTGAATTTGGAAGATGCCCAGAGTGTGATCAACAGGCTGGGGGAAGAGAGAGAGAGACTGGAGAAGAAGGTGATCAAGTATGAGGAAGAACTGGCTGCTTCCAAGGCGGATATTCTGAGGCTGAGGCGGCAGGCCAGCTTAGAGAGAGAAGCTGAAGCTGAGCTGAGCAGGAGTGCTAAACCTCAAGCTGAGGGGGCTGCCCAGGATTCGACCGCTGCCAAGAGAGCCTACTCTGGTAGGAGGAGGAAAGCTGGTTCGGCAGTTAGAAATTCCCAGCCTGAAATCTGACTGGAAATTTGAAGGTCTCGATGAGAAGAGGGGCTTCGTTTCTGCCCCCCAAGTGAGTTATTTTTCTTCAAAATTTGCCATTTTCTTCAAAAATTTTATGTTGTATCCAACGGGAAGAGCTTGCGACCTTCCAGTGTTGTGTGCTTCCTGGGTTTTGATTTTGTGGATTCAAAGAGATATATATTCAAGGAAATGTTCTCCACCCTGTGGTCAATTTTTCTTCAAAATTTTTCAGTATCCTAAAAAAGGGTTACATTTTCCACTATGAGGAGTTATTGCGGCCTTTGAAGAAAAAATACTGATGTGAAAAATTACTGAATTGCGCTCCCAGAATGACTGATGGGAGAAAAAAGGGAAAATTCTTTCCCCTTGTTTTCTTGTTTCATTTATTCCTAATTTTCTCATTCCATAAATATTTTTAGATGTTTTCTCTAGGGGAGGAGCTTGCAGCCTTCCAGAGTTGTGTGCTTCTCGGATCTGATTTGGTGGCAAATAATATATAAATAAATTGAAGGAAAATGCTTGATCTCTTTCATAAAATTGGGTAATATTCCACGGTTGATGTTGCCAAAAAGTGAAAGGGAAAGCAAAAGAGGCCAACCCATATCTTCTTACTCAAAGAGATCATCGTAGGCAACGGGTTTGCGTATTCTGCTCAAAATTGAGGGCCTCTCGTTCTTCAAAGTGGGAGGTTGATTTTCTGTTACCTCACTATCCAGTTCTTGGGCCACAGATCCTTGCCGTTGATCCGGCCCCTGAAAATTAACGGCCAGATCTTGCTCCACCGATCCTTGCGCTTCACAGGGAACTCCTGGAGAGATAACTTCTTTGGTCCCTCTTGCTTCTTTGGGTACGACTGGTTTGAACTGCCTCTGTGATGCAAGGAGCATGATAAAGACATGTCCATAAAACAATAATCATGAAAGATAAAAATGATGTTCATGTGTTTAATACGGATTATACCTCATTTAATCAGTTAACTACTATCTTGAGTTTGACAAGTAAGGCTCTCAAAACAAGTGTTTGAAAATAAGTTTCCTTTGAAGCCAAGATCCGTTGCCAACCCAAGAAAGCAGAAAGAAAACCAGTCTTTTAAACATTATGAAAAATAATATGTAAAACTATTCTCCCAAAAAAGTGTTTCAATCTAAGTTTCCCTTTCATTATGAATAGTTTTACATATTTTCTACCCACAAGAGCAGAAAACAATCAGTTTTTTAATTCTTGAAAATATATAGCGTATAATTATTATCAGTATCGAGAGTACCTTTTTTGGATTCTGAACTATATCGAAAAAAATGACTAGGAATATAAATTTCAATGTAACAACTGGTAATCAGCATGATACCTCCAAAAAAACAGTTAAGTCTGTACAGTATATCATTCAAAAAGGAGTTTTTATTACCTCAAATTCTCTTCCCTTCGCCATAATTTCTTTGTAAGCCTTCGGATCACGGACTTTTAGTATGTTCCAGAGAATGCCTCCACCTGTGCGGTAACGTTTTCCGTCTGTTGTCTTCTGACCACCGCAGCTTTGGACTGCATCCACCTAAACAAATAGGCCAGCTTTTAGAAATCAAGTATAAATTAATACGACTAAGAAAGAACAGATGTTTGATCCTTTATTATTCAATGATGGAATCTCCTGATGAAAAGTTTTTGGCTCCTTAAGAACATGTAAAGGAATTCCCGCTGGAAAGATTCGAGGATTCCTTCTTCTATAACTCAACGAGAAAATCTGATGAAAACTTGATATTTCTGTTTGAAGATTCATTACCTCCTCCAGAATGTATTAATTCGAGAAAGAAAACCAATGAGTTTTTTTTCTACGGTTCAATTTATATGAAAGCAAATCGGAGGTAAACTTTCAATTTTCTGTTTGTAGAGTTATTACCTCCTTCACAACGTGTAAATTAATTCCAGAAAGAAATATCAGTGAATCTTTTTGTATAGTTCAGTTATTATAAAACCAAATCAGAGGTAAAATTTTTTATCTTCTGTTTCTATAGTTGCGACCTCGTTCACAATCTATAAACTAATTCGCGTGGGGAAAAGCGGATGATTCTTTTCATATACTTAGATTTTTAAGAAAACAAATTTGATGAAATCTATTTCTTTTCTGGATTATAGTTATTGCCTCCACCATGTATCAAATAATTCAAGAAGGAAAGATTGGATGATTATTTTTTCTATATTTCAATGATTATGAAAGCAAATCAGAGGATAACTTTCTTATTTTCCGTATGTGGAGCTAAAGTCTTCTTCAAAATGTACGAATTACCTCGAGTAAGAAAAATTAGAAATTCTTTTTTCTAAGACTCAATGATGAAAGCAAACCTGATGAAAACATTTCCCATCTTCTCATAGTATTATTACCTCCTTCACCATGTATACGTTAACTCGAGTAGAAAAGATCAGATGATTCCTTTTCTATAATTCCACGATTATTCAAGCAAACCTGATAAACATTTTTTATCTTCTGTTCGTAGAGTTATTACCTCCTTCACAAGGTCCTTCAAGGCAGGAATCCCCAGACAGCCAACCGCGTTCCACACTAAGTAGGATTTCCTCTCCCTCAAATGTCTACAAGTCTCAATAACAAACCTAAGAAAAAAGAAAAACACATCAGAAGGGGGATTTTTTGACCCTAACTAAACATGATTAATTGGAAAAACGAATACATACAGATTATTGAAGGACATTTGCTGCCATGCTTTACCATAGGCCGAAATAAAACAAAAGGTAAGCAAAATTTGGAAGCCACATAAACCCTAGAAAGTTAAAGAGATAACCACCCCCCCATGCTCAGCCAGATTGCACATAGAGAAAATAAAGCTTAACTTAAAAGAAGGAGCTTATGAATTTCTCGTCAGTTTTACAAACTTTTGAGACGAGCTATTGAATAATTTGGTTTGACTCGAGCACCAGGATGAACTTTTGTGGTAATATCGGCAATTCTTTTTGAATGAAATCATATCACGAGGTCAGTGAATTTTACTTTCAAAGTTAAAAAAACTGCACTCGGTAGAATTATAAAACCATAGAAAAACAATAAAACTTAAAGCGAGGACAGAATAGAAGAAACCGCAGAAAGGGTGTCTTCTAACAAACGAGAATCTTGCCAGGAAACCGTCCACACCGAAATCGCAAAAGCAACCAGGAAGAACTGGATCATTGTTAAATCGAAAAAAAAAACTACGGCTAGAGTGGTGGTTTGAGGAAAATACTTGTTTATGTCAGTGACCCTAGCATCCTGCGGCGCTCGTTTCTTCCTTTTCTTAAACTTCTTACGTTTTTTCCCTGAATCCTTCATCCCTAGGCCTCTCTGAGGATCATCACGGCCTCTGATGGCCTCATCGCCCTCGATTCCTTCAATCTCTGGAGGTCGGGACTGATGATCGGATTCCTCGATCTCTTCCGCATCAAGCATATCAACATCGTTCACCAGAATACCATCGTAATCAACATACTCCCCGTCTTCGAAGATCGTTTCCAGAACGCTACTGCCTCCGGGAACAGCCATCGATCCCGACTGAAGAAGCTTCGATTTCCTCCGCCACCTCCTATCGTTTTTATATGGTTTCCTGTTGAGGGATTATAGAAGTGCTAATAACTAATTAGTGCTCCTAAAAACCAATAAATTAAAGTTTTCCTCAAAGTTTAAGGCCAAGTAAAATGACTGATTTTCCTAATCTAGGGAACCAATTTAATTATTTTTCTTCTGGAACACTTCTAGAAATGCGTGCCTGCTTGTTTTGAGAGCAAAAATGATTGCATTAAAGAGAAATATCTAAACTGACATGCATAGCATTCATGATTCCCATGTTATACAGTACATGTTAGTTTCATTATAAAAAATAAAAGAGTTAAACTTCTCCATCATTCATTACTTATTCTTGGATGTATACTTGACCCAGAAGTATTGCCTTCTTATTGATACATATAGCTTGATTACCTTAATTATTTATTCTATATCTACTTTTTATATCTCATCCAGATTCCATAGGGTTGGGTCCAAATCGTTGGTGCTGTATGAGGTTTACATTTTAATGATTCCATGGTTACACGACAAAGTGATTGTATGATCATGTAGGAAACTTTGATCTAAAGGGAAACATGTTATGTTTGGTCAGTTTATGGTACCCCATTCTCAGTAATAATCATAAAATAATGATTATTCTCATACAAAACAAACATCCATTTAAACAATATTTTATCTTCCATTATTTTGTCTCCCTTAGAATGAGTAAGTATCGCACAACCTAGTGTTTTCCATTAAAAATGCACTTTCTATAATAAATTGACAATCTATGCATTTGATTAGGTGCATATTCTTGGTCTTACATCAAGGTGCCAGCAAATAGTCTAAAATGTTTTTTAGACGATCACTTAGAAGATCATTAAACTTCTTTAATGATTTTAGATTTATCTTAACATAGAATATGGTCAGTCATTTTTTTCTTTCCACAACAATTTGATAACCACAACTTAGTCAGATACCACTTTAAAATAAAACTGGAAATGTAAAATCATGATAAAATCCATTCATGTTACCTTAGCATAATAATTGATTCAGTGAATTACATGTATATATTATTTTGAGCACCAAATATTTAATAAATTGTTTTCAAATTGTACTAGAATTTAGAAATATTTGAAATAAATTAAAAGGCTATATAATCTTTTATGTAGTCTAATTGCATAACCTTTTATTAAATTACAGAATCAATAATTTAAGAATATATTATGTGAATTATTTAAAAAGTTTGGGCTTAGGCAGTAACAGAGAAAATAACTCATGATCAAATGTCATCTCTATGTAATCTGTTTTGTAGATTTCGTGAAACTCATGATTAATATTATTTATTGAGGCATAAAATGAATCTAATAACTAGATTTGAAATCACAAAAAACTTTATAAATTTTTTTTAAATCCTATCATAGTGAGTGAAAGGTGAAACACAGGGAGATTGAACAATATTTAACATCTGTGCATTTTTATGTGCAAAGGTGAATAAATGTTTTATAAATGAAATAAAAAAATATGAAAATAGGCAATTGAAGGTCTTTAAATATCCTTTGAGTGTGAAGGCTTCAAAAGTAAGGTTGGGCCCATTGATTTAATTATTTTTATGGGATTTATATTCTCAAAATTGATCTCAAGTCAAGTATAAACCAGTTCCTAACCTGGTTTCTTGTTGGATTGATCTGTTTGCTCGCGTAGTGTGTGGGGCCTGCTACACAACCTGTGCAGCCTAAACGTGCACCTTCGAGTAGCGCTCGCGCCCACACTTCTCCATTGGCCTGCGTGCACAATGCCCATGACCAACGTGTACAGCCTTCCCTGGTCCACTATGCTTGCGTGCCAGCAAGCACGAGCACCTAAAGGGCATTGGTTTTATTGATCAAGGTCGAGCATCACCACTCGTGATTGTGCGGCATCCATGCTTATGAACTCAATCGCCTATTCTGAGTCCAATTATACAAACATGCCCTCAACAGTTAGCACGTAGCCCTCTATGAAAGAATGCTGCCTACTTCTGGGCCTTACACCTTGTCATAGTGAAAAAGGATGATTTGGCACAATCTTGGGATCATGATATGAACATCTGATGGAAGCATATGTGGCTCCAAGTCTATCACACATTTCATATATAGTTCCATATTCATTAATATAGTATATTCATCAGAATTAACATGCAATGTTTATGATGAAGTCTATGAATACATTTTGACATAGTGAATTATGATGAGATCATAATACGTAGATCACTAGTCTTTAAACATGTGTTCTAAACATTCCTATTCAAAGGTATTCGAGAAGGACATTGAACTATCTGGATAACATGCAAGGTATTTGATATGATGAATGTGGCAATCCCATAGCCAGTAATTTGGAGACAATAAGGATAGACAGTAGGTGTTATTTAACGAAAATGTTCACTAAATTGATCCATATGCATCTCTGAATGGTATTACACCAAGTTGTCATTCGTATTACTTCACGTCGCAATTCTATAAGTCATCCTTAAACCTGAGACACTAAACACGTCTTGTGGATAGACTGTTATACTTTTACTATGACTTGAGACACAAAGGAGTATGGACAGATCTAGAGATCATGGGTGAGGCCCTTAGGTTTATGCAAATGAAAATAGTCAGACTATATACATTTCCATATAAGCTGAAATATTTATTCTAACTTAAATAATTTAGAAATATCATTTTAAACATAAAATAAATGCATAAAATTATGAAAATAAGAGAATATGAAAAATAAGAGAAATAAAATTATGCATAAAATATTATTGCTGATTCTTGACTTGAATAATTTAAAGTTTAAATATTTAATGTCAAATAAACCATAAATATAATCTGGAAATGTGGATTACCTTAATGTAAAAGTTAAAATTATTTAATGGCAAATTTAAAAGTTGAATAATTTAGAGGTTAAATTATTTAATAGAAAATAAATTCCAGAAAAGTAGAATAAATATGCATTCTATTTTATTTATCAAAATATATTAAGAGTTAATTTATTTGATGTCAATAAAATTCCTTAACTTAGGGAATGTATATATTTTCTGAATAATTTAATGGAATAACTTAAGAGTTGAATTATTAAATTTGATAAAAATCCTATAACCATGTTAATTGTTCTAAATACTTTTTTTTTTGATTTATCTTGCATGATGTTCATGCTTTAAATTAGAAAAAAGTTAATTTGATTTTAATTTTCTTTCATATTTTATTCTTTATTTGATTTATAAGTTGGAATATTTTGTTCTTGAATGTTGACTTTAATGATAATCTAAAAAAATCTAGATGGATCCAATGTAGGATCCCTAAATATCGTTGACCAATATGGAGAGATATTGGGCTTAGAATTTTGACTATGATTGAGAGTCAAAATACATTCAATTACGTGCACCACACACGAGACATATGTATTATTCATATGACCTAGATGAAGACACATGTGGTATGAGATATTCCATAGTGCGCCTCATGACAATATATACCAACATGAAAACCCCATGAATTCAAACATTAAGCTGTAGCATAAGAATGACATACTCAAGCGCGGTTCTCCTTCATTATAGTCTTAAGATCCAAATATCTTTAAGTTGGATTAGTGGAGTCCACTCCGTGCTCTTTTATTCAGGAACTGGGACTAAGTGCTAGTATATGACACAAGTTGGATTGGTGGGAATGTACTCCTCTATTACACATAAATTTAACCCCATTAAGTAATGGAGGCATTGCTCATACCAAAATCAGTGGTTGGTTGGGGTATACTCAATAATTGATGAGCATTGGGAACTAAATTACGATCAGATATTGCAATTGGTTGCAAGTCCCATAAAATTTGTGCTCAATAATATGTATTATGATTGGGGGGCTATACTCCTTGTCATTGTGTGTATTTTGAGAGTCTGATCCCTACTAGGAAGGTATCAGTTTCTATGCTTCTGCACATGTGAGGGTTGGATGGAATGATAAATATTAGTGGGCGCCCTTATTGATGAATATAACATATGCTAAAACTTACTAGGTCTTAATTGACCTAATCTCCTATAAACACTCATTGTCAAGTAGCCCACCACTTTGCATGTTTTGATGCAACTCTTTGACAAGTCTATAACTTATGATGTGCTCAAGAACTTGATGATAGGCTTTGAGTATAAAAGTTATCTTATATCCTTAAAAATTATATTCACGTTGAGATGACATTATATGTCAATGGTGGGATATGAGTAAAAAGTTAGAAGTGAAGAGTTCAGTATGATGTAGTTCAATGTTAGGTACCCTCCATGAGATATCAACTATTAAGGTAGCATGAAGACATAGAACGTAAGGTCATGAAACACTATATGATAGTTGTTTGATGAGCAGAATGTGACTTATGGATGAACAACCTCAAGAGTCTAATCAAAGCTCACATGGTCGTGAGATCTTCTACATATGATGATGTGCCGAAGATGATTGAACTAACAAGTAGGTGAGATCTACTTGAAGAATAGTTCTCCCTTAAATTTATTGTTAACCTCATCATACAATTCTTTCATGACTCATAATTAACTTTCTTAAGAATTTTAGGGGTAAATCTGTCGAAGAAAAACATACTGAGACACTTTATTTGGTATGACCAGTTAAAAATTGTTCCATGTCTTTAAGATGGATAAGGGAATGAAGCACGTTAAAATAACATTATCTTCACAAAAACATATATGGAACAGTAAATTTTTACACTGTGGTCTGAAAGGTCACTAGAAGATGAATTACACGTAGTACCTTGATAAGATAGCTCAGTGCAAGTTGAAACATAAGGATATTTTAATTGCTTAAAAGTGGACGAAAGTTGAGATAAAGGAAACATGAACTTGAGGTTGGGAAACATTGTAAAGAATACAATGATCCCTATATGGATAGTGAACCTCAAGCTTCATTTGACAGATATGGTATCTTTGGAAGATCATTATGTTCCTAACATAGTGAAGAATGTCACATTTATGATGAACATACTTGGATATTCCCCAACTATTGTGAACCACGGTTGTTCCATTTATTTTAGAAATGAATTGATCGCTTCAACATCAATAGCAACGGAAAAAAATTATTAGATGCTTCTTACCATTATCTCAAAGTGATATTGCCCCTAAGTAGAGCAAGAACCATGTGAAGAAGGCTCATCTTTATGAGCATACATAGCATTTCACCCATTAACAGAGATACCATAAGTAACACTACTTAGAGTCTAAAAGCCAATTACTAATATCAGAGATAAATGAGAAAACTTCTTGAAGCTCATCAGAAGATGGGGGGTTATTGTATGTTAAGTTGAGAGTTTGTAAGTCACACCAGCCTCTGATAGACGGGGCAAAGGATCATTTCTGCAACATCACAGACATCCAAAACATGAGATTAAGGTATTCAAACATTAAAACCAATTTCCACCTGCAAGGAGATCCAATCCAGATGCATCACCATCAACTTAGACTACATCACCAGCTCTAAAGACATCGATTATGCAAATAAGCAAGAAATCATGGTCCAGCACCGCAAGGAAAAAGCTTAACATATAGTACCCAAAATGTGGAAGGAGGAATTATTGACCCTAAAAGATGGTCCGACATTGTTTTGGTGTATTTTTTATTGAGAGCGTATTCATCTCGATCTGTGCTTTTATATACGATTGTTTATACATCCGGATCTTAAAGGGTTGATAATTTTTTTGCTATTCTGTATTGCTTTATCTGTCTATTTTATGTTGGTGGTGTGGAATAATTTGGCCTTAAACTGCCAATATCATGTTACAAGGCGGCAGAGATCCTCCATTGTCGTGCTACATTCTGCATTTCTCTCTACAATTTCATAAAAAAACAGAATAACTTGGTCTGTTTTTTTTAAGAACTGGATAACTTGATCTGTTGATAGCTCTAAACCTGATGATTCTGGATAATTTTCCGCAACAAATCTGTCATGTCTTTGGTGGTTAGTTATCTTGTTCTTTAGACATAGTTTACAAGCTCTATTATGTCTCTCTTGGTCAGTTATCTTATTGCTCGCTGTTTTCCATGAAGGTTGCAACCCTTCCTCTTACTTACGTCATCTACATAAGATAATTCAAAATAGCGAGGACAAAATAAGAAGCTTCCTCACTTTTTCTCTCTACCTCAAGGTTTTGTGCCTCACCAAAATCTCCACGGGTCCTTGAAGGGAGGCACGTAGTTCTCTGTTGGGGGAAGAAGCTGGAAGGAGGCCACTGTCTTCTCCAGGAGAGGACCCATCTGGAAGTCAATGAACCCATAAAAGAAAGAAACCGCCCAAATCAATATACCATTTGATTCGCCGGATGAACAATAATTATGATTAAAATACGCTTAATCAGGGCCTTACAGAGTCCCACTGCTGGCTGAGGGTTGATGCACTCAACGAATAGAGATAACCTTGACAATTCAGTAGATGCATATCATTAAAACATTAGCTAAGGGACAACTAGGATAAAAAAAATTCAGCGTATTACCATCCCGTTCGGCAGTTGAGGCCACATAATGCCGAAAAAGATTTCCTGCCTGTGCCTGATGATGATAATGATTGTCATAATACAAACAATGGACTACTGATGATGATGATAATTGATTGATCAGTTTGATTGAATAACATTGTTAAGAACGATATGTGATGATCTATTGGACTATCCAAACTCCATTGGTAACTGATGATCAAACAGATTGATCACGTCTGATCAAACTGATCAACCATAATGAAAGACTGGGCAGGATACATTATGACGATTGATCCAATTGATTGATGAAGTTAGAGCGGGCAAATTTGGTGGGTTCCATTTGGCAAGATAGATCCGGTTATCGTGATAGGGCAATTGATCATCCTGATCAACCAAATAAAAGATCACTGGCTGTGATCCAGAGATAGTGGACGGCAAGCAAGACTCAACCAGTAATGTGTCCCAGGAGGGGCTCAGTATATATAATAAACCATTGGATCTCCACCGGAGCTTGACGATCTCCGCCGTCGGGCACGATCTCCGCCGTCGGCCCCGACGGTGGCCCACTCGTCGTCGGCACTTGCCTCGTCGCCGACGGCCCCCCCTCCGCCGTCTGCTGCAAAAACTCTCGCCTCCTCCAGCCTCTCCGTCGGCTCCCGACCCAGCTTCCACATCCAGGGTGATGAAGATTTCTGCCATGGAAGGGAGCTCGAGCGAGAACCGGAAACCCTAGCGCCCGAGGAAGAAGAAAGAAAGGACTGGAGGCGACGCTGCCGGTCGGTTCAGGGCGGCCGTTTTTTCCTGAAGCGGGGTTCCACCCCTCTCGCCGACGTGAAGGATCTGCTGAGGGTTTCCTTTGGCGCGATTGTGCAAAATACATGGCACGGATATACGTTGGAAACCTGGACGCCAGTTTTACTAAAAGGGAGCTTGAAGACAAGTTTGGCCTCACGCGCTTTGAGAAGTGTATGGGTGGCTCGTAAACCTCCAGGTTATGCTTTTGTTGAATTTGCTGACAGAAGGGATGCTCTTGATGCTATCCGTGAGCTTGATGGCAAAAATGGATGGAGGGTTGAGATGTCTCATGGGGGAGGTAGCCATACTCGGGAGCGACATGTGGGGTCGGCTATGAAGTGTTATGAGTGTGGCGAGCCGGGGCATCTTGCCAGAGTGTGCCGACTTAGCATCGGCTCCAGAGGGATGGGAAGTGGAAGACGCCCGAGTCCTAGCCCCAGGCGACGAAGAAGCCAAAGCTATGGCCGTAGGGCCTGGCGGGCCCCCCCGCGCCACGGACCGAATGACCGGTCGGGCAAACGGCGAAGTCCAGGCCGTGCGGGGTCAGAGGCCGATGCTGGCAAACGGAGTACTTTTGCAGACATACTCCGAGAAGCTCCGCGTGGGGCTGGCTCTGGTGCGCACCCTTTGACAGCCCGATTTGCCCAGCGAGAAGAGCATTCCACACAACAGAAGCGACGGCTTGAACGAATCAACGAGAACTGTTGCTTCCGTTGCCTGGGACGCGGACATGTCGCAAAAGACTGCAGAGATCCAGTAATCTGCCGCCGATGCCGACGCACAGGTCACCGCCGATCCGAGTGCCCAATGAACCTAAAGCTGGGAGGCCGTGCTGACTCGAGAAGTTTCGTAGAGTTCAGAGTCACCTCTCTCATCGGGGAGGTTCAAGGAGGCGCTCCGACATTGGAGGCAGTTCAAGCAGGTTTGGCGGAACACTATGCCCCGCTTTTTCAGGCGGAACTCCAAATGGTGGACGAGAAACAATTCCTACTTAGAAGATTGCCTCGGGCAGCAAGAGAAAACATCTGTGGATGGCACCAGCAGATGCCGGCGCAAGGAACAGTCAAATGGCGGGGAGTCAAAAAGACAGACGGGGGATGCAAGATAAAGAACGGTACAATCTTGGTGGAGGTTCATGGCATTCCGTTCGGATATCGCTCAGTGGAACACACAGCCCATATGGTGCGAAAATTTGCTCGCCTTTGCCGGATTATATCCACCGGGCTGGAGAGCGGAGACCCTCTAATCATAGTGCTTGAAGTGGAACCCCACAACGTCGGCATGCTCCCTCGATCAGTTTTATGCGAGGCGGCCCCAGGGGCCCCGGTTGTCCAGCTCTTGGTGGTCCCACCGCCTCCTCCTCTTCCTCGATCGGCCAACTTTGTGATGGTCAGGAACCCCCCCACAGGCATCGAAGGGGACGGACGGTCCACCAGGGGAACCTCAGGGCCTCAGGCAGGCCGAACAGAGTGGAGGCAAAAGTCTGCGGCACTTTCCACGATTGGCTCCGAGAGCGTTTCTTCGCTCATTCAAAATTTGGGGCGCAATCCTCCGACAACGCGCGATGCAACTCCAGAGCAAGCAGCCAAGAATGACTCATCGGAGGGGAGAGAAGCATGGACTCAAGCAACAAGGGAAGGTGTCATGGCAGACGAAGGGGCCACCTCCCCAGCTGCCCCTATCGCGGCTGAGCCCAGCTCCCAGGGGACAGCGCCAGAACGTGTTGAACATCCCAAGACGAGAATGATTGCGGAGGCAGCAGGAGCTATGATGGCTTCGACAGTAGAGGGTGCCACGGTAGCCTCCCCATGAATTGCCTCTCATGGAACGTGCGAGGCCTCCGTGACGTGGCGAGAGTAGTGGGAAGATATATCAATGAATGGGGGCAAAGGTGGTGTGCATCCAAGAGACTATGTTAGAGCAGGATCTACCCCAAGTGTGGGCGCCTCGGCCGGGGTGATGGAGCACACGCAACCGGTGATGCAATTGGCCGATCAGGGGTATTGCAGTGGCTTGGAGGGCGGAGGACGTTGATAAGCTGGAGGAGTGGAAAGGGCGGCGTGTGGTTGCGGCCCGTTTGTCCAACCGTGAGGACGTGCGGACATGGGTGGTGGCCTCGGCCTACGGACCACCGGCCTCGCGAAGAGGGGAACTGGGGGAAGATATTTACGCCTTTGCCCACAAATTCCAGGAGCTCCCGATTCTCATTAGGGGTGATTTCAATGTGACTGTGGCGGCCGAGGACAGGCCGAATGGCTTGGGGGGGATGGACCCAGGTTCGGCGGAGTTCAGGAACCTACTGGCCAACTGTGGACTTCAAGAAATGGGGCTCTCAGACCGACGATTCACCTGGCGAAGCGCAGCAGGCCCTCTGGTGCGCTCTCGGCTCGATCGATTCCTATGCTCCATCGCGCTGCTGGAGATGTTTCCGCTCGTAGAGGTCACGTCCCGACCCCGCCCTATTTCTGATCATACTCCTATTTCCTGGCAGGCACAAACAGGAACTGCAAAGCCCCCTATTTCAAGCTAGATCGTTCCTGGTTACGAGAGGAGGGCTTCAAGAGGCGAGTTGCCGAGTGGTGGGGTACCGTTCCTGCTATCGGATCAGCGTCGGCACGGCTGGCTACTAAGCTGACAGGGCTCCGCCGACACCTCATCGACTTCCGCCGGAAGATTCGCGAGGACCGGAACCAAACCAGGGACGCTGCTCTTGCGGAGATACAACGATGGGACACAGAGGAGGATAGCCGGCCTTTATCAGCGGAGGAGTTGGCGACGCGTCAAGCCCATCGGGACGTAGTGGCTGAGGAGGATTTAAAGACTGAAATGGACTGGCGACAGCGATCACGGCAGCTTTGGCTGGCGGCAAGGGATACAAATACCCGCTTCTTCCATCAAGCAGCAAGTGGGAGACGAAGAATGAACAAGATCAACCATTTACGGGTGGAGGGGACAGTGGTCAGCGGCCAGACGGAGGTTGGACGTGCCCTAGCTAACCACTTTCGGGCTTTCTACCGTCGGGGACCGCGTAACAAATGGAAGTGGTCTGGAGCCGACGCACCCAGGATCTCGGAAGAGCAACGAACTAAGCTAATCGAGCCTTTCTCAACTGAAGAGTCTCAGCTGGCCATTCGTGGGTTGAATGCTGAAGGGGCTCCGGGACCGGACGGCATGCCAATTTTCTTCTACAAGGAGTGCTGGGATATGGTGGGTCCGGAGGTCATGACGACTTTGGAGGAATTCCAGAATGGTACCTGCGAGATGGACCGGCTGAACAAAGCTTATATCGTGCTTATCCCAAAATGTCCGGGAGCTGAACAAGTGGGAGAGTTCAGGCCCATCGCTCTCTCCAATTCGATATACCTGATCATCGCCAAGGTACTTGCCAACAGACTCCGCGAGGTAATCGGCTACTTAGTGAGTCCTCTTCAATCTGCTTTTGTCCCGGGTAGACACATGGTGGAGAGTGTGGTTGTGGCAGAGGAAATTCTTGCGGCCTGGAGGCGAACAGGCACCTCCGGATTTATGTGGAAGGTGGACTTCGCCAAGGCATATGATACGCTTGACATGCGATATCTATGGAATGTATTGCGCAAGCGTGGTTTCCCGGAGGTTTGGGTGCGATGGATGAAGCTCTGCGTAGCGACCAGCACTTTTGCAGTCCTAGTCAATGGCCGACCTCAAGGGGGCTGGATCCAACCCCAAAGGGGTATCTGGCAAGGATGTCCACTGGCCCCGCTTTTATTTATATTGGCGGCGGATACCTTGACGCGGTGCTCGGAACGGTTGTGTGCAAGGGGGCTGCTCAGACGATTTCACACCCCTGGCTGGCCTAGCGGGATCCCACTCCTTCAGTATGCAGACAACACTACTTTTTTCATCGAGGGATCGGTGGAGGAGGCTGAGAACCTCTCGATCTTGCTGGACATCTTCTCCGATTTCTCTGGACTCAAACTGAATAGGGCCAAGTCTACACTCGTCAGTATCGGGCTATCTCCAGAAGATTTGTGTCAGTGCTCCCAACTTCTATATACGCCGATTGGCTCCCTGCCCATTCGGTATTTGGGCCTGCCTCTCACTGATGGCCGAGTTGGAGCACGGGAATGGCAACCGGTGGTGGAGAGGGTTGAACAGCGGCTGGGAGGCTGGCGAGGTCGTCTCTTGTCTCGAGGAGGGCGACTGGTCTTGGTGAAGGCTGTGCTAGCCGCGATTCCTCTACACTTCATGTCAGTCTTCAGGATGCCGGTGAGCGTTCGTAGAAGGCTTGAAAGCTGCATGCGGCGATTTTTTTGGAGCGGGCCCAGTCAAGGGGAATCGAGGGGCGTGGCCCTCGTCAGCTGGGACACTGTATGTCTCCCCACGTCACAGGGAGGCCTCGGTGTCAGGCACATTCAGCACACCAACATGGCTCTGCTGATCAAATGGGTACGTCGACTGATGCAGCCTCCATCAGATCAGGTCACGGCGGTCCTGCACGACAGCTACGGAAGGGGAATGGACTGGGAGCAATGGGCTACACCCCTCCGAGGGGACTCCGCTTTCATCAGGGGGCTGAGGGGGGTCTTCGCCAAGGCTCAGCCTCTCTTTCGGCCGAAGCTAGGGGATGGAACCAGCCTTCGATTCTGGTTGGACGATTGGACCGGTCTTGGGCCCCTGCGAGACCTATTCCCCAGATTATATGGTCTCTCGCCCGCCCCCAGTGCCCCGGTTCGGGGGATGTGGGACAATGCGTGGTGCCCAACATTACCTGCCCATCTTTCCGAGCAACGAATGGAAGACTTCCTCCAGTTACAGCGATTGATTGCCTCTTTGCAGCCGCAAGAAGGGGCGCGGGACACCTGGGAGTGGCGAGGAGCCAGTTTTTTGGCCAAAACTGCATACCGCATTCTGCGGGGACAGGGGAGTCCAGCAGACCGCTCCCTCATACCCCGAAGTCGAATACTGTGGAGGCGGCGAATCCCACAGAAGGTGAAAATCTTCGGCTGGCTTCTCTTGCGGCGTAGACTGGTGACGCGACAGTTCCGTCAACGCTGGTACCCGGGGAATACTGCCGAATGTGTCCTATGCTCCGGGGCGGTGGAAGACTGTGGCCACCTGTTCTTCCGATGCCCGACGGCCCAGGCTGTGTGGCAGGCGGCCGGGGTGGGTAGCGTTGACCCCGCTACTGAAGAGGACTTTTGGAACTCCATCAGTGGTGGGCTGTTCCGCCGGGAGCCGGAGTGGCAACGGATCTTCGCCCACCTTTGGGCGATATGGCTACACCGAAATGAAGTCATCTTCAAGGGGAGGCCTCCCTCCGTCAATGCTATTCTGCACGACGCTAGGGGATTGGCAAATTTTTGGAAGAGAGGTGGCTGTGGCCCCCTGATTTCGTCCCCCTTGTAATGCATGACTTGATTTTCTATGTCATTATATCAATGGCAACGGGGGGTCCCTATTCTGGGGGACTCTCTCTATTTTCCTCAAAAAAAAAAAAAAAAGATCACTGGCTGTAATGACGATTAAGAGAATGATGGTGATGGTGATGGTGATAATGGTGGCAAAGCAAAAGCAAGAAGAGCTCACAATGTTGCTTGGCGATTTCCTGACGAGGTACTCGTAGCACCAATACTTCTCGCCATCAACCTAAAAAAGATGAATTTTATGATAATCAATATTCGATGACTATCCGCCAAGCTAGATAGCAACATAAAAGAAAAAGCAAACATTAGTAAAAGCTTACTTCCGCTAAATGAACATCAAGGACAGAGCTCTCTGCCAACCTTTGTCCAGTTGTCACACGCTGTGCACGAATTTCTCAAGGTAAGATGAAGAGCTTAACACCATGTTTTTAGTTTTATTCCCTTTAACGCACCAAGGTGGACTTGTCGGAGAGGATAGAATCTACGACATCTTTTGGCTCCCAAGAATTCTTATCAGGTGCGGTTAGAAAGCTTGAATTTGGGGGGCCCACCTGTAGTAAGAACATAATATAAGCTTCTGAATTGGGACATGTACGCTCACTCCACGCCTATAAACGCTGTTGAACACTACATTTAATAAATAAAATCTCCCTGGGTGGCGTCCATTGCACGGCTGGATCGGTCTACGGGCACAACCCTAGGGGTTGGTTGTACCCGGCACAGTGTTTTTTGCCCAAAAAAAAGCTTCTGAAGAATAATTCAATTCATCACATTTACGAAATCTCATCATTGAAATATTAAAATAATTCTCTCTCAGCCAATAGTCATGATTTCGAAATAACAGGTTATAATATGGAAAGATCAATATATCGATATGCTCATAAATATATGTATAAGGAGAGAGAGATACATATAAGCATGTCTCACTCCACTTACTGAAACGGACAGGACGACATTGTTGATCATGTCAACGTGTTCCGACACAATGCGTTGTCTGGCATCGGCTGCAGAGCAAGTAACAGTTTGTCATGTTTGACTTACTCTCAATTAAATTAAGATGATAGGAGAAGTTTCAAGGAAGAAGAAACTTTTAGAGGAGTTCATGATTAACGAGTTTCTTCAAACTTACGAGACAGAGGGGCAGCAGATGAGTATCTCTCTGGTTTTCTGGATTCCACCCTTCATTTTTTCCGGCGAATTATAATGTTAGTTATTCAGGCAATCCGCCGGCAAATCAAAATAAAATTTCATCGTATATGAAACATTTTTTCACTTAGGACCAAAACGCTAAGAGAAACAAAAGACAATTGCAAGTGCTTAGTTGTTTGGCAGCTATCGTGACAATAACGAAAAAAAAATCTAGTTTCTCACCATTTGAATGCTTTCTTTCCTGGAATCTCAACGGGGAAGACAAAAGAATAAGCGTTTATTTCATCCACAAACTTAGTAGTCTTAACATCGTTCTCCTGTTCAGTTGCAGCAGAGATCTCTACGATTGAAACACAAAAATGCAAGCGGTTATCAGTTTGCCTTCAAAAAACAGATACACAGAAGAAGACGTTTTTTTAAAAATCAAAATAGCTTCAAGAACACGAACAGTAAAGTCTATTGGAAATCCAAACCCCGAAATAATGCACTGTACAACAAAACCAATGACAATACTGCGAAAATAGGAACATATTCTCACCGGAATGCGGGAAAACGAAAAAGGCAGACGAAGAAATGCCGGACAAAAGAAGCTCTCTTTTGCTAAAACCCCCCTTCTTCCCAGATGTCGACGAGCAACCAACGACGCCCGTAGAACTGGAAGTACGGCTCTTCCTCCCTATAATGGCGGTCTTGTGGCATATCCTATGGAGATAGAACGATTGAGAGAAAGAAAAAGAGTACCCATTATCGTCAAATCGAGAATAAGGACGAATTCAGCTGAAAATTGAACAAAGCAGAAAACATCAAGAACAATGAAGGGAACAGCGCACACCTTAGCAGAAGCTCGGTGGAAGAAAACGATGAAGCGGGAATTGAGCGAATTGGCGGAGCGTGCGCCGGGGAGAGAAGAGCTTGAGCCATCTTTCCCCACGTCCGCTGCAAGGGAGGGAGCCAAAGAGGCACATCCACAAAGTATTTATTATGAATATGGTCCAAAATCGACTAATAACTAAAAATTATGAAAATGAATGTGAATTGCATTTGATGGGCATCAATTTTCTAAGAAAATTTTCATAAATTGGTGATTGTGTTTGGGTCAGAACATAATGAAGACTTATTGGGAAGATGTAGAAAATATTTTCACACTAGGTATAAGAATATTTGGTTGTTAGAGAAACAAAGCTAAATGACTTTCAAACTGAATATGAGAATCTTTGGTAGTTAGAGAAACAAAGCTAAATGACTTTCAAACTGGGTATAAGAATCTTTGGTTGTTAGAGAAACAAAGCTAAATGACTTTCAAACTGGGTATAAGAATCTTTGGTAGTTATAGAAACAAAGCTAAATGACTTTCAAACTGGGTATAAGAATCTTTGGTTGTTAGAGAAACAAAGCTAAATGACTTTCAAACTGGGTATAAGAATCTTTGGTAGTTATAGAAACAAAGCTAAATGACTTTCAAACTGGGTATAAGAATCTTTGGTTGTTAGAGAAACAAAGCTAAATGACTTTCAAACTGGGTATAAGAATCTTTGGTTGTTATAGAAACAAAGCTAAATGACTTTGAAACTGGGTATAAGAATATTTGTTAGTTAAAAGCAACAAAGTTAAATTACTTTCAAACTGATATATAATCTTTCCTTTGCTTGTAGAATTCTGTGTGGCTCATCAATCTTAGATTTGGAAAATGGAATTCATTATCTATCTTAATAATTTCCATTAGTTTCATTTTTTCAAATCTCATGTTTCTATGTTTTGAACAAGATGAATATTATTCCATGGCTTTTTCCCTATGATTCTTATGAAATCAATGTCTAAACTAGGTTGTCGCCTAATATAATGATCAAATACTGTCTAGAAAATGTGATAAGATAATATATCACAATTGAAAATTGGTGTATATATTTTTTTATATATTTTAATGCCACAAACTGTTAGAATGCATTATTTACCATCTTGGTGTAACAAACAATCTTGGTGCACTAATTACATTATATCATTTTGAAAAACCATTTTGATGCTTGTATTATACCAAGTATTTATAATAGACATTGTTCACCATGGCATGGAAAATATACAACGATAACACCCCTTTAGATAAAAAATAATGTGGTGAATTTAGTTAATATTTTTTTAAAAGGACGTCATCCAGATGAGGTAGTGTGCCAGTTAATATAACATATCTTATCATATTCAAATGGATATGTATTGTTTTCCGTTTCATAAGTTATTAAGAATCATAAATGATGTTATTCCCCATGATATAATATTTCCTCGATGTATTTATATTGAAGAATATTCTTAAACCATCATATTTGCGATCATCAAACACTAGATTTTTCTGCACCTTTTATGACCATGCCATCACAACATCCAAACCTAAACTGGAAAATAGTAAAATTTTAATTGTTTCATTTTTAAGTTTCAAGAATCAACTTCTTTATTGATCAGACCAAGATGCCTAAGTTCTTGTTAATCATGACAAAAACATGGTTCTGATACCAACTAGGTTACGTGATGATTGACTCTGACCCAATTTTTACATGATGGAAGAAAGAGTGATGTAATATAACATTTATCTTAAGCCACACACGTGACACACCTCATGATGTATTTTCAAAGTGTACCAAACATCATATATTATAGTCTTCTCCTCAATCAGAAATACTATTGGTCAGCGATGATCTCCTCAATATTCTGATCACATAGAGAGTGGAGCATGCTTAAGGAGTTGCGAGAAGAAAGTGGGTGCCGAACAGAAACTCACAGGGATTTATCTCCCTTTGAACTTTGGGTCCTTTCATAATTAATGGAGTTTTTTATAAAATCCATTATATCTCAAATGATCTTGATGGATATATGTGGGAGTCAAGCCAATCATGCCACCATGTTTATTTAAGTTCATTGAATAAAATGTTATGTCCATTATTATTCCAGCATGATGATTATAATGAAGTCCATGAATACGTGCAATGACATACTGAATTATGATTAGATCATAATACAGTGATCACTAGTCTTTAAACATGTATTCTAAATATTCATTTTCAATGAATAGTCAAGATGAACATTGAATTATCCAAATAGAATAGCATTAGGTGATCCTACTTATACGATAAGTATAGTTGATCATGTGGCTATTAGTGTGGCGAAACTAAGGAAATTTAGTGGGTGCTCTATGGAGAAAGAGTTCACTGAATTGATCCGTATGGATCCCTGAATGGTATTATACCTAAATGTCAATTAGGTTGATTCATGTCACGACTGTATAAGTGATCCATTGACCTGAGACACCAAGGACATCTCGTGAATAGAGCAATACATTTTGACTATGACTAACGAGCCTCTAATAATGTGATTCAAACAAGTCATAGCTCGGACGTAGTAATAAGCTAACTGTGATGATTGAATAGTCAAGACGTGATCCTCTACCCTCGGTATAAAAGGAGATTGACTTAAGGAAGATGATGCAGCAAATCCTTTGCCAGGGTAACGAGGATATTGGAAGAGTTCTCCAATGATCCCCTTTACGCATTAGTATTAATTGAATGACGGATTAGGGTTTGAAGATAAACCATACCCTAAGTTATTCGAGAGTCTTGCGTAGATGATGGATTATACTTATATGGTAAATGATGGCAGTAAAGGTTTCATGAGAGAATTCAAACACTACTCTGTACCTTCCATGAGAGAGTTCCAAGAGGTGTAGCTTGACACCCCACGGGATGAAAACTTAACCTATCGATTGGTTAAATCGATCCTTAGTTAAATAGTATATATGTTGATAGAGTTTATTAATAAGGTTAGCCAATAATTGTTATTGGGCCACTAAAGTTATTAGCTAGAATGATACATGGGTCTAGAGGGTCACACACATACGGTCATAAGGGCTTTGGTAGATATATTTTACATTGTAGGGGTTTCAAAAAAAATATAAGCGAAATATAAATAGGGAAGGGGTACTCATTTCAAGCACCCATGCCAGCCAGATTTGTGATCTCCCCTTTCTCCACTCTCTTCTCCACTCAACCAAGGAGAGTGTCATCATGGTGAGAAGATCTTCAAAATTTTCAAGAAGATTTGAAGAAGACGAGGTGGAGATCCAAGCGCCAAGTGATCACGTGGATACTTCTAGAGGCCAGACACATGAACGGCTTCAAAACGATCCGAGAGAGGCAAAGTCACGGGCGGATCAAGTTCCCCACAAGGTACATTTGATCTATGCTTTAAAAATCAAATTTTGAATCGATTTCATACGCTTTCGCATCCATGGAATCGTGTTTTCCATGGACTAAGTAAGGCACAAAACCCAACAGAGCTTTATGCATGTGGGCCTCAAGGCCAATCTACCTATCTGGATAAAGGCTCCATTAGCCTAATAACTTTTTATTTCACAATGAAGCGTGACCTTTCTTGTTTAAATAAAAGTTGATTCAATTTTTTATTAGGTATGTTTGTTTTTAGGATTAATATAGAATAAAATTCTCGAAAAAGGGTATGAAAACAATTAGTCGCAACAACAACAGCAAGGCACATTCATATTTGCCAGCCACAATGACATCATCTAGCGGCAACACCAGCCACAAAAGCCAGTAACAAACATATCCCCAACTACATTAACAAACATACTTGTTAACATCAGCCACATCCATAGTCGTTAGCATCAGCCACAACCACAACCACAACGATAGCTACAACAGCTAGCCACATTCATAGTAGCCAACTGTAGTTGCAACAGCTAAGTACCACGAGACCTAGTGTTGGGTTCTAGGGCCTTGAATGAGATGAAACTTGATTTTTTCATACAGAATAATTACTACATCCTAGTTTAAGATTTTTTCAATATGCCTTAAATTTAGCAGATCATTGGCTTGACTTGTATACTTCATTTCGATTCCTTTTTTATTGTCATTCCAACTTGTATACTCTTATCATTTTAGGCAAATAATAAGTAAAAATAGTTCCCTTTATTAGGACTTAGATTTGAAAGGTAATATATCAGATATACATTAGGCAATTGGTTTCCACACATAGCAAGAGGCACCTTCATGAGGGTGGGGAGAAATTTTCATTCATATGAATGTGGTAATTCATATTTATGAATATGCTTACCTATGCACTTTAACTTATTTCCAAGAAAATGAGGTATTTTACAATGGAGTATATGTTACTTACGTAGAAACAAGGCTGGTGTCTATTGCTGAAATATATTTTATGAAAAGGTCTAACATTACATTAAGATTTTATTGTGCATTTTAAAGTCCTGAGATAAGTATATCTAATGATAAATATATTTACAAGGGGACAAACAGTGCATAAAGTAGGGGTACACTAATTTATGAAGAAACAACCTAATCATTATAAATCATTTGAAGAAATAATATAATAAAATTATCCCTAAGGGTAATATATTTTATCTAAATGCATAAATGATAGATTAAAATGCATGTTTTAGTCCTTTAATAAATATTTTTCCCCACAATATTTCAAAATTTAAAGTAAACCAAGAGATATTCCTAATGTTATATTTCCTAGTTTTATTTTAAGATCTTATTTTGATTGGGTTTTGCATGATTAAAATGCATGAATTTTGAGATTTTATACAGAAAAAATAATAAATTATAGATTTCATTTTCAATTACCTCAATCCAAACAGCAACTTATTAGTACTAATATCAAATTAGTGAGGCTCGTAAGGTCAACAGAGAACATTTCTTGTTCTATAGGCAACCACACAAAGAACTCTCATCAGATGATCCTATCACCTTATGAAGAAAATATTCCAATATCATTAGTTTCCTTGGATGAATCTCTTTTAGCCGTCCACATGTCTAGCACCTAGGTGTATTACAGTCCTAAAAAAATTATCTCATTTTTTACTACGACAATACTCCTTAAAATTCTAGCAGATCTCCTTGTCATATTATCTGAATAAAAGACAGATTTTGAAAGAATCAGAGAGGAGAGGAGGGGTTGCCCAGGTATGGCTTGCATGGGCATCTGAAAGGAGGCGCCCTCACCTATTTACAATGTGTGGAAACTTTTGATAAAAATTTCTTAAATTAGAGTATAATTCCAACATCCAAAAGTCTTAGGCATGTGACCTTGAAGGCCCAAATATGAATCTAGCATATAACTCTAATGATATAGTAACAATTATTAGCTAGCCTAATTAATTAACTATATCAACATAAATAAAATACAAAATATTATGTCAACACTCTCATAGAATCTTTTACCCCATCAGTTTTCTGTGTATAAGGATTCCATGCTGTGGAACACTTATGATGGAATTGTACTGACATCAACAAAATGACAAAACAAATCACCTATGCACGGATTACATCCTTGATTTCTTGGATCTTGGAGTGAGACGAGTCGAACTGCATATGCATGCAGCTTCTAGATGTATCCACATGATCCTCGACACATTTAATCTCCTCCTTCACCTTGGCGAGCTTTGTTCAATCTCTGTCATTGTCGTTATGTCGTCCCGAAACTGTCGGGAATGGAGAAGAGCTATGGGGAGAAGGGAGAAGAAGGAAAATGCCCCCGTATAGTTTTGGCCTGTGTGAATTTCGTTCAGGGCCTTCCCTTATTTATACTTAGTGGGTAATTTTCATAAACCCCCAAAATTAAGTATAACTTCCGACATCTAGAAGATCATTTACATGTGACCCTCTAGGCCCATGTATCAGTCTAGTTAATGAATCTAATGGCCCAATAACCTTTATTTTCCTTCAAGTTTCATTAAATATATCATCATAAAGATTAATTAATGTCGGTTAACCCAATTGATATGTTGAGTCTTCAATAGGTGGGTTGCCACGCTACATCGCGTGCTCTGGAAGATACAAATGAGTTTGTATCGACCAACTCATGGAAGCTATTCATCATTGGTTACTTTGTATGTATATTCTGTCATCCATTGGACACTTCTAAGACACCTTCGGTTATGGTCAATTGTCAAACTCTAGTTGTTCATTTGAGTTAGTACTAATGTGTTAAAAAATCATTGGAGAACTCGCCTCTAACATTTCACTACCTTGGCCAAGGGCTTCATCACATCGTCTTCCTTGAGCTGTCACCTCTTATACTACTGGCAGATTGATGGAGCACGCCAGCTTGCTCCCTTGAAGATGTCTCCAGCACCGTCATCCTCGTCATCGGCGGCCCGCCGATTAGTGCTCTGTCCGATTGGAACACCAAGGCGCCACTACGCTCATATCTTTTATCGCGTTTGGGTTTCTTTCGCCCTCTTCGTTCAGTTGTGTTTATGTTTTTGGTCTCATCTAGTCGCCTTCATCGTGTCGTATCCATCGTTTCGTTCGTCGTTTATGTGTGCATTTTAATTCTATTTTTTAAGGGTCCTCAGTTATTTTGGCCCCCTTCTCCCTACCCCTTTTATGTTTTATTTGGTTGTAATGGGGGCCCATTGTATAAGGGCCACCCTTAATGGACAATTGCCCCCATTATGGTCCTCCCTTTAGGGCTCATCCCAATTTTCCTATTTAAGGGAAGGGATGGCACCCCAAGAATGCATAACAGGTTTTTTTGTTGTTATGGAATATTCCCGTCAGATCTGGTCTCACTATAAGACACAAAGGAGGAGGAGACTGATCATGGAGAAGGAAAGGAGGGGTGGCGACAAACGAGAAAGAAGGATGGGAGACCTGAGTGGATCTTCCTGTCCCCCCCTTCCCCCCCCCCCCCCCCCCCCATGTGGACAAGGGTGTCGCCTGCCCCAAAACGTGACGGACAAGGTGCATGATTGCACCCCATTGGGAAGATCGGTCGTTCCATCGGCATATAAGCATGCCCTGCAACTCCAACAGAGTCAATGTCCTGAAGGCTGCTTGAATTGCGACTGGGGAAGGATGGCACCATGAGCCATACCTCTTCCCCTCCCCTTGTCGCGATTATACAAGGAAACTGCCTGCCAGATCTAGGACGACGGTCCTCGACGCCGCATCGGTTCTTCACCGGCCAAACGTTCAACACTAGCGAACTTTGAGTGGGCCCCCTCCCGGATAGATGGAATCGACTTATCTTCCGTGAGCTGCGCGACATGCATAGGATAACACCAGATGCCTCCGTTTGAGTGTGCGGACGTGTACTCCTCACTCGACCTGGGTTCGACATGCGTCTCGGACCTGGCTTGGGGCTGGGCCCACGGAGAGCCTCCGAGCGAGACATCCCATGGTTTTTCCCCACCCCTAGTACGTCCAAGGAAAGCACGTCATGCGTTTGACCATGCGGCTCAGAGGACCTCCCGGGTTCTGATGTTATAACAATTATAGAGTGTCCAAAAGCCCACAGCTAGGACCCTCAACCTTCACGGTCAGCTGCCACCTCCGCAAGCATCGCCATATTACTCCCCTCCTCAGTTGGATCACCCTGAAGCGCCTTCTTTGGCATTCTCGGACCAAAGACGTCGGGGGCCCAACAGCCTGTTTCTTCCCTCCATGTCCACGATTGTCTCTGACTTCAGCTTCTATGCCAGCTCGCTAGTCGAGCCACGCAGAAGCTCTCCGGCTCCTCTCCACTCGCAGCCCGCACCGGCCGTTGCAATTGATGAAGATTCTGCACCACGGGCTGAACACTGATGAGGTATGACATCCTTCGCTTGCTCGTTATATTATTCCTTGCATTATATTTTCGATTGCCTCCAGCGCGCTCGGGCTAGAGATAGGTGAGAGAGGATTGAGAGATAACTACGAATTTGAGTGTCTTACCGGTACGCGTCAAGCCCGTCCATTACATGCGAGCCCCCTACAGATTTATTTTGTTCGGCGCCATACACACCATCATCCCTTTGACGAGGGTCAGGAGGCCACCGTCGCCATCACCCGACAACCCTTTCGGAGCTTGGAGTTTGGCACACCTCCACGAGTCGGGGCCTGCAAGTACGACCATGCAGGACTCATCATATTTTTTGTAGTTACATCTCTGTAGGGAATTTATCCATCAAACGACAACGTTGACAACGCCTGAAACCACTATCTAGGTAACTGAGCATCGACCCTATACTGACCAGACGACGTAGGTGGCGTCCGACATCATAGTTGATCCCATCTAGACAAGTTAATCATCTTCGTGACGTCTTGTTGCACTTAAACTAATATTGTTTAGAATCACATGATTAGAGACTTGTATGTCATAATCAAAGTACAACTGTACATCTACAAGACGTCTTTAGTGTCTCAGGTCTAAGGACTAGTTATACAACCGGGATGTGAATCAACATGATTGACAGTTTGGATGCCATTTAGGGATCCGTACCAATAAATTCGGTGAACTCTTTCCACCAAAGAGCACCCACTAGATATCTTTAGTATCTCCACACTAATGGCTACGGGACCGACCATACTCATCATATGAGTGAGCGTAGATAATGCTATTCTATCTGTTTACTTTAATGCCCTTCTCAAGTATCCTTTGAATATTAATATTTAGAACACATGTTTAAATACTAGTGATCTCTGTATTATGATCTCATCAAAGTTTACTAAGGTATCTTTTTCCACCATTCACTTACTTCTTGGGAAAGATACTTCAAGCTGTTCAATTGTCTGACAACATGATTAGAAGGTTGATGGATCTCCTTTCATTCTTCACAAACTCTTCTTCAAAACCTTATGGATCTTCTCACCATCAGGGAGTGGTTGTGGAGTGGGTGGAGAAAATAGAAAAATAAATAAAGGGGGCCAGATATGGCTAGTATGGGTACCTAAAATGGGTTCTCCCCTTTATTTATACTTATTAAGAATCTTTCATAAAAATCCTTATTAACAAAAAAGTCCTTTAGTATTGTATGTGTGACCCTCTAGGACCACTAACATTTATTGACCAAACTTATGAGTTAACTATGTCAACACATAGATTAATTAATAATAGATCAATTTGATCCAATCAATAGGTTAAATTTTCAGCTTGTAGGGTTCCAAGCTACACCTCTTGCACTGGAAGAGATAGAGTAGTATTTGAACTCTCTTATGGAACCTTATCTATCATTAGTTGCCTTACATGTATAATGCTTCCTCCACACAAGAATATCGAATGCCTTAGGATATGGTTAATCATCCAACCCTCATCCATCATTTGGTTAGTACTAATGTGTTAAAATGATAATCAGGGAACATGTGCCGAGGATTTATTTGCATTATCTTCCTTGAGTCGAGTTTCTCCTATGCTGAGGGTCAATAACCCCATCTTACTATATTCAAGTTGAGTTATTTGAGTCACATAGATACTCATAAGCCATAGTAAAAATATTGTCCTCCATCCACGATATGTCTTTGGTGCCTCAAGTCGATGGATCACTTATACAACCATAACATGAATTAACCTGATTGATGTTTATGTACAGTACCATTCATGGATTCAGACGGATCAGTTCAGAAATTGTTTTCTCCAAATAGCACTCACCATATGCTAGTGTCTTCACACTAACAGCCGTAGGATCAACCATACTTATTATGTAAGTAGGACCAGATAGTGCTATTCTATCCGAAAATTTGATGTCCATCTTGGCTATCTGTCAAATAGGAATTTTTATAATATATGTTTCATGATCACTATATTATGATATCATCATAATTCACTAGGTTATTCCATGTATTCGTGAACTTCATTATAAACATCACACAATTGTACAAGTGAATAAATGTTTCTTTCAATTAACTCAAATAAAATAAAATGATGTAATTGGCTTGACATCCACATAATATCCATCAAGCTCCCACTTGGACTACAAACAATCTCCCTTATTCAACAATCCCATTATTTTACAATAACACTCAAAAACATTCTGAGTTAGTGATAAATACAAATTTAGGGGGTTTTATGTCATTACTTTAATTCAGACTTAACCAACAATATTTAAAAAAATTTCCACTTAAATACTCTATAATTAATATAGGGCAAGTAAGAGGTCAATCCACAGAGCGACATAAATTTATTTTTAATTTTTTTTCAAGCTTGGAATGAAGAAAATGAATTTAAAAGTGAGAAGTATGATTTCTAGGATGTTCTGGATTTTTAGTTAATTTATATTTTTCTATAAATTAAATTGAGTATATTTTTCTATAATTTTATATTTTTCTACAAAGAAAAACAATTAAAAATATTTTAAAGTAATTTCGTAATTTTAATTACCACAATAAATAGAACATGAATATTTTTCAAATTTTCTGGAATTTAATTTACACAAACAACTAGAAATATTAAAAACGAGACTTAAAGATTTTTAAAGAATTTTTTAATGTTAAAATCACAAGAAATTTATTATATCAAATTTAGGGGTTTTCGTATTTTTTTGCAATTTTTAAATGCAGAAAATATTTTTTCCTAAATTTTACTTTTTTTTCGATTCTTTATAGTTTTTAAATGCAGAATATGAGGAAAATACCTGCTCTTGCGATTGCTGGCGGTGGTAGCAATGGAGCGGTGGCAGAGCCGTAGCAGAGCATCCATTTGTGGGTCTTCATGCTTGCCTAATTGGTCAGCCTATTGGGCTTGGCCCACTTTTTTCTTTTGTTTTTTTATCACTCTGGTTTGACCTGAGTTAAACCGGGTCAGGGCGGTATGGGCCGCTACAGGACTTAGCCGAAAAAAGGCTAAGTCATGAATGACACCCTTCTGCCTAGTGGGTGCAGCACTGTGCGCGTGCACAATCGGCGAGCGAAAGGTGCTCCCGCCGCCCGTGGCGCTGCTGTGCAGTGAACACCACAACACGACATCAGTTGCGATGGAAGAAAATCTAATTTTTTTAAAGCAAATCAGATATTTTTAACGTAATTTTTTTGGATTTGGGAAGGCAAATGAGGGGAAATCTACAGAGAGATAGGGATAGATTTTAGAGAGAGATAAATGGTTTTACAGAGAGAAAATGTCAAAATGAGGAGATAGAGAGAGAAAGTAAAGAAGGGGGTAGAGTGAGTTTGAGATGCAATTTGAAGCTGCAAATGAAAGATATATTTTCTGAAATTTTTAGGGGATGAATAGGGATATGGATGAATGTTTAGAGAGATAAATGGCCTATTCTAGAGAGATGAAGTAGGGAAAATGATAGTTTAAAGTGAGAAAGTGACGGATTTTAAAGATAAATGGAGGAATAATAGTGGGAAAATTGTAAAACAAGTTTCCTAAAACCTCAATACAAATTTAATGAGCCCTCAAAGCTTTTTCTCAAGTCTGGACCCTTATATTTTACCAAGATTAATGCAAACAAGAGATGGAATTAAGAGAAAACTTCAATAAACTTACATTAAGCAAGTCGAACAACCTGGATTCTGAAATATGCATTGTCCTGCTGGCTAGCCACTTGCTATAGGACATCTAGAATGAGGAAAAATGAGGGAGAAAGGGAGTATTTATATATAAGAAGAATTACTAAAATACCCATTGGGTATTTTCTATTTTCTTTTCTTGTCATTTTTGCCTCTTTTTTTCTATGGGTTGAGAGCTTCCCCTCATAATCTTCAACTTCTTTCTTTGCAAGGCCTTTGAGAACCCAATGGCCAGGTTAGGTGGTGGCCTATCTGATGAAATATATGTGGCCAGCAAGCCAATCACATATTCTGCATCTCGTTCTATGTTCATCAATACAATATATTCATTATAGTGCACGTGTAATGCTTATAATGAAGTCCATGAATACATGATTGGACTTAGTGAATTATGATGAGATCGTAATACAGAGATCACTAGTCCTTAAGCATATTTTCTAAACATTCATATTTGAAGGACACGTCAGAAGGACATCAAAGTATATGGATAGAATAATACTATCTAGCCTCCCTCATATGATGAGTATGGCCGGTCCCGTAGCCATTAGTGTGAAGACACTAAAGATAGATAGTGGGTGATGTTTAGCGGAAAGAGTTCATTGAATTGATCCATACGAATCCCTAAATGGTATTATACCAAACTGTCAATCAGTTTGATTCACGTCACCGTTACGTAAGTGGTCCTTAGACCCAAGATACCAAAGACGTCTTATGGACGGACAGTTGTACTTTGGTTATGGCCAGCGAGTCTCTAATCATGGGATTCTAAATGATCATAGTTTGGCTACATCAAGAAGTTCACGAAGATGATTGAGTGGTCAAGATGGGATCGTCCACCCTCAGTATAAGAGATGCCTGCTCAAGGAAGACGATGCGATGAAGTCCTTGGCCAAGGTAGTGAAATATCGGAGAAGAGTTCTACAATGATTTCCAAATGCATCAGTACCATCTTGGATGACCGATTAGGGTTTGATAGTTGACCATACCCTAAGTCGTCCTAGGAGCATCCAGTGAATGAGGGATTATACCTACACGATAACCGATGATGAACAGATTTCATGAGTGAGTCGATACACACTCCTTGATATCTTTTGGAACACGAGGTGTAGCTTGGCACCCTATGTGTTGGAGACTCGACGTATCGATTGGGTTAAATCGATCCGACATTAATTAATCTATACAGTGATATAGATAATTAGTTTGGAAGGCCGATAAGGGTTATTAGGCCACTAGAGTCGTTAACTGGATTGATATATGGGCCCAGAGGGTCACACACAAATTGTCTTTTGGACGTCAGAAGGTATACTTAAGTTTTGGGGAGTTTTTATGAAAAATACCCATTTAGTACAAATAGGAGAATGCGCTGAACAAAATTCACCCAGGCTAGAATTGTTCAGGGGCCTTTCCTCTTCTTCTCCCTTCTCCCCACAGCCCCTCTCCATGCCCGATGTGATTGGAACGACGTAATGACAACGGTGGAGGTAGAACAGGGCTCATCAATGAGAAGGAGGAGATTCGACTTGCCGAGGATTGCATGTATATGTCTAGAGGCGACACACTTGAGCAACTTGACTCATCTCACTCCGGGATCCAAGAAATCACGGATGTGATCCATGCAAAGGTACTTCGTTTCATGATTTTAATGCTGTTGTTCGATTTCACAAAAGTCTTCCGCTGCGGATAGATTTAATTTCTTCATCCAGATCTAGGCCTCTAGAACCCAAACCCATCTTCCTCATATTTCTCTTTTGAAGGTCCAAACACCACTTGATCCATTCAAGACCATCTTGATAATCACTAAGCTACCAAAAATTCTCTGATTCCATAAGAATTATATCTTCTAATTCTAGTAAATTTCTGCACATTTAGAACTATAAAATAATCATCAGTAGTCAAACTGCTTGACTTCATAAAAGTCAATAAAATCAATGAAAAATAACCATAATGTGAAAAAATTAGAATTTCTTGCCAATGCATAAATATTTGGTTAATTCAAATAATTAATAATACCAAAAAATCTAAAATGTATGGAAATATACATGCATTTATCATGTTATGAGTTAGCAGCTTCGTTAGTGGGATTATTATTTTGTCAATTGATGGAACCAATTCTCCAATTTATACTAAGTTGAGATTTTTCACAAAACTCCAAGACTTAAAGAAATTATTCAAGTGTCCAAAACAGCGTTTTTGTTTGACCCTCTAGACCCATGTATTAGCATAACTAATTACTTTAGTGGCCAAATAAGATTTAATGGCCTTCCAAATAAATTAAATATATCATCAGATAGATTAATTAACCACATATCAATTTAACCCAATTCATAAGTTGAGTTTCTAGCCTATAGGTTATCAAGCTACACCTCATACTCTACAAGATACGAAGGAGTATACTGATTTATTCATGCAGCTTTTCTGTCATCGCTATCTTTTAAATAGAGTCACTCATCCAATTTTTTCTCCTTGGACTCTTAGGGTATGTTGAATTTTAAAATCCTAATTGATTATTGGACTCAATACTGAGAAATCTTTTTCAATATTTTACTAACTTGGCCAATGACTTTATCATATCATCTTCCTTGAGGTCTCTCCCCTTATACTGAGGGCAGACAATCCTATTTTGACGACTGACCTATATTCGTGAACTTCTTGCTGAACACATCCTTTCTCTTCCTGCAATTAACTGCGTTGCCCCTACAGTGCAACTATTTGCGATGCGGGAAATCGACATTGGCGTCGCACTGTTGGGTCGCAACACCTCGATTCCTGATTGGGGGACAATCCACCCGCCGTACTAGAGGACGAGATCGCGGCCGCATCACACATGCTCTCAGCGTCTGAGAGGACCATAGGGCCTTGATCAGTCAGTTCAACCGCACTGGTCTTTGGCTGGGAATTCACCAACGGAAACTCTACCTCCCGCAGTCAATCTCTTGTGACGCGGACCATGGGGGTGGGGAGGGGGTCGACCAAACTATCTGGACAACTAGTGCTGATCAGTTCGCCACCTTGCTGCTGACCTGGGAAGATCACACTCTACTCGATCCGGAAGCCTTCGGGTGCACCCTTACCAGAACGAATTGCCGTTGTCGAACGGGAACTGCTCCCACCTCTGTGTGCACGCCCGACCAAAGACACGTTGTCTATTGCGTGTCGCTGCTATCTCGAGTCTGGTGCGACGACCTAGTGTTCGTCGTTGATCGTCTTCTACTCAAACGACCATGCTTGCCACCGACACTTGTGCCTCGATCAGCTGACTGCCTCGGTTGATCAGCGTCAGTTGCACGTGGAGTGGTGGTGCCCGCCAAGTTGCTATCGCTCTCGGCACCACCCCGCTGACGCGCCGTATTGACGCTTGCTCTCTCTCCAGCCCATCTTCCGAACACCCGCTCCAGCAGATGGACTGTAGAGCCTCGCCATTTCTCCTCTGGCTCCTCTCCATTGAACCCGCTTCGGCCGCCGCATTGAGGAACGGCCTGCACGACGAGCCGCCCGACGACGAGGTAAACCCTCTCTCTGCCGCTTGTAAGTTACCTTCTGCAGTATACTTTCATCTTGATTCCATCGCGTTCGGGCTAGGTAGGTGAGCGAGCAAAGAATTGAGAGAACACTACGACACAATTGAGCTTCTTACTGGTACAGACGAGTCTGTCCGTTACGTGCGAGCCCTACCGATTGATTCCGTTCGACCGTTGACGAGGTTTGAGAGGCCAACGTCACCGTCACCCGGCAGCCCCGTCCAAGCTTAGAGCTCGGTGCCTCCCTCGAGTCGGAGTCTGCACGTACGACACGTAGATGCATTGCATCGTAGTTACATCAACCCATTAGGGTTTAGTGTATCCGTCGGACGACAACCTCGTCGACGTCTGACCATCACTATCTAGGTATCAAGCCATCATACTCGGTACTGACCGGACGATGTCCTCAACAGCGTTTGGCATCAATCAGTCTTTTTTGTTACAGCTGCTTTCTACTCGGATTATCTGTTGACAATTATTGGTTTCTGTTGGCTTGGTTGAGCATAATGTTTTCTTTGTCTAATTCATCTCACCAATAAACCAGCTAATTGCTTTACTTGTTGAAGTATGTCAACAATGTTGCCAACCTATCAGAACACCTTAGGTTAAGTAACACAAAATACATGTCAAAATTATTTTCACCTTGCATGGCGAAATTATTTTTCTATAGTCTCTAACAATTGGAATCTTAACCTAGTGCCAACGACCAAGAAAAATACTTAAAGTTTGTGAGAATGCTCAAACCTAAACCAGATAATTTAAAATTCTATAAAATTTCTTCAATAATTGCATCTGACTATATTCTTTAAGACTTGTACAGTCTTTTTTTATTGTTCCCGTTGGTGTAAAAGAAACAAAATATATTTTTTTGTTGCAGTTTCCTTTTACAGAATTGTTGATGACATTTCTGTCGCTTGTCCCATTTAATTGAGATAATGCTCTTAAATCATATTTTTGTTTCACAATAAAATCTAGATGAGTATCCCAACCTTCAGTAGCTTACAAGTGTACGTCCATCCCCAGACAGTTCTCCGAACAAGCATGGCTTTAGAGATAAGGCACAAAAGCGGGATGGGTTGAAAGTTATATGGATGGACTGAGGCGGTTCTGACGATGATCGGTATGTTGCATAACCTTCCGGTGGGCAGTGCGTGTTGAAAACGTTTGATAGCTAAATAATTCTTTCTACAATCACTAAAAATGGGAACCTCAAACTATCGCCAAAGACTAAGCCATGGATCCTTCCACTAAAGATAAATACCGACAATCATCCAATTAGGAATCATTAAAAGTGTACAGGATTTTAAAATTTTTCCCACAGGGACTCATCAGAGAGTCCCGTGCAACTGAGAGGAGAACCTAGTAATTCAAATGCCAAGTTATAAGACAGTAATCTTCAAGGTTTACATACTTCCCAGCACATGAAATTTATTTTCACAGTATTTATAATTCAGAACATAAAATAAATGAAGCACATCAAAATAGTTCCCTCCCATGTTTCAAATAATCATACATTTAGTTCCATGTCCGGCTCAAGAGGATCAAACATGGAACTCAACTCCTGCACGTCAACGTCCTCTAACATTGCAGGCTTCCATCGCGGGTTCTGAAAATAGTTAAAATTGTCATAAGAATAAACAAATTTTTATTTTAGACCACGAGAGGAAAAGTATTGAACAAGTATACAAAGCATACATAAAAGAAAATCGTTGGGCATAGTAGCAAGGTTGTCAACAATATTAAGAAAAATACGCCCATAAGCATCAACCATTGCTCTAGAAAAAATGGAAAGAGTTCTTTCCAATCTTAAGATGTCCAAAGATGTTGTGGCGCCAATTCAACTTCATCTTCATGTTACACAGTCAATGAAGTGAAGACTCAACTTTGGAAGAAGAATGTTATGTCATTCGAAACGTACTAATATAAATATCACTCAATATTGCAGCAGACAATTGGCCATAATTTTACAAATCTTTCTCACCGAACGGTGTCTGAGAAATCGTTCTAAGAATAAAGGTACACCAAATTTCCAACTATGAGTTCATCCTACATTCTATCGGAAGCATACAACAAATGAAAAAGGAAATTAAGCCACAAACTTAAGATACAGTAATATGAAAATATATAATTTCTAAAGGTATCGGACCTGATCTTTATCCACAAGAATAGCCCTGACACCTTCAACAAAGTCGCTTCGCATTGATGACCTGAGGGCTATCCGGTACTCAGTCTTCATTACTCCATTCAACTGAATCAGATCAATGGGAATGCTAAATTTTACTGCCTCAAATTGCAAGTACGCGAACAGGACGGAAAGTCGAAATTCCATCTGACTTACAGTGGATAGGTGGTTCTCATTATTCCCATAGGCAGACGAAATTTGAGAGAAATGTTTCTCAGTTAAGCATAGAGAGAAAGGAGCACCTTTCCCCAGTCCCCTTAAGGCGTCACTAGCCCACTCTGACACTGCAACATGGGTTGGATTTAAAATTGTAAATAGCAAGAAATGTGTTTTTTCCCAGAAGTACAAACCGACAATGAATATGAATTGAACTTTTAAACTATTTTCTTTATTTTGCAAAAACTAACTCGATTATGTGAAATGAGAAAACCCCATCCAAAAACTAACTCGTTATGGCGTCACTCACATACACTAAGACTGTACCATGAGTTGGATCATGAGGTTATAAGAAACACGAAAAATACTTCATGGATAAACTGGCAATGGATATTATTGAGTTTTACACTCTTCCTTGAATCTGATAAACTAACTCAATTGTGTGAAATGAGAAGACCCCATACCGATAGTGTTAGAACTATTCTGCAGTTCTTTCAAGTCTTCAATAATATATTTCACTGGTTTATGCATCTTGAATGATGAAGAAATTTCTGGCAAAAGCAATCTTAATTGGGACTCTGTTTCGGGTTGCTTGCTGTATGCTGACAATGTCGCCCCCACATCATTGTGGGGATCTTCCGAGCTAAAGACAATAAAAAGGAATCATGTTAGAGATTTGAAATTCCAATTGATTCCTAAGAACTGCAGTGTAAATAAGGAACTAAGCACAACTGTTATAGTGCACGGAAGAATCCAACTTGTTCACAGAAATTAAGGAAAAGTCTAAAAACTAGAGAGGATCTAGACTATTAATAAAGTGCAGAGCAATCCATTCGAATGGTTACAATCATCTCACGGAGACTCTGAAAACTGAGTTCAACTGTTTGATTTCGCATATTTGGATATATCAAGGGAAGAAATGGAGCGCAGAAAAAGTCATCGGATGGCACAGTGATCCTGAACTCGCAAGATAGGCAACAAAGATGTGCCATCGAGCTAAGCCTAGAAAAAGAAATTTTTTCTTGATGGGATAAGAGAAGTACAAGTCAACTCTAAGAAGAGCTTCTTTCAGAGAACCCAAATCTCCCGATGGCACATAATTTGTCCCAAGGCCAACAAATAAAGCATCGGAAGGAGAAGATATCCTTTTCCCAGTTAACCCCAGATAAAGACCTGTAATGATTTTCAAAAGAAATTTCACAAAAAACAGGATAGACGATATGAATTTTGAATACATATCTATGAAAAGCAATACATGCAGCAGTGAATCCAATTCCAGAGAATATGAACAATACAACAATATAGTGAATGTTCATTCTGATATCATAAAAACAACTGTACCAGCGTGAGAGACCTAAGTAACAGGTCGTTTTTAGCGTAAAGTTATTCGAAATGAAGGCAGCTTTAATGTGATCTATCTAACTCTGTTTCAGCACCGCAAATTAGTTTTTCAGTGACAGAAGATTGTAGCGTCTTTTGTCTCAGAAAACACTGAGCAATAGTAACCTAATATATGAATAAAATGTAAAGAAAGAGTTCAAAAAGGCAAAAAGCCTAGGGAAAAAAGTGAGGTAAAAAAATACAGGTAAAGTAATAAAACAATAATGAATGGATCCCCTACGACCGTGGAAATCCTCTCTTTTATTTTTCCTTCTTTATTTTTTGATAATCTTCTAGACCCGAGATTCTAGAGTTTTTGGGCCCACTTGTAACCCTATAAATATGGTGGAGGCTATGCGAGCAGGAATATAAATTTATCCTTTCCTCAAAATCTTGGCATGAGTAACTTTGGCATAAGTGCTGCCAGGGAGGTTGCAGCTGACAAGGAGATCTGTCACTAGCTAATAGTCTCCGACGAGGCATTTTAGGCATCAGTCATGGACAGGAGATTTAGGAGCAGGCTGGAATGGGGGAGGCTACTCGCGGTGTTGTGGGCATTATGGTGGCATCGAAACGAGGTAGTGTTCAAGGGGAGGACGGCTTTGGCGGAGAACGTCACCCGCGACATTGAGCGTTAGTATCTTTTTGGGTCTGAGGGAGATGAAAGGCAAACCCATTTTGGTCATGAATGTATATTGACTGTACATAATTTTCGTTTTTAATGGTAGCAGGTAGGCCACTGGTCTCGGGTGGTCTGCCCTATTTTCTTCAAAAAAATAAAAATAAATGTGAAGAAAGAGCTCAAAAATGCTAATAGCCTTGGAAAAGAGGTGAGGTTAAAAGAAACATAGTGAAAATAGAACGGAACTTCAGAATCTAATTGGTAATTGTCAATAATGAAGAGAAAAGAGAGGGGAGAGAGTGACACAGCCAGGAAATTGGGGCAAAAAACATCATCAATTATTTTCTTCAACAGGCCCCTTTATACACCTTTAAACTAGAGAGAGAGAATCCCCTTAACGGTCATATTTTTGAAAAATATGACCGTTGAAGGAGATAGCTGTCCAACGGTCAGAATTTCTGACCGTTGGAGCCTGGGCCTGAGATATCTCAGACCCAGTAAATATTAGGCTCATAAAGAGCCTAATATTGGCCTTACTCGGACCTCCCACTAATGGGCCCTTAGTGGATAATTAGTGGGCCCTTAATGGGCCCTTCATTTTAGGTTAGTCTTTTATTCATAATCCTAGAGTTAATCTATTACATTTTACACAAAGGCCTCGGGCCCATTGGTTAGCTTAAATCCTAACACATATCTTCCATGATCTAACAGAAATTATTCAAGATGAAATAAGAACCCTGGCACACCACAAGGCATCGTCAGTGAGTTGGGTTTTTAGGGAATCCAGCCCCAGAGGAAAAAGTTCTAGAAGAAAGAAATTTCGAAGGATAAACCTAGAATAAACCCTACACATAAGGAGTCAATATACGAGGGGATAGAGGAAAGAATACCTACGTGAGAAAGATCCCACGATAACTGATCTTGAGGTCCCTCTCTTTACTACTCTTCAACTAGAAAAATAAGATCTAGATGAAAATTTCCACTAGAACTGTAAGGCATGTCCAATTCCATACAAAAAATGCAATATGGAGCAGGAAGGTCACCGAGATACCATGATATAATGTTCCTTTGGTACTGTTGAAGCTCCACCAAACTGAATATTACAGAGATAATTTTTCTTTAGGACTACAGAGCAAATTAAGAGGCATACGATGATACGAACCTTGAGTCAACAGAGAGCGTTATCGTCACCTTTGTGTTTCTATTTCTTTTACTTGGATTTCTTTCCTTTAATTTCTTACTTGTATTTCCACTTATGTACACCGCCCATTTTTTCTGGGCCCACTATGTAACCCCATAAGACTATGGGGCTGATGGTAATAGATTGATTGATTCGTTTTTCAACAAATCCTAGCAGACGGAGACCGACCGAAAGAGATTCAACTGACCAGGGAAGGTGTTAAAGACCTATCATGGACTTACCAAAGCAAAAGACGGAGGAGGGACGCCGAGTCACGTGCCGGACTGGACCGTGGCCGCCCAAAAGCATGGAGGCGGGAGACACAAAGGAGATATAAAAAGGGAATCTCGATAGAAGGCAAGGGGGCTTTTTCAGAGTTAGTTACAAGGTAGATTCTCTCAACAGAGGAGGGAGTCGATCCAGCTCTCATCGTCACGGCAAGGGGTAGGTTTCCGATCCGGACTCTCCTGCGCAGAGTTATCACCTTCTTTCAGTTTTTTTTTCATTGTATTACAGTGCACTATCTCTCTCTCTCTCATTCGATCTCGACTCTTGCCGTTACACAGCATTCACCCTATGAATCTGGTTGATTTCTATACTGCGACCCTTCGGGTGGAGTTCGCTTATTAATTTGATCTTGAGACCTTGTTACGCTCGAGGAATAGTAACAGAAGGGAGTAGAGAAGGTTAGATGTTCCTGGCTTGGAGAGTTGATTGGAGGAGAGGTCCAACAGAGGAGCCAGGGATCGACCAGGGATGAGCCACCTGGAGATGTGGTGAAGAAGAGATGATCACAAGGGATGGGGATTGCAGAGAAAGAGAGAGAGACAAGAATACATCAAGGGGAGGAGAGTGTTATCTATCATTTAATATTTGTACTATTTTCTGTGAACATCATAACATGGAAGATATGGTGAGAAGGGTTAAAGGGAAGTAAGAGGTCAGCTTTGATCTAGGTTTGTATTGGAAGGAGGTGGGAGACGAGGTAGGGTAGAAGTTCTCGGGGTAGAGAGGAGAACAGGAATGGTCGGGGAAGGCCGAGCTGAGGGGTTAGGGATCAGCCGGGGAGAAGCCGCCTGAAGATGCGGTGAGGTAGAGACGATCTTGAGAATGGGGATCGTAGAGGGGAGAAGGGAGGCCAGACCAGGACTTGGAGAGGGGGAGACAAGGCACTACTTCATTCTTCTTCTTCTTCTTTCTTGGCTGCCCTCCTAAAGGGAGGGCATCCCTATTTAAAGGGAAATACATAACAGCAAAAGACTAGAACTCCCCTGTGGGCTAACATGACAAAATTACCACTAGGATCCTATCATTTGACATCAAGGGGAGGAGAGTGTTATCTATCATTTAATATTTGTACTATTTTCTGTGAACATCATAACATGGAAGATATGGTGAGAAGGGTTAAAGGGAAGTAAGAGGTCAAGAGTTATGGTAGGAGATCCTGGAGATGGGGAAAACGTTGCAATGGGAGTGCTGCCGTGAAGTATACCTAAGTATCAATAACCCGTGATGTGTTCGTCCAAAAAATCAAGTGCACCCTCCCCTGGATGGACTACATTTATTTAACTAAGAATAAACAGTAAAAAAAGATTAGAATACCCTTGAGGTATGGGTATCATATTAGAGAGACAACGGACTTCAACTCCCCAAGTCAGTCTTTCCTTTTTTAAGAAGTCGGGGATCATATTATAAGTCTACCATTAATTCTAGTCAAATAAGTGCTATCATTTTACTCATTGTGAAATGTTTGCTCCAAATTTATTCATTCCAACGAGCACGGAATCTGCACACATCAGATATAAAATCAAATCCATGAAACATGACTTCTGCACACTCCAAAAACTGTTAATCAAATACCTCCAAAACATAGAGAATTATGCAAGAAAATAAGCGCGCAATGGTGTTTTTCTAATGAAAAAATGCATGTCTTCAAAAAATAGAAAAAAAATGCCGTATAAAAGGAAAAAGATAAATATTTCTTTTGAAGAAATCTACTTAATGCTTCTTCTACATAATGCCGGATAAAGGCTTCTGTTCCCGGAGATAGACCATATGCGGTGAACTCATAAGCAATAACACTGTCATGCCTCAAAACAAAGCGTGAGTTGAAACGAAACCAAGATAAAACACATGCTGAAACCAATTAACGAGGGACCATTTTCTAATCAATATAGTGTCAAAAGATTATTTTTTGGCCAAAATAGCATACCTACGGCCCCATTTCCCGGGCTCTGTGCACCTAAATAACCAAAGCCAACATCAGGGAATAAACCAATTCCATTTTCAGGCATTGCAAGAACAGTTTTCTGTCATTAAAGAGAGAAATGCAAGTCAGGAAAAAACCCTTGGGTATAACCAATTTGGATTTTGATGAACGGAGATACCTCGGTGATAATTCGATAACGCCCATGACCAGACATGCCAATTCCAAAACCCATGGTTACCCCGTCCATCAAGCAAATATAAGGTTTCTTATATGCGGCTATTTTACATATAAGAGAATATTCTGCGGAAAAAACCTGCAAGAGCGAAAGATTGAAGCTATGTGAAAACACAGTAAAACAGAAGCATGATTTAATGGCTACGCCACATTTTCATTCAGATGAACTAGAATTTGATACTTCTGCATCGTTGAATGCATTCCTGTCAGATTCAATCTCTAGGATAAAGATATCGGAACTTTTTGGTGCCCCTTAAGTCTGCATCGAAGTGGATGCAAGACGACAATATGAGATGCACGGAATGCAGTAACATAAAAGATTCAGAACTTTTAACGGGAAGAAGTTTTTTCCATTTTAAAGGAAAAGGGGGAAAACTTATAAAGTCAAAGAACCATCAAAATTGAACTAGTCTAGTCTCTCCTGCCATCCTCATCTCAATATCCCTTCACATTTTTCGGTCTGATGGATTTGCATTTTGATTTTTTTAAAAAACATTTAAGGCGGCAACCCGAATAAAATGGTAACCACACGAGAAGCACATGGCTCAAGCCCTAAGGTTCTATTACATGTATGCCCAACCTCTTCCCTCTCCATCCCCGTCTCGAGGGAACCATGTCACCAGGAGGCCCTCAATCTCATGGGCTCGCCCGTCTGTTGAAGCCTTCGTCTGTTACGATCCACTAATCCCACTATGGGCATTACCGTCTTTTGCATTCCCCTGGTGTTTCCCTTTAAATATGCAGCCCTCCTTGTTGGAGGGCAGGACATTAGTTATTAGTCGGTATTTACCTTCCAGTGGCCTCTCCTCTCCTGATGCTGTCCACCACGTCGAGCCCTGTTCCTCCGGCAACGTTCACTCCGCCACTCTCTACCTCTCTTGTTCCGCGTGGCGTCGTCCATTCTGCCAGGACCAACCTCACTCGATACGATCCTGGTTGGGATCTTATCATCATCCCCTGAAGATCTTATCATTATCTATGAAGCCCCCACTTCTCTTCATCTGTGTCCGATTCTCTGCATGGACTCCCAGAAGGCCTCCTCTGATGTTGCATTCGCCGCCAGCTGTGCTCGGGAGGCCCAAATTGTGTGTGCGAAGGGGGACCCGAAAAACTGTGATTACAATCCTCGTCGCCTCCTGTGCACAATACACATGAAGTGGATGCATCTGGATACATCCTCTTGTGGAAGATGCGGGGCACCAATCTTTTTTGGAACAAGAGCCATCCAAAAAGCTTTACTTTAAGTGGGACCTTTAGGCACCAAATTGCTCGGCACGCCAGGGTTGGTCTTCCATGTTTCCCTGGCAGATCTGTGCGCAGGCTTTCGGCACTGAAAAGGGAGCACTCGTCCAATCCCAACAATATTTTTCACTAGGTTGAGTGGGGATCTGGTTCAGCGCTAGTTGCATGCCCAAGAAATCGGCTAGTCTTTGGTCTGACAGCACGCCGTTGACCCTCGGGTTCAACGTGCTGTCCCAGCACTCACCCATTGTAGCCTTGGGGCTTTGGGCGAGCACAAAAAGCCTAGGGAATGCTTCTCGCAAGGGCCGCGTGGCCACAAGTGTTCTGCCCAAATTGAAAAAGAGAACCGTCCGCTGTTGGGGCATAATAGAACTACAGACTTTGGGGAAGATTTGTCAGAGGCCTTGCCAGAATGGTGATGCCCCCCTGATTTGCATTTTGATGATGTCTGATGAAGCTCGATTCTACTGATTTTTTTTTGAATGAAAGGGGGAGAAGATCACCCGAGATGGGTGATCAACTCGAATTAAATAATTTATGTCAGCAAGGGACCTCGTCAAGCCGATATATTTTCTTTATGTTTGTTTTATTTTATCTTATTTGTATTTCTTTTTAAGTACTTTCTATGTATGTGTCTCAGGCCCAGTAAGTGGGGCCCACTGTGTACCCATAAGACTATGGGAACGAATTAAGGAAGAAGGCCTTTTTCCTCTCCAAAACCCTAGCTGACGAATCTCTGCTGAGGAAGCTCCACCGTGAGCGATCTGGGCATTGTTTCTCACATGGCATCAGAGCTCCAAGCGTAGGACGCCCAGAGGAGAAATCTCTCTTCTGCTTCTCTCCTAGTTCCTGCAACAGTCAGGGAGCTCTTCAGCGGGATCGTCTTCATCTGTGGTTGATCTTCCAACGCAGGAGAAGAGTCAAACTATGACAGAAGCCAAAAACGAAGCACTATGGTGGAAATATTCCACGGCTGAGTGGCAGAAAGCCATTCAAGGCTCCACTGGCAATACGTGCTTCCGATTTAGGAGGCTAACCACATAAATTCGACTTGGCTCAAGAAGATCCTATCAACACAGGCGACTGGGTCTCAAATATGGCTGAGGAAGCAAACCAGGAGGCTATCGTTCAGACTACTGAAGCTGGACGAGAGATCTTGAACCAGGTAATCTTTCCTATTGTGCCAGAGACAGTCAAATTCAACGGCTTCAATCTACTTGATTGGAGCGAATCTGTTGAGATGATCCTTGAGAGCAGGGGACTCGATGATCACCTTACGCATGAGGTCGACTCGAGTAACCCGAGATATAAAGCCTGGAAACGTGAAGATGCAAATGTATGTCAGTGGTTGCTGAGCAGTATGGCTGGAGATCGATTCCGAAAATATCTATATCTGAAGACGACGAAGAAAATTTGGGATCATTTTCAGAAGTGTAATGTTAGAAAGAGCCACACCTGGAGAATATTTGAGCTGGTTACTACGGCAACTACGCTGGTGCAGGGTGAGATGTCAGTTGCAGAATAAGCAGAAGAACTTCAAACTCTGTGGTTAGCAATTGACCATTTCAGACCAATCAAAAATCCTGAGAGTGGCAGTCAACCCTACAAGATCGTATGTTCAGATTTCTGATGGGACTGAACAAAGAATACGAGAGTTTACGGAGTCAGATTCTCAACTGTGAATATGTACCCAACTTGCAAGAAACAATTCAGATTGTACTTAATGAAGAAAGCAGCATCAAGTTAATTCCAGGTGGTGGGAAAGATGAAGCTGGAGCAGGATTCTTGGTAAAGACGAAGCAAGCAAAGGGAGCATCGTCTGGACGTGAAGGTGCAAGTGACAAATATGACAAGAAACCAGGGGAAGATAGTCAAAGTCAGAAGGGTCAAGGTGGCAAATATAAGTCCAACCTTCACTGCTCATATTGTAAGAGGAGAAATCATACAAGGGAACAGAGTTGGATTTTAAATCCACACCTCAGGCCTCTCCAAGCTCATGCTACAGATGCTAAAGAAACAGATTCAAGTGCTGGGGAAGGACAAGCAGATGGTGTCAGAACTGTTCAGATTGAAGAATATGATAAATTGAAGGAGGAATTCGACAAGCTGAAGACTATGATCAGCTCTACATCTATGGCCCGTGTGGGTGAGACAACTTCTTACTCTAATATTTATTCCTACTGGATTATTGATACAGGTGCCACAGATCATATGACTCCCTGCTATAGGAAGTTTCATAATTATGCTCCCTATGAAGAAGTAGACGGGTGTTTACTGCAGGAGGAGAGATGTTGCCGGTTACTGGGATAGGCGATGTCAAAATTACTAATCTGGGTATTATTAAGCAAGTCTTGCATGTCCCAGGACTTCGAGCACAGCTCATATCTCCTCAGAAACTTGTTAAAGATTTACATATTACTTTTATAATGACGGCTGATGGATGTTTTGTTTATAACAAGGTCAAGAACCGGAGGACTTCACCTTTTAAGGAGAAGAATGGGCTGGTGTACCTGAACGACCGTGTTGAGGAAGCCTATACATCCAACTATGATGCTTGGGAGCTGGAGTGTAGCAGTCAGTTGGAGCATATTAAGCTGATGCACTATCGTCTTGGACATCCGTCATTTGAACTTTTGAAACTCATGTTTCTGGTGGTCTTTAAGAAAATAAATTCTTCTCATGTCTTGTGCGATACGTGTCAATATGCTAAACATAAGCGTGTGCCCTTTCCTGGGAAAGGAGAACGAAGTACAGAACCTTTTTATCTCGTTTTGTGATGTTTGGGGGCCATCCTCAACTACAACTTTGACGGGAGCAAGGTGGTATCTTATATTTGTAGAAGATTGTACCAGGCTAACATGGGTTTATTTATTGAAATCCAAATCTGAGGTTGCTGAAGTAATTGGCAATTTCTTTCGTATGGTGAAGAATCAATTTGGTATCTCTATCAAGCGACTAAGGTTGGATAATGCCAAAAACTTTTTCAACAAGACCCTGTCATTTCTATTTGCTCAGGAGGGTGTAGTACATGAATCGTCCTGTGTGTATATTCCACAGCAGAATGGGGTAGCAGAAAGGAGGATAGGTCATGTAACTACATTATGAAGTGCCCAAGAGTTTCTGGGGGGAAGCTGTCCTGACAGCTGTGCATATAATTAATAGATTACCATCAAAATCTTTGGACTACGAAAGTCCCGTAAATCTGATGATAAAATTGTATCCACATGCTCGGTTGAAGACTGATCTGACTCCAAGGATATTTGGCTGTACAGCGTTTGTACATATTCATAATCCGAGAGATAAATTCAGTCCTCGAGCTGTGAAATGTGTGTTTCTGGGTTATTCTCATACTCAAAAGGGTTATAAATGTTATGATCCGTCTTCAAGGAGAATGCTGATATCGGCGGATGTTACATTTCATGAAAGTGTGAGTTTCTTCAAAACACAGGAGAAGCTGAATGAAGAAATTCGTGAGCCACCTCTGTCTGGTATTCAAGAGATGGTCATGAGTCGTGGTCCTCCTAGTGCCCTGGACAAGCCTCAAATCATATATGTCATTCGAAATGAAAGACTCCCAAGGACAGAATATGATCAGGAAGAATCATCAAGTGAAGTTGATGAGAATGGAAAGGGTGAAGTTGAAGAACCTTCAGAGAGGGAAGCAATCAACACTCTTGATAGATCAGCTGAGGTGGAAGAAGATGATAGTGGATGGCCTATTGCTCTGAGGAAAGGAAAAAGGCAGTGTACTCAGAAGAACCAATATCCACTTTCCAATGTGGTAAGCTATCAACATTTGGGATGTGTGTATAAATCTTTTATTACAGCTCTTAATTCCGTGTCTATTCCAAGAACATATGATGAATCACTTAAAGAGATGAACTGGAAGAAGGCTATGGATATTGAGATGGAAGCACTTATAAGAAATAACACCTGGGATACTGTTGATGCTCCACTTGGTAAACGTCCTGTGGGTTGTAGATTGGTATTCACTGAGAAATATGAAGCTGATGGGACTCTAGAGAGATATAAAGCAAGACTTGTCGCCAAAGGATACACACAAGCCTATGGAATAGACTACGGAGAGACCTTTGCAACAGTTGCCAAACTCAATACGGTACGTATTCTTATTGCATTGGCAGCTAATTTTAATTGGGGGTTATGGCAGTATGATGTAAAGAACGCATTCCTCCATGGTGATTTGAATGAGGAGATTTATATGGAGCTACCACCTGGATATTATAAGACAGAATCAGGAAAAAAGGTATGCAAGTTGAAGAAAGCCCTGTATGGTCTTAAACAGTCCCCAAGAGCTTGGTTTGGCAAATTCTCATGCAGCTTGATCAATATGGGATACAAACAGAGCAACGGTGATCACACACTGTTTGTGAAACGCTCCAAGTCACAAACAATCTCAATATTACTTGTTTATGTGGATGATATAAGTATCACAGGGGACAATGAAGTTGAGAATAGAGCCTTAAGCGCCAAACTATCAGAACTCTTTGAAATAAAAGCACTCGGAAGACTGAGATATTTTCTTGGAATTGAGGTGGCGTATTCTCCAAATGGGATATTTATATCACAACATAAGTATATTCTTGATCTTCTAAAAGAGAACAGAATGGGGGGGTGTAAGCCGTCCTATGTACCCATTGATCCAAATGTGAAATTGGGTTTATGTGAAGAAGAACCGTCTGTTGACAAAGGGCAATACCAAAGACTGATTGGAAAATTGATCTATCTCAATCATACCCGACCTGATATAGCATTCGCAGTTGGGCTATTGAATAGATTTATGGACAATCCCAAGAAATCTCACTTAGAAGCCGCTTATAAAATAGTGGCGTATTTGAAGGGGTCAGCAGGCCATGGAATTTTGTATCAACGTCATGGAGGAGCAGTTACTGAAATATACACAGATGCTGACTGCGGAGGATCACTGATAGACAGGAGGTCAACATCAGGCTATTGCTCATTTCTGGGAGGAAATTTGATAACCTGGAGGAGTAAGAAGCAACTGGAAATTTCATTATCCAGCGCTGAAGCAGAATATAGAGCATTGGTGAAAGGTATCAGTGAGACATTGTGGATTAGAAACATTCTTACTGAACTTGGGCTGGAGCAAAAGGAACCTACAGTTTTGTATTGTGACAGTAAAGCAGCAATTGATATTGCCCACAACCCTGTTCTACATGACAGAACAAAGCACATTGAGCTAAACAAGCATTGGATCAGGGAGAAGATCGACCAGGGTCGTGTTCTGATTAAACAAGTCAAATCTGCTAATCAAGTTGCAGATGTCTTCACCAAAGGACTGACGAGAGCACTGTTTGATTGCATACAGAGCAAGCTTGGGATCAGAAGCATCTGTTCACCAGCTTGAGTGGGGGTGTCAGCAAGGGACCTCGTCAAGCCGATATATTTTCTTTATGTTCCTTTTATTTTATCTTATTTGTATTTCTTTTTAAGTACTTTCTATGTATAAGTGTCTCAGGCCCAGTAAGTGAGGCCCACTGTGTACCCATAAGACTATGGGAACGAATTAAGGAAGAAGGCCTTTTTTCTCTCCAAAACCCTAGCCGACGAATCTCTGTCGAGGAAGCTCCACCGTGAGCGATCTGGACATTGTTTCTCACAATTTATATATAATGTGCAATACACGACTGACCAAACTGTTCCTCTCTCCAACCATCACTCCCTCTGAAACCAGTAAGCTCCCCATGTCATGTAGTATAATGTCCACTGATACAGCTCATCCCTTAAACACAAGCTAATTGCTGGGCAGCCATAATGACCATGGTACCGCAAGGAGCCTTCCCCATTCCCTACGTCCCTTGCAAATGCCTCCCTGAATTGAGCCCCAACAGGCCACAGTGGAAGCCACATCCACCCCCGTGAGCTTCTGCAGACTCCGGATCACCTGGGCAAACGAGTACTCGAAGAACAGATGAGAATAATCTTCTTCTTCCTGGGTACACAAGGGGCACATGGCCAATGTAGCCGAGAACACATGCTTCTGAATCACTCTGGTCATAACTCATGTTCTGATTAATAGCTATTCAAAAATCCTCACTTTTAAGGGGACCTTTTGCTTCCACAGAAGTTGGCATGTAAGGATGGTAGATTCCTCTTCCGTTTGGCCCTCTCAAATACTTTTGTATGCATCTCAAACTGAGAAGATTGTGCCTCTCCATCCCCAGCCATCTTGTGTCCCTATTGAAGGCCATAAGTGCGACAGAGCCTGCTGCATGCTCATGGTTTCATCCACTCTCTGGTTAGGAAGAAATCCCTCAAAAATTGGGTTTCCTGTGTCATCTGTACAATCACTAATCCATGCGTGGGGGTTCCTTGCCAGCTGGAACAGGGCGTGGGAACTCCCATAGTGTACCTCAATTGGACCAGTCATCCATCCAGTTGCGGAATAGTGAACTGCCCCTACCCTAGATGCAAAGAACATATGGATTTGGGGAAAGATCTGCCTCATGCCTTGCCAGAAGGGGATGTCCCTCTGATTGAGGCCATGCACCACTCTCAATTTATTGCTATACCATAGCAGTCTCTCAAGACCTTCACTGTCATGTCCTCTGACCACCTAATCTTTTTGTTTTTGAAATATAAAGGGATGAACACCCGACGAATCGGTGAACCTCCCTTCAGGTCCCCATGGTCCCTTCCTTTACAGGCCGACCATTCAAAATCTCCCTCCTCCGGTCGCTCGCAGGAGCCATGCTGCCTTAAAACCTTCCGCTTCTTGAATAGCTCCATCTGTAGAAGCCATTCTTCCCCTGAATATCACCTCGTTTCTGTGCAACCAGATGGCCCATAAGACCGTTAATGCTCGTCCACCTTTCCCGTTTCCTCTGACCACCTAATCCTGCCATCCCTTTTGTCAGCAAAGCTGCACTCATGTTTTGCAAGTGCAGCACTAACACTGATACTTTGGTTAGGAGATCTTCTGGAACTCAACTAATCAGTTTCTCTACATAGAAACATATAGCAAATCATTTGCAGGCGAATCAAAAATCAATTCAAGATATTCAAAGTCCCTGCTATCAGACATGCCTATCTTCACCCAACCAATGAGTAATTTTAGCCAACAGATATAATCCTCAAAGGGTCAAACATATTATATGAGATGTCCTAGTTCATGAACTCAGTCAACATTTATTTCTCTAGAAGTTGAGGGACCAAGAATGTCAAATTCTCCAGCTAGCCCCCTGGTAAGCCAATAGCACTTCTTGGTCATAGAACAATGTTTCATATTGCAAGTCATTTAGGGAACCAATAGAGAGGATGGGCGTAAGGGGATACCCCTGGTAGCATGGGCAGAGGTCTGCAGGCCCGTGAAACAAGGAGGGCTGGGGATACTCCACAAAAACTCCATGAATCTGGCATTACTGACCAAATGGGTGGAAAGGATCGTGACGTCAGCAGAGGGCCTTGTCCTCAATGTCCTTAGGGACAGATATGGCGCAGAGACTGAGTGGGGGAGAAGGTGGGTTAAAGTTCGGGGGGAGTCCCCCTTTTGGCGCAGTTTGCGTAACAGTAAACCCCACCTCCATGAGTTCTTTGACCCCAGGTTGGGGGGCTGGGCCGGTTTTCGATTCTGGACCGACAACTGGTCCAATCAAGGCGTCCTGAAGTTGAAATATCCAAGACTTTTTGCTCTAGCGGGGAATCCAAATGCCACGGTCGATGAATGCTGGTTCGGAGCTTGGGTCCCTATTATGCATTAGGCGTTATCAGAGCCACGGTTTGAGGAACTCATGAAGATGCAAGAGAACCTTTCGCATATCAGACTGTCGAATGTATATCGAGATGCTGGGTGTGGCGAGGGTCATCTTTCTCTGTGAAGGATGCATATTTGAGGATCCAAGGGGACGCGGGGGGAGACTCGACAACCATCAATTCATGCTCCACGCTGATGATGCAAAAAGTTCCTCTCAAGGTGCGGTTCTTCAACTGGTTATTGAGACGACGAAGATTCGCCACACAGGTCTTTCGGAGGAGGTGAAATCCGACGGTTTCCATTGAGTGCCCCTTGTGTGCCCAGGGCGATGAAGACTGTTCCCACCTATTCTTCGCGTGTCAGTTCACCCAAGAAGTATGGGCAGCGCAACAGATACCAGGAGTGAATATCTCCTCCGACGAGGCATTTTGGACCTCAGTCACTGGTGGTAGGTACTGGAGCAGTCTGAAATGGAGGAGGCTACTTGCGGTGCTATGGGCGTTTTGGTTGCACCTGAATGAGGTGGTATTCAAGGGGAGACGGGTGTCAGTGGAGAACATCATTCACAACATTGAGACACTTGTGTCTTTTTGGGTTGGAGGGAAGTGATTGGTGGACCATTTCAGTCATATATGTATCTTGAATGTACATATTTTCCATTGTTAATGGTAGCAGGTTGACCACCAATTAAGGGTGGTCTTCCTCATTTTCTTCAAAAAAAAAAAAATTGTAAGTCATTTGGGACGATGATATAACTAATTGACACAAAATAAAGAAACCTATGTTGATTGGGGATTTTTTAACAAGAAACTACGAGTAATATGCAGGACGTTTAAACACTCCAAGAATTATATGTATGAAAAAATGGCGACTTGAAAAGACAACAAGCCTCAATGGATGCGAGACATTGTCACAGACAACATAAGCATATTTTCCATAAGTTATTTGACCAACGTACATAAATTGAAACTGCACAATAAAGACCAGATTAACTTCGAAAACATAATACCGTAAAAGATAATTAAAATTAATATATTTTTCTGATGCATTTGTCCATAGGACTAAAACATTAGGTGTTAAAAAGTAGTTATAAACAGTTAAAAAAATGTCAAGGTGAATGGGCTGTGAAACATGCTGTGGCAATCAAATGGAATATTCATCCAGAATCTATTCAGCATGAAACATAAGGAAAAAGAGACCTTTATGATATCAGATAGTTCAGGATTGAGGGTAATCTGTCTCACATCTCCACCTGCACATTTATGCTAGCTTTCTGGTTACAGAATGAATGAATGGAAAGAAAGAAACACATTCAAAAATGGAGAAAATACACAAAATAATGCATTTTTTTTGAAAAGACACAAAATAATGCATAAAATAAATCAATACAGAGATCTGGCATCAAGAAATAATTTGAAGCGTCAAGAAAAGCCAAGAGGACAAATAAAAACCTTCTCAACATGAGGAGTGTTTTTGTCCTTTTGGATGTCAGCAACAACACCCTTAATATCCATTCCTGCATCGGATGTGATTCCACCCTCAAATTATGGGCCAAGGCCCAGATCATAAAACTCATGCGCAAAAAAGCAAGAACTCATTAAAACTAACAAGTAATTTGAACAGAAAGAGTATCCGAGTTTCAAGAATGGAGAGATCATCACCTGCAGAAAAAGCTCGAGGAGAGCAGCTCTCTATCAAAACACATTTAACGCTTGGATTTTCTTCCCATTCATCCAGATAGCTCTTGTACTTTAAGTCCATATCTGAGAGTGTAACACATAATAACAAAAGCCACTGAATATAAGGTCATGATTTGGTGAGCATAAAATAAACAATCTTGCGAAGCATGCATATAAAATCATAGACCTATAATGAAAAAGTACAAGATCGATTTAAGTATGATACTAATCTTGGTTTAGGCTATCATCAATCAGAGGGGTTAAAGGATTGACTGGGGACGAGATGCGTGGAGATGCAGCGAAGTAGAGACGACTACAAGGGCAAAGGATCATGGAGGACTGAATGGAATCAGACTCAGTAGAAGATGAGAGAGAAATACCCAGGGAATACAATTGCAATTTGACTGAGTACTTCTAGGTTGACCTTCTAAAGGGAGGATTACACTGTTTAAAGAGATGTATATAGATAAGAAAGGTAAAAAGACTCAAATGCCTCCTCCCTTATTGGCCTGAAATGACTTAAATACCCTCCTCACCTGGGTCGGATTTGCATCAAAATGTTAGGGATCGGGGATTCGGACAGATTGCTCAAATGTTCAATTGGATCAGGCATTCGAACAATTCCAGATCCGAACACCGATCTGTCAATTTCAGATCCGATCCGAACCCACTCCGCACATCGGGTTCGGATCGGATTGTTCAAACAAAACGGCGGTTCGAATTGGATTGTTTGAATTTGATCCGATTCGAACGGGTTGTCCAAATCGGATTGGTTCGAATGACCGAATCCAAGCTCGGTGTTCATTTCCCGCCCGAGCTGCCGAGTCGTTGTCTCGACGACAGTGGAGAAAAGAGGAACAAGGAGAAAGAGAGAGAGTTTCCAGAAGGAGAGAGAGAGAGAGAGAGAGGGAGACAGAGAGAGAGAGGAAGAGAGAGAAAGAGAGAGACTCCGGACTCACAACCGGCTCTTGCAATCCGATTTGAAGACTGGGTTAGTCTGCTTCTTTTATTTGTTCATTCTGCGCTTTTTCATTCTTCTACTTCGTATTCTTCTTCTTTAACTTCTTATGCTTCTTCTTCTTCTTCAGATGTTTCATCTTTTTCAACTTGTTCCCTTGAAGCAAAATTTGGCCCGCCAATAGCACTTCCCTTGGGAGCAAAATTTGTTCCTTTGGAGAAAACCAAAAGAATTGCCTGGTACTTCTTTTTTTGGAAGGGGAATCTGATACGATCTTTGATATAAATAAGCTTATCAATTCAACAAAAGTACTATCAATATCCAATTTGATTTCACATCTCGACAATGCAGTTAGAGAAAAATGCAGATTTGCTGGAGTCGATCTTGACGGACTCCCCTCCTCGCGAAGCTCCTTCTTGATCGTGGCGGTCCCTCCTTCTCGGTGGAACTCCTCCCTCCAGGACGTACGATGGAGATGCACGATCTCCGCGCACTCCTTCTCGACTCCTCACGAGATTTCTTGTTCAAGAAAGTAGTTATGACCATACCTGGGTTGTCACCTTTAATTATAGGTTTCCTCTGGATGTCACTTATGCTGATCAACTGTCTGTTGACCAGATCTGAAATTCCTTCTTCGATATTTCTTAGAATAGAGTCTATCAGAATATTACGTTGATTTTGTTCTCGTTTCTGGACTCATTCGGCTAATTCTGTAAAGAGAAACACAATTCTGATAGTTCATGTTTGAACTTTTTTGGATTTCCTGCGTCTTATAGCTTCTTCTAGCTTTTTATTCTTCTAGCTCTTCTTCCTCTTCTAGTTTCTTCTTCCTCTTCTTCTTGTAGCTACTTCGTCTGGCTCTTTCTTCTTCTTCCTCTTCTAGCTCCTTCCTCCTCTTCTTCTTCCTTCTTCTAGCTCCTTCCTCATCCTCTTCTTCGTCTCACCCACCGGCTACGCCAGCTGCCGCAACGCCTGCCATCCCGAGTAGCGCAGCTGTGCTGGCGCAGCCAACTGCAGTCACTGCCTCCAGAAACCGACTGCTGCCAGCGAGCGCCAGCGCCGCCAGCGAAGCACCACCAGCCGCGGGCAGTCCCCGGCGTGCCCCTGGCCATTTGTTCGAACTTGTTCGAACAGTTCGAACAAATGGCCGATCGAACATGAACCAACCCAATAGTTCGTTCAAATTTTTTATTTGAACACGAACAAAGGGTCTGTTCGATCAAAACATTCGAACAGATTGGTTTGAAACGGCATTGGTTCCTACAAAACTTTTGATCAAGATTTGAACGATCAGATCCGATCCGATCTGATCCCCGATCCCTAAGGCTCTACAAAAAGACACAAAAAGGGAGCCATTTATTGTTATCATTCTGTTGACCATTTAAGATAAAATTGTAAGTCGAACATTAAAATCAGACGAGAAAAAAATTCAAGTTATACTACTGATGAGGGCAGAATGTATTTATTTTACGCCCTCAAAGAAACATTGTGAAAGAAATATTGATCGATGAAGATAGCATGTTTGTCTATGAGGAAAGAAATGGAGTTTCCGGTGTCTATATTTAGTTTCGGCCCTCACAAGCTCAGGAGCTAGAAGAGTATAGAACATTATGATTTTGCGATTCTTTAATTGTCAGCCCTCGTTCAAATGGAAAAAAGAGAAAAGAAAAAAATGGCCCTCGTCCAAACATTTCGTCTCCAGATAATTGCAAACCATAAGAAACAGAGCCAAAAGTGTAACCAGTCAAATGGCCGTCTCAGGGTAAAGCACATTCCCTTTAATGGCCTCTCCAGAATACGAGAAAAACCATAAAGAGACCAAAATTAATGCAGGCGTCCAGCATAGCACTGCTAAAATCATGCACAAAAGACACCTCCTTTCTTAAACGTCTCAACACAATGATCAAATTTCTATCCAGAAGAACCCATGAACTACGGGAATTAAACAATGAGGAGTGAGCTGCTGTCAAAATGGACCTGAACTCAGACCATATTATCGGTTAAGGATGACGAATTCAATAACAGAAAACGAAAATTTAAAAAAAATCATCGAGATTGGGAGACCTAAATTCATGGCATTCAGAGCCTTCGGCCTGTCCAACGTTATGACGGCGACGCCGTTCGGGGAGATAGCGCCTTTGACGAACTCTTCCGCTGAACTCGCCATGACTGCAAACGATCGACGGGTCCGCGACAATTCAAACTTGCCCCCAATGAAGGAGAGAACGGGATAAGGATTCGCCGCGAGAAACGATCTGGAAATGCAGAGAGGAGGTGCGGGAAGAGGGCCGAGGCGGACGATCCGAGACAGCGCGCGCATGCTGAATTGGAAACAGTAAATTGAAAGGAGAACTCCCATATTTATGACAGTACCAGAGGGGTATTCTGTCATTTCCATGTCATATAGACCACGATAATTGATTTGACTATCACACTTTCTTTAAAAAGATAAATATAAATGAAACCTACTTGCTTGTTTAAGCTCTCGAATGATTAACATTTATTTTATTTTCCCTTACTAAATTTCTTGATTTCCAACCAGAGCATTTATGGAACTTTGTGAGACTTCATTTATATTTATGCCATTGTCATTAATATAATGGAAATAGGCTTTATGCCATTCAGATGAATTTTAGTGGCCTTTAATTCATTTTATTAGATTCAATAAAACCAGTTAATTAGATTAAACAACATGATATGCATTTTTGACAATTTTAAATGTAAAATTAAAAGTATCAGCAGATTAGGCAAATAATATTAAATTGTGGCTCAAGAAATGTTAAATGTTAAATGGATATCTGACTCGAACATTGTGGCTCAAGAAAAAGTGAAAGGCTTCATTCAACAAACTTTCCTTTTGTGCACTAAAAAAATATAACCTCAGGAGTAGTGTTTGCTTGTCCCAAGGCCAATGTTGGGGCGGATGCTGGACCAGATATCTGAAATGAACTATCTGAGATATGTCCTTACATATATCAAAATATCGACTCTCAATTACCGCAATACTCATATCCGTCCTAATACTAGCATCCGCCTTTGTCTCAAAGGTTGGCTGATGGTATCGATTATCGCTATTGGTCATCCTTTTTTCATATCTGATATTTCAATAGAAATATATTTTTAATAATTTATGATTGTACTACGAAACATATAAATGTGCATTTAAGCTTTAGGGGTAATTAATAATAGATCATAGCTAGCATGGTTTGTCACCTAATGAGCCTAGTGATGGATATTATGTGGCCGTCAATCCAATCACACCGCCATGCTTATTTAAGTTCATTGAATAAAATGTTGTGTTCATTATTATTCTAGTGTGATGATTATAATTAAGTCCATGAATACGTGCAATGACCTAGTGAATTATGATGAGATCATAACACAATGATCACTAGTCTTTAAACATGTATTCTAAATATTCTCATTCGATGGGTAGTCGAGATGGACATTGAAGTATTCTGATAGAATAACACTAACCGATCCTACTTATTTAATAAGCATAGCTGATCATGTGGCTATTAGTGTGGCGACACTATGGATTGATAGTGGGTGCTCTTTTGAGAAAGAGTTTATTGAATTGATCCGTATGAATTCCTAAATGGTATTATACCTAAATGTCAATCAGGTTGATTCATGTGATAGTTGTATAAGAGATTCATTAACTTGAGACACCACGGATAGCTCATGAATGGACTGATGGAAATATATGTGACCGGCAAGCCAATCACACATTTCACATCTCGTTTCATGTTCATTAATATAACGTATTAAATATAGAGCACGTTTGATGCGTATAATGAAGTCCTTGAATATATGATTGGAGTTAGTGAATTATGATGAGATCATTATACATAGATCACTAGTCTTTAAGCATGTGTTCTAAACATTCTTATTTGAATGATACACGAGAAGTACATCAAAGTATCTATATAGAATAACACTATTTAGCATCACCCATATGATGAGTATGGCCGGTCCCGAAGTGATTAGTGTGGAGGCACTAAGGATAGATAGTAGGTGCTCTTTAGTGGAAAGATTTCACTAAATTGATCCGTACGAATCCTTGAGTGATATCATAGCAAACTATCAATCAGGTTGATTCACATCAAGGTTGTGTAAGTGGTCCTTAGACTTTAGATAATAATCTCAATAGGTGAAGGTACATTGATAATAGGAGAAATCTCTTTGTAGAGCTTCTCTCTCTTGAGAATTTGGAAATTTCATCATAACTTTTGCTGCAGACCTCTGATTGAGCTGATTTTTGTTCCATTGGATTCAGAAGGCCGTAATCCATAGGAATCAACTACAAAATCATCTCAAATGGAACAATATAGCTTTGGATCGAGGGAATTAAAGCTTCAAGGTATGTTTTTCTATTCAAAATTTTAATTGGAAATATCTCACGATTTATTGAACGAAAATATGTCAAATTGGGGCTCTATTGGTTCGTCTCAGCAAGCTACGTATATTAGTATTATTTTTTCCACATCTTTTGATGTACAAAGCTTTTTATGTTTTAAAAGATCTATTACCGAGCATATTTTTGCGGCTCGTAATCCGATGCGGGCCACTGAAGGGGCGGTGCCTCCCTTTTGGCCACCTGATGTGTCACACACGTCAGTAGGCCAGCGTGGAATGAAGAGCGCGTGGCTGAGCCAACGACTCATTCTTCTGACGTGTATCCCATGTCAGAAGATATGGCTCGGCCCCACCCTTCACGGGTTTCGTCCAGGACATAAGATACGCCAACCCTGACGAATCCACCGACTCATATTTAACTAAAAATAAAAAAAGCATAAAAAGAAAAAAACAAAATAAAGACTCACTTGGGACACCTCCGACAACATTAAATGATGTCAGGAGTGCAGCAATCAACGGACCCATCTAGACCGTTGCGACGCCCATGTGTCACAATCGCAACTTATAAGCCAAAAAATAGGGGTAAATTTTGCAATTTTATAATCCCTTGTCGTTTTTAATTTTAGCTTATGCAATAAAATTTATAAAACCTTCACCTAAAATGTATAATGATAAGTAGAGGTATTGATGCAAGATGACTAGGGGAGACATGATGTAGGATGATGATAGAAGCTGCGTACTAGGACAACTAGGGGAGGGCTAGGATAAAATAGACCACAAATCACACGATCGAGTCTGAGAATTCAAATCCGATGATAATAATGGTGGTGCAGCCCCTTTCCTCGTCAAGGCCGGGAGTACTGTCTTTAACCACCGACGTGAAAACAAAGCAACACGTTCAATAAATCCGGACGGCGATCGCTAGAAGATTCAAAGGCCTATTCAACTAGTTGTTTGAAGATTCAAAATCCAAATCAAACCCGCGGCGGTGGATAAACACTCAATGAATACTGGATGAAGAACACGATGACCAAAGCGTGCAGAGAGTACCTCGGCACTAGAGTAGTGCGTCGTGGCAATGCAAGAGATTCTTGACGCGTTGTTGGCGCTGACGATTGACGTGCGCTTCGACAGGATGTCGCAGATCCAACTGCGTGGTCAGTTGGCGGGCGGTCAAGGCCACCCACACCGGCCACCCGCCCGCGCCGACTACCAACGCAGGCCGCGCATCACGCAGGCCGCCCGCGTAGGGCACATGCACAGGCCGCCCGCGCCCCCGGCTGCTTGTGCCCAGGGTAAAATTTATAAAACCTAAACGGTATGCGCGACGGCAAGTGGCTGCCAGAGTGACCGGAGGCGCGGCGGGTGCGCGCAGGCGGCAGGGGGCGCGACGGGCACAGGCGACCAGGGCACGACGGGCGCAAGCGGCCTGCGTGGGTGCCCTGCACGGCGGCCTGCGTGATGCGCGACCTGCGTTGGCAGCCGGCGCGGGCAGGTGGTCAGCGTGGGTGGCCTGCACGGTGGGAGGCCTGCGCAGGGAGTCTGCGCGGGCGGTGGCCTGCATGGGCGGCCAGTGCGAACGGTGGCCTGTACATGTGGTAGTTGGCGCGGGCGGTCTGCGCGGGCGGTGGCCTACGCGGATGTCCTGCGCAGGCTGGTGGGCTACGCGAGTGGTTAGTCCTGGAAGGGGCGGGCGGCCTACGCGGGAGGTTAGTCGTGGAAGGGGCGGGCGGCCTACGTGGGTGGTTAGTCCTGGAAGGGGCGGGCGGCCTGCGCGTTGGCAAATGCAATGATCAGAGAGTGACGATAAGGATCCTCGCAAGACGGCGGAGGCAACGGCATTGGCGGCGACTCGAAAGGCAAGAGGGGTAGGGCAAATCTCTCAAGAAGAAAACTTCAATTCATGAAATAAATTTACCAAGTGTATGGTGTAACATTGGCCTACATATAGATCTTGGAGGAAAGAGAAAATACGAGAAATAAGATAAAATAGACGACGTGTTATCGTGTCACGTCAAACAGCAGTTCTGGATCTGGTATTAATGACGTGTCACGATGCGTGACATGTTGTGTGTAATGGGAGACGCGCCTGATGCTGGCGCGTTGTCTTGGCCGTTATCAGGGCGGTTCTACAGTTGATGTTGGTGACGAGTTGCGTTGTGTACGGTTGTGTTGTGTCAAACCAGGTCTGGCGGGGTGAACTGTTTAGGATAAGCCAATTTTGACAGTGTCGTCCCCAACCAGGGCAGACAGGTTGACCCAACCTAAGTTGGTCGGTTCGCTCACGTCGGGCCCGGCCATTTCGGAAATTTTTAGAACTTTAGAGCTTGGGTCCACGAGTCCATCAATTGGACCATAGCTCAAAACACCCTAAATTAAGTATTTCATTCAAGTAATTAGCCCAATTTTATGCATTTAAAGAGTTTGAAATAGGGTTGTTATCATATATTTACATGTAATTAATGTTCCAAAATAATTTCTGATTTTCCCTAACTTTCTGTTAATTTTATGAATTTTTTGGAATTTATTTAAGCTTGGAATAATTCTGTTTAAATGAAATGGCAGGTTTAAAACTTATTTCGATGTTAATTAATGTGGGGACAAATAACTGAATTTTCTAGACTTTGCTGGGATTTTATTGTATTTTTGGGAATTTATTCGAGGAAGAAATGAATTTTTAAATGACAATAAAGTATATTTATAAGGAAAAGAAGAGTTTTTAGGCAATTTCTAAAGTTAAAGGGGTTTTCCTCAAATTTTTATTGTAATTATACCTTAAAACAGCCCTCAGTTGTGGTTGTAACCAATTAAAATTGTTACAAGGTTTTATTAATTAAATCAGGATTTTTTTCATGGCTTTTCAGAAAGATTGAGGAGAGAGAGCGTGAAAAGGAAAACCCTACATTGATACATACAAATTAATTACTAAATGGGGATAAAAGGGTAATTTTTATCATATAACCTAGGTATAAAAGCTGAATTTCAAGAGGGGGGAGCTCATTCTGGATGGTGCTCTATCACAGCTACAAGACAGGGAGGAACTCCAGCTTGGATCAACATGTTTGGTAGTTTTTCCTTCTTTGTATTTGAATTTTTGGTGTATTTTGGATGATGTTAGTTGAATTTCTTGATCACTCTTCTTAATGTTGGTCTGAACTTAATCGCTTGGCTTTAGCGACATGTACAAGCCCTTACTAGGATTGAGAGGAGAAATTGAGAGATTTACCTAGCTATTCCAAGTGCGTATTTAGAAAAAGAACTTATTAAAAAGGGTAAAATTTCTAGGAGATTAAATTTCCCATTTTAATATCTAATAGAGTAGTTATTTCTGAATTATCAAGCCTAAAAAACCAACCAAAAAAAATTAAAATTTTCATTTTAATCTCTCTAATTGAATTCTTTGATCCTTTCAATTGGATCAAATAATTCAATTTAGAGCCCCATATTCTTCTATTCCCCTCATCTCTCCTACTTCCCTTTCTAAATTCCTCATTTAATTAGGGTGATTTGATCTTCATTGAAGATCACTTAACTTTATTTATTGTCAAATTATTCAAGTAGATCATCAATTGAATTAACTTATTAGCTTCCCTCAGACGATACCCTTTACTTATTACTACACATCTTAAGTAGGGTTTTTATAAATTTTATTGTATAAGCCAAAATTGACAACGATAAGGGATAAAAATTGTGCAAAAGTCACCCCTATTTTTGGCTTATCAATCCCCCTTGACGGACTACCTCCCCCCATTGCCCTACGATGATTATATAATGGAGGCAAAAGCCTTTACCTAAGGGCGCCGCTTTAACTAGAGACCATTGCCTACTACACCACCGGCCACCTTGCCGTAGGGCGTATCAAGTGGATCGCCCTCTCTAGCCCAGGGTCCCATGTCAGTCAAACCTATTTTGATTCAACCTACTCCTACATCGGCACAATGGGTGAAGAAAGGTGTTGATAAGTGCCCTAAACCTCGGGCACCAGGTGGCCCATCTACTAGCCACTTATTGGGGAAAAGAAAGATGTTCATTCCCCTACACTAACCTCAAATGCCTTTGCTCTTTTAGAGGTGGCGGATGGAACTGACACTCATAGTGCCCTACATGTTGCCCCAACTTCCCCTTCACCTAGTCCCTCTCGGCTATATCTTCCTAGGCCTCCATACCACTCCCTACTCAATACGATCCTCCCGTCTTTTACCTGCATCTCTTGTTACTGTTAGCCACTCCATCCCTCCATTCTCCCCAATGAGTCCCGATGCCCACCACCACACATAACCCTCGCCGCCCATCTCTTAGCCCACCAATGCCTCCCAGCCAGCCCATCACTTGCCATCCCTCCTACCCACCTTCCCAGTCACCTCACTCCTCTGCCCCCACCCATCTTCCCACTCCCTCACTCATTGAGTCTGTCGTCCCCCATTCCGTTTTCCAAGCTATGTGGTTGGAGCATAAAGACTTTCATAGTTTTTTGCACATTCACTGTCATGGAATGATCTCCACATCACCTATCGATAACTTCAGTGATAGACTGTGGAACCTTAAGTTGTACACGCACTAGTTGAAGCAATCAAAATAGAGCTAGCTGTTATGGAGAGAGAGCTATAGGATGGTTGGACAGACGATGCGAGGGATCAATAGCTTAGGTTACGTGAGAAGCTTGAGGATGCGATGTGATGATAGGATATTTCGTACCTCCAGAAATCACCTATCCAATGGCCGCTAGTATGTGATAGAAACACACGTTTCTTTCACGCTTTAATTCGCCACATAGCTTGTCCTAATTATACGACCCTGTTAGATATGTATAGTCAGGACCTCACTCAAATAGCGACTACTGGCGTTGAATATTATAGCTCGCTCTTTTCCCCAGAGTCGACTTACGTGAATAAGGACCTACTCGCGTCCATCCCTCATTTGGTGACCACCCAAGAAAATGCATTACTTACAGCCCTTCCTACGTGAGAAGAGATAGGAGGTAGTTTTTTCTATGGGTAGGAACAAGGCTCCGGGACTTGATGGATTTTTAGCATGTTGGGATATCGTAGGCACGCACTTGGTACTTGCTATCAAGGAGATCTTTACACATAAAGTCCTACCTCGAAGTTAGAAATCCACTTTCTTGGCGGTAACCCCAAAAGTGGTCAACCCATCTTCATTTAGAGACTTTCGCCCTATTAGCCTTTGTAATGTATGCTATAAAGTTGCATCCAAGATAATTACAAATCGACTCGGGACCTTCCTTGATTGACTTATCTCCCGTGAAAAATGTAGTTTTGTCAAGGATCGACAGATGTAATACAACATCATGCTCGTTCACGAGTTAGCGCACTCACTACACTCATATTCGGGGCTCAAATGTCATCATCAAACTAGATGTGGAGAAAGTTTTTGATCGAGTCGAGTGGAATTTCCTTACCAACATGTTACATCACTTTGAATTTACCGATGCATTCATCGCTCTTGTGGATGCCTGTATTAGAGAGAATCATTTTTCTCTTTTGGTGGACAGAAACTCCACAAGTTTTTACATGGCCACAAGAGGTCTACGACAAGGTGATACCATCTCACCCACCCTTTTTATATGGATGTCGGAGGTCTTTAGCCAATCACTCACATGAACGATCGCCCGCGACATGATCTAACCATATTCTACAAAAAGGGGATGCGCATCCTCTCACATTCTCTATTTGTAGATGATGCCATCCTTTTCCTCAATGTATCTAAAAAATCCATTAAAGAACTTATCATTGTCCTCACTGCATAGTAGCGGGCTTCTAGCCAGCTCATCAATACCTTGAAGAGCAGCTTTATGGTCGGTCCATCCACCACTGTATAGTGCCCTCAGATTATCCAACACCATACTTGGTACTCACGAGGATGCCTCCCTTTCGACTATCTTGGATGCCCAATCTTTCCCGAACGTGTGAGGCATCATTATTTTGATGCCTTACTGGCCAAATTGAGAAAAGAAACTAGAGGGATGAAAGCTTCATTTTCTATCCCCTAGGGGGTGCATCCAACTTATTCGACACGTCCTCATGAGTATTCCGCTGCATACCCTTGCGGTCCATTCATTATCTCTTATAGTCCTCCGCTTTGTGGAACGATTGTGCGCACATTTCTCATGGTCCGGTCACCTCGAGGGAGAGAGTCACCACCATTAGGTTTCTTGGGAGAAAGCTTGTCAGTCAACGGACAAGGAGGGCCTGGGGATCAGATGTCTTCTAGATGTCAAGACATGCTTCAAAAGAGGTTCGTGTGGCGTATATGTACCAAACACTCCCATTGGGGAGATTCATCTCGTCGAAGTATGGCGAGTGGGAGAGTAGCGAGATGGATATCTTGGGCCATCTTAAGTGGTGGATTTGATAGAGACATTGGCTTGAGATAGCCATAGTCACACATTAGCATGTCTGCCGAGGCGCGATTAGCACCTGGTATGATACATGGCTCACTAATGCACCCCTAGCCCATCACCCCCACTTCGAGCCCCATCGTTTTAAATTGACCGTGGCGCAGCTACTCCTAGGCAACACACGCCACCTCTGGGAGCAACATGGCCTTCCCATCGACAAGTTACCCTAGGTCCTGAGTACTCCCATCGTGTCCTCTTAGGATTGTCCTATTTGGACGCTTACCCTTGATGTGTCATTTTCTTGCCGCTTTTCTTGGGAGCATTTCTGTGAGAAATCCCCCACCTAACACTGGAGTGGCCAAATTTGGCATATGGTGATCATTAATCGTTTCTCCTTCCTCTTAAGACTCTCATGTCGTGGCCTCCCAATTGATGATCAAGTGATTCTTATTAGTCAATCTCTTTGTTCTCGTTGCCATTGTTGCTCCACATCTCCCTAGGCTGAGACTATGGAGCACCTTTTTGTTCCATTGTGAGACAACTCTACATTATTGGCATCAAATCACACACCATTGGCGTCCACTCTTTGGTACCTTCTCTACTGACATTGTTAGAGTATTTTGGCAAGACGTATCTCTCGCCAACACGCTCCAAATGAAGCCTCCTCCTACATGTCACCATAGCTTACTATGAGAGATTTGGAAAGAATGAAATTCTTCTTATTTTGCAGGAACTACCATGTGTGCCTTGGATATCATGCGATGAGTCAAGCAATGGATACAACGTACACACCTCCTTTTATCACCTCGCGCCCATAGCTCAGCCCTAGCCTACGAATTTCTTCGATCTTGGAGTATTTTGGTGACCCTCACCTCCATCTGCATTCACCCATAGATTGTTCTTTGGCACCCACCGCCAATCGTCATCCTAAAGCTAAATGTGTATGGTGCAGTCAAAGGAAACCTAGGGCCATCAAGGGGAGGTGGTATCCTACGAGATCATACTAGGAGTATTATCATTGCTTTTTCCTCTTTTTATGACATACAAACTAATATAGTAGCTAAGCTATGGCGATATGTGATGGTTTACTCCTATGCGAGGAACAAAACCTTCACCATATCGTCGTAGCTTCGTGCAGACAAATGCTCCCAATGGCGACTGCAACGCGTATGGCAGGGCATCATGCGGTGCCGCCCCCACACAACTAGTGTCCGTCACTAGCTGCGCAAGGGAAATCAGATAGCAGATGGCCTTGCCAACCACGCGGTACACACAAATTCCTTCCTCCCTTTTCCTTTCTTGGCAAGTATTCCCTCCGACAGCTCATGGATGCAATCACATTGAATGCCTCGGCTTGCCAGCCCTTTGAACATGTCACACACTGTCAAAGGAAGGCCCACGGTAGTGGTAAATTGCATGGAGTGCTTGAGGTGGGAGAGCTCACCCTCTTGCCTAATATTTTGTTAAGTCGCGCACCTCCTCGATGACATCTGCGAATGGCGGGGTGGACTACGCACTCCACACTTTGCATCGCTACAAGGGCTCCCCAAACTTCTGCTAGAACAAGTGACTATCTCCCGGCCTTCTCTAGGTAACACCTATGTACCTTTTTCCTTTCCTGCAACATGGGCATGGGCGAGTAGAGTATGTGTGTAATTGGGACATGTACGCTCGCTCTACGCCTAAAAATGATAAAAACCGCATACTTTATGAATAAACATCCCTTGAGTGGTGTCTAGGGCACAGATGGATCGGTTTATAGGCACAACCGCAGGAGTGGACGTACCTGACAGTGTGATTTTGCCAAAAAAAGACCTTAGACACCAAAGTCGTCTTGTGGATGGACGGTTGTACTTTGACTATGGTGTACGAGTCTCTAATCATGAAATTTTAAACAGTCTTAGTTCAGGTACATCAAGAAGTTCAGGAAGATGATTGAGTGGTCAAGATGGGATCATCCATCCTCGTTACAAGAGGTTATAGCTCAAGGAAGACGATGCGATGAAGTCCTTGGCCAAGGTAGTGAAATATCGGAGAAGAGTTTTCTGATGATTTTTAAATGCATTAGTACTAAATCGTATGACCGATAGGTGTTTGACAGTTGACCATATACTAAGTTGTCTAAGGAGCGTCAAGTGGATGAGGGATTATACATACACGGTAACCAACAACGAACATGTTCCATGAGTGAGTCAATACATACTCTTTTGTATCTTCTAGAGCATGAGGTGTAGCTTGGCACCCCACATGTTGGATACTCAACCTATCGATTGGGTTAAGTTGATCTGACATTAATTAATCTATATATTATCATAATTAATTAATTTGGAAGGCCAATAAAGGTTATTGGGTCATTGGATTCATTAACTATACTAATACATGGGCCTAGAGGGTCACACACAAATGGTCTTTTGGACGATATACTTATGTTTTGGGGGTTTTTATGAAAAATACCTACTTAGAATAAGTACCTAAACAAAATTAACCCATACTAGAATTGTGTAGCCGGCCTTCCCTTCTTCTACCTTCTACCCACACACCCTCTCCATGCTTGATGCAATTGGGACGATGTAAGGATGGCGATGGAGGTAGAACGAGGTTCATCAATGAGAAGGAGGAGATCCGACGTGCTGAGGATCGTGTGCATACATCTAGAGACTGCACATTTGAGTAGCTCGACTCGACTTGCTCTAGGATCATCAGATGCGATCTGTGTAAATGTACTTTGTTTCATGGTTTTATCAATGCTGCTCGATTTCACAAAAGTCTTCCATTGCGTGTCATTTTGATTTGTTCATATAGATCTAGGACTCTAGAACCCAACATGGACAACTACATTTTGGCTATGACTTATGAGCCTATAATCATAGGATTCAAACAGGTCATAGCTCAGCTATCGTAAGAAGTTCACGCAGATGATTGTGTAGTCAAGACGGGATCATCTGTCCTCAATACAAGAGGAGATTGACTCAAGGAATAAGATGTAGAAAATCCCTGGCCAGAGTAGTGATGATACTTGAGAAGGAGTTCCAATGATCACCATTTCACATTAGTACCAATCGAATGACAGACTAGGATTTGACGATAAACCATACCCTAAGTCATTCGAGAGTCTCGCGCGATTGATGAAATATACATATGTGGTAACTGATGGGGATAAAGGTTCTATGAGAGAGTTCAAACACTGCTTGGTATCTTCTAGAGCACGAGGTGTAGCTTGGTATTCCACGGGCTGAAAACTTAACATATCAATTATGTTAAATTGATCCTTAGTTAATTAATCTATTGACGTAGGACAATTGGGGAAAAGGTGACTGAGGGGATGGATGGATAATGACGGGTAAGGGGTGATAGACGGGTTTGTAGGGAGGGATAAAACAAACACAGAAATACACGCGGTCGGATTTGGACTTTAAAACCGATTAAAAACTGGTGGTGTAGTTCCGACCCTTGACGAGGGTGGGAGTATTGTCTTCACCCACCGCGACGATGCCTAAGCACCGAAATCAATATCCGAATTCGCGTCACAAAGAAACACTCGAAAGAGAGAGAGGAGGTGGGAAATCTAAACCAAATCTAATTCTGATGGCAGTGGAAACTTCTCGAGAAAATACTGGACGGAGAACACTTTCGACACCAAAGAGTTCAGGCGTACCTCGGCACCGTAGTGCGTGAAGAGGTTGCAGGAAATTCTGATCGTGACGAGGCTGGGCTAATCCGGGCGTTGAGAGGCCCACTAGACGATGGAATCTGGACGTTCCGGGCGTTGAACGGCCCTAGTGGTGAGCGAGACGATTGATGGGCGCTTGGATGCGGGGTCGCGGATCCAACTGCGCGCTCAGTTGGTGGGGGTTCAAGGGGGGAGTCGCCCCCTTGCGGGGTGCGGGCCAGCGCCCCGACAGCAACACGGTATGCACAGTATGTAGTGGCGCCGATGGCGTCCCAGATGTTGGGCGGTCTAGGCGGCCCTAGGGCAGCCTGGACGGGCGGCCAAGGATTGCCTAGGAACGGCCTTGGGAGGGCGGTTGGGTGGCCCTTGGGGTGGCCTGGATGGGTGGCCAAGGGGCTACCCTAGGGCGTCCCTGAGGGGGGCAGCGTGGGCAGTCCTTGGGCGGCCTGGACGGGCGGTCAAGGACTGCCTTGGGGCAGCCCTGCGTGGGTAGCCTTGGTGCGGCTTGGGAGGCGGCCAAGGGGCGGCCTTGGGCGGCCCAAGGTGGGCGGCTTGGGCGGCCCTTGGGGAGCCTGGATGGGCGGCCAAGGGGCTACCCTAGGGCGGCCCTAAGGGGGCAGTGTGCGCAGTCCCTGGGCGGCCTGGATGGGCGGCCAAGGGCTGCCTTGGGCGGCCCTGCGTGGGCAGCCATAGGGCGACCTGGGAGGCGGCCAAGGGGCGGCCTTGGGCGGCCCAAGGTGGGCGGCTTGGGCGGCCCTTGGGCAGCCTGGATGGGCGGCCAAGGGGCTACCCTAGGGCGGCCCTAAGGGGGCAGCGTGGGCAGTCCCTAGGCGGCCTGGATGGGCGGCCAAGGGCTGCCTTGGGCGGCCCTGCGTGGGCAGCCCTGGGGCGACCTGGGAGGCGGCCAGGGGCGGCCCAAGGTGGGCGGCTTGGGTGGCCCTTGGGCAGCCTGGATGGGTGGCCAAGGGAGGGCGAGAGAGAGGAAGAGAGAGGGTGGGAGAGAGGTGGAAGAGAAGAAGATGGATGGGGAGAGGTGGTGGCCGACGACGCGACGGAGGCGACGGTGGCGGCAGCGACGACAGCTAGGGTTTGAAGGTAGAGGGAGGCTGGGCAGTCCTCCAAGAAGAGTTTAACTAAAAACTCAATTCTTGAAATTATGACTACCTAATGTTTCTTGAAAACAATGGCCTATATATAGGCCTTGGAGGAAAGAGAAAATGACGAGAAATTAGAGATGAGAAATTAAAGATGTGCGTCGTGTCACGCCAAAGGACAGTTGTAGATCTGCCTCTGGTGACGTGTCATGACGCGTGTGCGGGTGGAGACGTGCTTGACGACGGTTGCGGCGTGTTGACTTCGGTGGTGACTTCAGTTGACCGTGGCGTGTTGACTTCGATTGACTTCGCCGTTGGGTCCATAGCAGGCGTGTTGACTCTAGTTGACCGAGCAAAGCTTCCGATGGTGATGTGTTGGCGTCCGATGGTGACGCGTTGGCGTCCTAGCCATCATCTATATGTTGATATAGTTAATTAATAAGGTAGGCCGATAATTGTTATTGGGCTACAAAAGTTATTATTACATGGCCTAGAGGGTCACACGCATAAGGTCATAAGGGCATTGGTGGATATATTTTACTTTGTAGGGTTTTTGAGAAAAACTTAAGTAAAATGTAAACAGGGAAGGGGCACTCATTTTAAGCACCCTAGTCAGCTAGATTTGAGAGCCTCCCCTTTCTCCACTCTACTCTCTTCCTCCACTCAACCAAGGAGGGTTCTTCATGGTGAAAAGATCTTCAAGATTTCCATGGAAACTTGAAAAAAAAGAAGAGGTGGAGATCCAAGTGCCAAGTACTTGCATGGACACTTCTAGAGGTCGGACACGTGAATGACTTTAGAACGATCTCAAAATGGCAAAGTAAGGGGTGGAAAAAGTTCCCCACAAGGTACATTTGATGTATGTTTTCAAAGATCAATTATGAATCGATTAACAAGCTTCCACATCCATGAAATCATGTTTTCCATGGATGAACCAAGGCATATAACCCAACACCTAGTACTGCAAATAGGGGGGCCAAATATCTTTCCGTCATATGAATTTATTACATGGAGGATAGAATGCTCTATTTTTTGTCAACATGTATTTTCCCAAAACCATTTTTATTTTTTTTAACTTTTCATATTTCCATATGGAACAATGGGCGCTTGTTTTAAAACTGATATCATGACGTCTAGTGATAGTATACGATTTCAATATTGGATATCAAAATATATGTTTAATTTTTTGGTACAGATTTTAATATCTGACATCCAGCATCCGTGTGATATATGTACCCACATGGTGGGGGGTTGTAGTCAATATCCATCTACTATCCAATATATGCCAGTATCTGATATCTGGTATCTAAAACTGCCCCAATTGCATCCAGATATTAAACATTGGTTGTTTGATATAATATATCAGATAAAGATCAAACATCTAAACACTACTTAGGGCCCTCATCCCTGGTCACCCCCTCATAGGGGTGTCATATATGTATATGGAGAAAGTGAACATTATGTACAGTGTGAGGGGCCACTAGTATGCAGAGATATATGGTTTAGAAGAATAAGGTCAGGATAGCCCTCAAAGCAATATAGGCTCAGAGGAGTGGGATACTATCTTACTACCAGGTGCTAGGCGTAAGCATTAACCACTCATGATCCAAGAGAGACCACCTTCGAATGACCTAGTGCTGGTCAAACTGGTATATTCCGGTTCCAAAGAATAATTTATCAAAGGAGTTACCACTCGATAATGTCTGGATAACATTCAAATATTTGATCTCACTCTCAATTTTTCTTTAAACACTGTTTCTTTTCCCTTGAATAACTTTATTGATTTCTACGTAAAACCTGATGGAACACTGTATGATGGAAATGCCCTTGTAGAACAACATTGTTATATGAGGGAAACATGAGTCTTTGTTATTTTTTTTCTACAAGGGGAGATTCAGTTAAACCAGCCAAGTAGATTAACGACTGTGAGAAGAATTTTTGTCATAGTAAAATGTAAAACAAAATGCATCAGAAACATAAATGCAAATGATGTAAAAATCACTACTTGACCACTCACTGACTTGTTAATATATGTACCAGATCCGTAACTGATTTTACTAGTAGGGGTCTAATGTGGAGCACAAAAAATTGCTAATAATTTTATGTTATAAATAATTTTTAGAATCCCATATGGAGGGATAAATTGTTAGTTAAATTCTGGGGGGAAAATGGGCCACCAATATCACTTGCAAAACTGCCCTCAAAAGCAAAATGTCACGCTAAATACAAATACAAAAATATTTATGACTCTCCTGAAAAAATTTTGTCCATGAGAAACCATAATATATTCATTTTGAGAAGTGGGCATAAAGTGAGAGAATGCCGGGGATGCGTAATATGCCTCAAATGTAGCGAGATGGGACACATGAAAGTTGACTGGCCTAGAAGAGACATGGAAGAATCCAAGTCTCAAACTTCTGCAGTGGCGCAGACGAGACAGCCCAGAATATGGAGGAAATTGCTCGTTTGCTGACCAATGACAAGATCAGCCAACATGAGGTGCACATAAGCTGCCTAGTGGGGGAGGCCATGCAAGGAGCCCCTAAAATCAGCAAAGTACGGGAGGAAATTGCTTGTTTCCCAGACCTAGACAAATTAGAAGTATGGCCCCTTGAGTGTGGCAAGTTCTTCTTATGAGGAGCCCCCAGGGCAGCCCATATCGATATTGTAGGATGGGAGCAGGAGACCAGAGGGTGGATAAAATGGCACCACTGGACAAATCATCCTAGAGACCCCTAAACATTGCTATTATCGAAGACCGAGGCATCCCTATGGATCTCAAGATTGGGCAGGAGCTGGAGGCATTGGTTCGTCCTTTGGGCATCTTAAGATGCATCATATCTGACGGACTCGAGTTAGGAGACCCAAATGGTAATCCTAGAGGTGGAAGGGGCCCACGCAACATCCGATCACCTATTCTAAACTAACGGGGTCTGGAGGGCATCTACCAAGTTAAAATTACAGCAATGCTGCCACTACCGCTGGCGTTGATGGAGGGACCTTCGGACATGGCTGCCATAGTACAACCAATTGCTCAGCCTTTAGTAGAAGAATCAACTGCTGACAAGGAGGTGGAAGGCAAGTGGGGCCGCCCCAAGCCTGCGACCTCAACAGCGATGGAGCACAATAGAGCGGGTGGAATTGATGGGTCTACGGTCACACAAATAGGACTCACCACACCGCGCATGAGTCCTAGAGGCTTGAGTCCCACGCTGCGGCAGTGACACTCCCAATAGAAACAAAGGAGGGAGACATCCCTGAGAGTCCAAACAAATTGACTCACCCGGGAGAGACGATGCAAGGACACGAGATAGATGGCCCCGCTCGCTCGGTAGGGCTACCCCCTTCAGACGAGGTTACGATAGAAAGAGAAGCTGAGATAGCAGGCTGTAGTAGCACGATGGGCAGGGGCACGAGGCTGAACAAAAAAGGGGAGCAAGGTTTAGCTAGCCTCGTTTACAAGCGCAAGAAATTTGGCATCCATCAAGATAGGAGAATCATCGCGTGGGCCAAGGCAAGCAAACGTGGGAGGCTGCTACTAGCGGCGGAGATGGTAACCAAGAACAACATCAAAGCAGAGCGTGGAGGGAAGGGAGACAATGCGCCACGGGATAGAGGCAAGGAGGTCATGGGTACATCTAGTGGCAGGAGCATAGACTCCATAGAGTTCTAAAAAATGGCCACTTGGACTTGACAGTTTGCAGCAGCAGCCAAACTAAAGCGCCTGAGCGAGAACTCTGAAATTGTCATAGCCTCGATATACATCCTAGCCAATGTTCAATGAAGAAGGGGCTTATGGAGAGAGATGGCTGAATTATCCAGTACTTTCAGCGGGTGCCCTATGTTACTAGGGGAGATTAGAGACAGGGAACCGGCTAAATGAGGCCGGAGGGCAAGACACTGATTCAGAAGACTTTTGGGCTTTCATTGCCGAGATATTGTTACAAGAAATGGGGCCCTTAGATTGTATATACACGTGGACAAGCACAATGGGGCGCAACAAAATGTCTCGCCTAGACAGATTCCTATGCTCTATGGAGCTGGCCGAACGTTTCCGGCTAGCGGAAGTGAGGTCACTTCCGCGTCCCATGTCCGATCATACACTGATATCATGGACTGACAATGAGGAGGTCAGGCAACCCACTTATCGCAAGGTGGACAAATTGTAGCTACTAGAGGCGGGCATCAAAAACGAGGTTAAAGACAAATGGCTATCACAACCCAGAATACAATCTGAAGCATAATCATTAGCTGCCAAGCTGCATGCGCTCCAATGACATTTGGTGGCGTTTCGTAAGTGAGTGCACGAGCAAAGAAAGATAAGAAGAAATGAGGCCATGAACAAAATCAAAACTCTGGACGACATCGAGGATTCACGATTCTTGGTAGAAGAAGATAAACTCGGGCAAAGGAAGTGGAGGGGGGTGGTAGCCGTAGAGGACAAGAAGCTTGAGATGGACTAGAGACAACGATCCAGACAACTGTTGCTAAAAGAAGGAGATGCGAATACAAGATTCTTCCACTTAGCCACAAATGGGAGACATCAGTCAAAAAAAATATGGAAAGTGAAAGTGGGAGGCCAAGAGCATGTCAGAGCGTAACCTGTGGGAAAGGCAGTTGCAGACCATTTCCGAGCATTTTACAAGAAGGGAAGGCATAATACGTGGATGTGTGTGGTAGGGGGGCTCTGTCACTAGACCCCTTGATGTAACACGGGAATGCTGGGATCGTTCGGCACGTGTTACAACACAATGAAGAGGCAATAACAACCTAATATGCAATATGATAATCAAATGATGCACGCAAATTCAATGAGTTAATACACGGTAGTGCTGAATAATTAGAAGATCAATTAAAGATGTTGAGTTTGACTAGTCAAACTCAGACTCCTCAACATCCCTTTTTAGACTGACTAGATGCCTAATCAGTGAGGGGTATAGTTAATACCTGGTGGCATCCAAGTCCTTTACAGATAAGGAGTATCCGTACCGCAAAGAAATATCCTAAATATCGACCAGTGGTGGCTATTCCTATTGTGACGTATCAAAGCTTCAGACAGAGGAACACAAATTGACATCAATAAAAGAAAATTGACTGCGACTGTAGGGAAGATGGTGAAACCTGTATGGTCTAAGACCGACACACGTAGGCGGGCACACACCGGGTGCGTACAAGTGTTGGGGCACAGACAGCAATGCACAGATGGTGGAAGACAGAAAGAGGGGCGCAATGCGCACGCGGATACACGAGCGCACGCGGGTCTACAGGCGAGTGCAAAGACGAGCACGTGCATAGGCGCAGCGAGCGCAGGCACATGCCATCGCACGTGGGGTGCGGGGCGGGTGGCGAGCACGAGGGCACGCTTGGGGCACGAGTAGAGACGCGTGCAGGGCAGAGACGCGCGTGCAGGAATGCAGGCATGCACGGGGAGACAGGCACTTGCAAAGATGACCGCACGAGCGAGCGCAGTGAGCGAAGGCTCGCGCCAGCGTCTGTGGGCGCAGGACGAGTGCGACGAGCACGGGCGTGCTTGAGCACATGGACAGAGCCGGGCTGAGGGCAACGGCAGCAATGGCGACGACATATGCGGCTGCGGAGGCGACGATGAGGGCAGGGCGTCGAGGACAATGTCGACGAAGGCGTCGATGGCGGGGACGTCAGCGAAAGCTTCAAGAACAACACCAAGAAGATGTTCTTGGTGGTTATTTCATGGCAACTTGATCAAGAAATTGTCTTTCTTGATGCAGACTTTAAGAACTTGAATAGAGTGGGCGCGCCGAAGACGGTTCCTTCCACAAAATGTTCTCGTGATGGATAGGGGTGACGTGTCGGGGCGAATCCATGATCTACTCTAAGAATATGATAAAGAAAAGTCCCAAAGGGAGAGGGGGTAGGAGCCAATTGAGAAAGAATTCAAACCTCAATCAACTCCAAAAGGCTTCCTTGGGCATGCCTCCCTTTATATAGTGTAGGAAGGGTGCTCAATTGGGCCGAATGGGAAGAAACCGTCTCGTGACGAGAGATTTCCCCTTAAATGTACATCAAAATAAAACAACAAAAATAACGATGGACGAGGCCCAAACATGAAGGCCCATCCACAATTCAAAACAAAATACATGAAAGTGAAATAAAAGCTCACGACCCGTCATTAGGTCGTATACTTAAAGTGTTGGTTGTGGACGTCAGCTTGGGCGGCTCAAAGTGGTTGTTGATGTCCCTTGGTGTCGTTGGCAAGATGGTCCCCCATCATCCTCCTGAGGTGGGAGGATGATTGATCACTTTCATACAAATCATCAAGTTGTGAAATTGTATTTTGAATCAATGCATATTCAATATTCATGAATTTGGCTATTATGAAAAGATTGAAGATGATGACCATAAGAAGTTTCATGATTTTTAAAATAACTAGGAACGTCAATAAAATTTTGTCGAGCGGATTGAAGATCAACATGAAAAGGTTCATGTAATGTACATAAAAATTTCTCTCATATCTCCTCTCATGAAATTCAGAAGTTCATTTAGGAAGACTTGAAATCATAATCTGCTATCTAACACAAAATTAAAAAAAGACATCTAAGAGTTTTCTTCAGAATTAGGAAGAAAAAAATTCATACCTGAGAATGATGATTTCCTCGTCCTTGGCATACTTAATTACCCTTAGAAGATATTAATAAATGGAAAAAAATCTCTTGAAAGAAAATAAATTCCTAATGGCCTCTGGTCCCCGGAAATGGCGCCAATTGATAATCTCAATTTTAGGTGTTTTAATTCTTCGGTGGTAATTGAGATTATTCAACAAAAAATTATATTTAACCGTACTTAGGAATATTTAGCTAGTGATGAGTACGGATCGACTCCACAGGGAATGATGATTAAGGATTTATTTTTCTCACTATAGTGATTATCAGTACGAGAATAGATAAATATGAGAATAGAATAGGCGAGATAATGATATTGAGGAAATATAAGTAGAATTATGTGAAGTGTTACGGGAATAAGGTGGATGGTTTGACGGATACTAGAGTGATTGACTGCACAAATGGTATAATGATAAAGATAGAGATAATATAATGGGGACGTAAGTAAGTGAAATGATAAATGAAAAGTTGATAAAAAACTATAATTATGCTAATGATGATTTCGGGAAAGAAACAACATAAGGCAGAGACAATTACCTTAGATACTTACATTCCGCCAAGATCACAACGATTTGCGAGTGCCGGTTAGCTCCCCCTCTTCTCTCATGCTTCTTCCCACACACCCAGGACACCAAGAACACACTTGATGGGATCTCAAAACTCACTACCTTTCAATCAGCCCACACAAGTAGGAAGCAAGTTCAAATTTCAAAATTATCCAGGCCTCTATTAATAGCTCAGAGGGTATGATGGAAAGAAGAAGGAAAGACGAAGCAATGATGAAAATTTCAGCTCAATCAAAGTTGTAGATCAAAAGTTATGACCGTTTGAAGTCGAAGAAATCCTAGCCCTTGAAATTCTCTCTCTTCTCATCATTGTCATTGTTTTTCGTGCCCACTGAGAAATCAAAGCGATCCATATTCTGTGCTTTTTGTACTCCATACTGGCGCACTTCGTATTCCGTGCCATGTGTACCTAGGAGAAAGAAAAGGACAAAAAAAGAGAAAAGAGAAAAAAACAAAACAAATGACAAAAGAAAGATTCGCGCTGACGTGGCGGCACATCAGTGCCCGCAACAATCATCGCTTTGCGAATCGCGAAGCGATGATTACCTCGTTAATGATTGGCTGCCGCCAATCATTAACTCTGCCAATGATTGGCTGGCACCAATCATCATAGAGGGCTATGATTTTTTTCCGTTCGACGAATTGAATGGTAACACGTGGCGGCGCTAAAAAAAACAAAAAATGCTTTAAAAATTCATAGTAAATCAAATAAAAGCCCAAAAAATACAAATAAATACATAATTTGAGATAGAAAATTTGTTTTACTGGGAAGGATCGAACCAGGGGAACGAAGCTACAAGGCTATCACCTTCTTTGGCCAGATCTTCCAACCTTTTACAATTACAGTTCACTACGCGCCCCACCCCATAAGTCCTGTGTTGCCTACGGTTTTGTACAACTCACTGTGCGGCCCAATTGCTGATTTTGTACAACTCAGTAGGGTGCGCTACGACAATATAGCCTACGCTTGCTGCTTGCTGGTTTTTCCATCATCCAATTCAAATAAATCGAATGAAACCGGAACATACTTTATTAATTCAAACCCCAATCCACTCTCATTCGCCGCTTCTAATGGGGTCTTGGCTGATTTCCTTTCCTTTAGCTGCTCATATGTTTCAGTTTGCTTAGTTTTGAAAGTCCAAAGAGTGTATATTTTTACAAATTTAATGTCAATAAATGCCAAAAAAATCATATTCTGTCTCAAAAGTTATATTCGTTTAGAACCTATAGCCAAAAAATTCCCAAAAAATACACAAGATTGTAGAAAATTCTGAAATTCATTCTAAAAATATATTTAATCATTTTAATCTTGATAACATGCAAATATAATTTATTTAATGCAGATAAACATATAAATATGATCATATAAGGTACTAAAAATGTATGTTATAATGGGCTTGATGAGAAAGTTCTTCTAGAGAGGACCGGAAAATGACTAGCGCCGAGGACTGGCACTGGTCGCATGGGATACCATCTGCAAATCCCTCAACCAAGGAGGTCTAGGTGTTATACAACCCCAAAGTATGAATACGGCGCTACTAACGAAGTGGGTGGCACGGATGACACAACCAAGTGAGGATCAAGTCATTCAAATCTTGAGAGACAACTATGGCAAAGGTCTTAATTGGGAAGAGAAATCAGCTCCAGTCAAGGGGGCGTCACCATTCTGGCAAGGCCTTAGACAAATCTTCCCCGAAGTTTGAGAATTCTACTCGGCACGAATTGGAGATAGCTTGCTACTTTTGTTTCTAGACAGACCACTGGTCGACATGAGGCCCTCTGCTACTTTGTTTCTGGAAAGTATTCCGATGGCTATCAGCGCTAGCAAAACACCTTGAGGACACAATGGGAGAATGTTGGGATGGCACATGGATCCTGAGGTTTATGGGTGTTCTGTCAGCCTGAAGATGAGCAGAGTTTTTGGACATGCAGCAAGCGTTGAATCAGCTTACACCTAGACTAGACGTGAGTGATGGCTGGGACTGGACCAACGCCCCCTTTATAATGCGTAAAACCTACGTGGGAATCCGTCATGCAAACACAAATTTAGAGATGGTGCACACATGCTGAGTGATATGGCGTCTAAAGGACCCTTTGAAAGTGAAGATCTTTGGGTGGCTTGTGTTTTGAAAAAGAGTGACTACCCAAGTCTTCCGAAAGAAGAGGTATCCTGATGTACCAACGGGATGCGTATTATGCACAGGAGGTGAAGAGGACTGTAACCATCTATTCTTAGAGTGCCCTCTTGCTCGCATGATTTGGGCTACTCAAACTCAGCTGGCGGTGAACCCGACATCAGAGGAGGGCTTCTGGGACTCGATACAGAGACTCGGCTCCCGACAAAGAGAAGCGGGGGGAAGAGTGTTGACAGTGCCCTGGGGAATATGGCGCCGCGAAAATGACGTGATCTTTTGTGGGGGAACAGCCACTACGGATGGGTTAGTCCATGAGGTGTAGGGACTTCTATCATCATGGTTCTCCTAAGTTGGGAAAAGTGGGGGGAGAGGATAAACCCCTTTGTAATAGAGCCTTGCAACTTAAGACATGTAATTGGAGGTTGGTTACTGACCTTTTTCGGGTGACCGCCTTTTTGTCATTCAAAAAATATATGTATTCATTTCGTACCTGTACTGTATGTTTTCTTTTGTTCAGTCATTTTTTAAAAGCCGCGGCACAAAGATAATCAATCAAATAAATTTTGGGGAAAACAGTATCACGCCAAATATCACTTAGATAGTTGCCTCCTCTCCCATAAGTAAAATGTTACAATGAAAAAAAATTCGATGCCTACTAGAAACTAAAATTTAATTTCCTACTTCCTATTGAAGATGATGAGTCTTCTGTCATTGAGAGTACTTGAAACGCGACATCAGGAAACATTAACTTTTGGTAATCAAATAAATTTCAGAGCGGAATACAATTTTTCTTCTGCCATTATCACATTGAAATTCCTCCTTCCCTCCCAAAAAAATATTAAAACTCCGTGAAACTCTATTCTCCTCTCAACAGGCGATAACACTGAAGGAAGAGTCACAGAAATAAGATAGGGAGAATACATAAATAGGAAATGAGGAGATAGGGATGGAGATGAAGGAATCTAGAACAACAGAGAGCTATGGAGATACAAGTAGACAGAGAAATTGAGAGGGAGAGAGAGAGAGGTAGAGGGATGAAGGAAAGAAAGAGGATAGAGAGAGATGTCCATGATGGCAGATAATAGAGAAAGAGAGATGGAGATAAGAGAATATATAGATGGAGAGAGAGATATGGTGATGGGGAGAGGAGGTTACTTGGGTTTCATGCATTTGGCAAGGATGATGGCAAGCTTGGAGTACATGTGGCGCTTGAGATAGGACTGAGCCACGCGAAGCCTGCCATTTAGGCCAAGTTGCTCTCTAGCGGCAGCGTCCCGAAGTAGGAAACGGAGGTTCTGGGCAAGGGCGTCCTCGCCGTCACGGCCCAAAGGGTGCAACAGCCCCGTCACCTTGTCCTCCACAATCTCCTTCGTCCCTCCAGCTTCCGTGCCCAGCACCTGCACCAACCAACCCCATCTTGTTAGGCCTCTTTCTCTCTCCTCTGTGTGTGTCTAAATCTAATCATCCATCTTTCTATGATACTAACCAAAACTTGATGGGTTGACCACCGAGTTCGGGTGGTCTTCCCTCTTTTCATTCAAAAAAAAAACCAAAACTTGAAAGTAGCCATTATGTATGGGTAAAACTAATAAGTTCCTCTCTTTCTCTTTATCTATCCATTTTTCTTTTGCACGGTATAAATCAAAATTGTATAAGTCAGTATGATTAGTTCTTATGTCTCTCACTACTTAAATCTATCCAACTAATTTTCTTTCTATGGTACCAAACAAAACTTGAGACAAGTCATAATCTCCTCGTAAAACTGATGGATTCCTCTCTTGCTATGCCTCTCTTACTCACTCCTGTCTAAATCTATCCACTTTTTTCTTGGTACAAACTGATTAGTTCCTTTCTTTCTGTCCCTTCCCCTCTCTCTCACTTTCTCTACAACTTGTATAGGTCAAAGTGATTCATTACTTTCTTTCACTACCAACGATTCTCTCTCATTCAGTCTCTCTCTCTCTCTCTTACTCTCTAAATCTATCCATCTATCTTTCTTTCTATGGTACAAACCAAAACCTGAGACATGCCATAATGTCCAGGTAAAACTGAGACATTCCTCTCTCTCTCTCTCTCACACGCACACACACACACAATCTCTCTCGCTAAATCTGCCCATCTTTCTTTGGATGGTACCAACCAAAACTTGTACAGATTGAACTGATTAGTTCCTTTTTTCTTTCATTCCTCTCTCTCTACCCAAATCTATCCGCGTATCTTTCTTTCTATGACATCAACCAAACCTTGATACAAGTCGTAATGTACAGGTAAAACTGACTAATTCCTCTTTTTCTCTTTCTAATTTCTCTCTTGATATGTATCTACCTCTAAAGGTCACAAAGCTGAGGAAGAAAAAACATACCGGTAAACCGAAAGCCATGGCTTCTACAGTCACTCGTCCAAAAGTTTCCCCGAGGCCCTGAGATTGAGTAGAAAGCATTGTTGAGGTGGAGTAAGCAATATTTAAACACTATTCATAACATACAATTTGATAACAAAGAAGATAGGATAAAAAATAACAAATAGAATGATATTTTTTACCAACCGCTAAAAAACAGCTTGCGTTATCCTGAAAAGGCACTCTCTAATCAGATTAACAGGAAGACTGCGACTCTACCCTTACCAACGAAATATCACTTTTCACGAGATTGTCATGTCATGGAAATTAGAAATTAAATAAAGATAGCAGTAATTGTTGAAACTGAAAAGGATCAAAGGGTCATGAACTGGGTCTTTATAACAAAGATATCGGTAGTGGAGACATCCGGAGGATTCGTGGCTCAAGTATGATTGATATTAATATGATAACAAAGGAGGGAACAGAAAATATCTTGAATTAAATATTGTAAATGTCTTTCAGGATCGTCAATTTAAAGAGACAATAAATAAAAAAAGATTTCCTGACCTGGGCATTCATCACGTAGATATCAGCCGCAGAATAAAGGGCTGGTACTCGCGTGGTTGCCGGAGTCCACAAGACTGACTGTGACAAGTTTCTATTCTGAGACAACAATTTGAGAATTCCTTTGACGTATGCAATCTTATTGCTCTTCGACCCGACAGATCCGATTAGTACTTTGAGAGAGGGCTCTCTCACACCATCCCTGACCTCGAGCAACCTCCTTCCAAGACTCTTGGACCTTGATCGCCGCCTTCTTTTCTTCTGTGGCATGGGGATATAAGTGATGTTTCTGCGCAGTCCCTCTGGCACTTGGGTCTGATTCAAATGGGTCTCAAGGATGACGTCACTGATGTTCTTCCCCTCGAACAAGCTACCAATTTTGATGTCCAATTGTGGGACTGTGCTTTGATTCTGCATCAGAAGAACTGACTCCAACAGAAGTAACTGACCCTTACCCGGGTTGATGCTACTTAAAGTCATCACTAGCACATCTCCATCGTTTAGCCCCATCTCTCTCCTTGCTGTTTGTCTCAGTAAACGCCTCTTCTCCTCCATCCTCTCCACAGTGAATGAAGGGGAGTTTAAAGAGCTGGGCATGCCAGCCACAAATGCCAGTTCATCAGTGATGGAGAGAGGGATCACCGTTGGTTCAGACTTCAGCCGAATGCCTTCTTCCTTGCACCAGGTCAACCACTGTGTTGACTGAGACTCAGAAAGAAAGAGCACTGTCTTCACTTGATCCAGCAGTTTCTTTGACCGGTTGAAGTACTCCCTCCTGTTCTCCATGATCCACCACACGATCTGGCTAGACCCAGGTCCGTAGAAGTCAAGATACTGATCTGCAAAAAAAAGAAAATGCAAATAAGTTCAAAACAACTAATCAGAATCTCAGTAGAATGTATCATTTCCTTTTTCACCACTCATAGGCATGGGTATGTGTTTTTGGGATACTCTTAAGCTCGCCCTATGCCTATGAACTTTGTCATGTAACACTTTCTCATTATTAATAAAATAGCCCCCTAGCTCTGGCAGTCGAGGGCATGGCTATGTTGGATAAAGGAAACTAACAAGAGACACAATTGCACAAGTTTTTTGACAAACCTATCCAGGAGGAGCAGACGGCAGACCCAGCAATAACAAGATCCCTTTTCATAGCCATCTTGAAGCTGCTTTCACCCTTGTCGTTAAAAACTCGGATACCTCTTCTGTTCAGCTCAGGCATCAGACCTCCTTGTCTGCTTAGAGCAATTACAGTCACCGAAGCGCCACAGCTCAAAAGCTCAGTGGCCAGCTCCATCATCGTCAATGGCGCCCCCGTCATCGACAGCTCGTGGAAGATCAAGAGGAAGGATCTAGACCAGACAAGGCTCGCAAATCTGCCCTTTCTATCGCAACTTCCTCTTCTTTTCTGCGCATTCCATTCCAATATACTATCCTCTATCTTGCCAAATGGCCCAACGACCGTTCCATACGAAGAATTCCCCCTGATTATCCGGTCATCGTCTTCATCTTCTGCGTTGCCTGATGTGTTCCTCAAGATTTGAGAATTCTTCTTCGCTTTCCTTGACAAATTGGGTCTGGGATTCCTCGATCGACGCCAACCGATCTTCTCCAGCAGCATCTTTCCCCCTCCCGATGACACCCCAACACCATCTACATCATCTACTCTCCGAGATGTTGTTTTATCCACGAATTCCTTCCCATGGGCATCATGCGCCCATTTGGACTGGACAGCGAAGCCAATATACGCCCACAGTGTGATGAGAATCAACAAGAACACTAATCGATTTCCTCGGATCCAATGAAATCTGCCATGAACAGCCCTTTCTCTGCGGGAAGCTCTACCAGAGTTAACTTTCCTGTACGAAGGAGAGCCTCTTGGAGTGGATCTCCCTGACATGGGCGACTTGAAGCTCCCCGTAGCTCGCAGAGAGTTCTGCCGAACAACGTTCAGATGCAAATCATCAATTGGAGGTTCCACCATGGTGTTTCTATGTGAATTTCTCTTCTAAATCAACAACTGCAGACCCGAAAAAAGCGTAAAGCGACAGCCCAACCTACGTGATAATTAACAAAGTCAAACGGAGAATCAACGCCAGCTCGCGGAATGGTCGTTCAGTGACTTCAGGAGCTCAATCAACTTACAGATCGAGATTTTCAAGCATTCTCGGCTTCACCAATGACAGGAAATCATTATCGGCTTCTCCGACAACTCCGAAAGTAGAAATTACACGAGCCCGACTCGCACCAACAAAGACGAAGAGATCATGTCCGGCTTGAATCAGATCTGATCATCTCTCTCTCCAAATCACTGATCTTTCTCCATGGAAACGATCTCCTCCCTCGTCTGCGTTGCTACTGCAGACGTCGAGATCCGCCGTAAAGGTTTTAACTTTCTAGAGAGAGAGATAGAAAGGAAGAGAGAGAGATTCAAACGCGGGTTTTCCACGTGGACGTAATTGATAGGTTCGATCATGTATATTATCTTTGATATCTCTGGGCCGTTGGATTGACCAGATCCATTCATCACTGCCACTGGATCTTGCATTGTGACCTTGTAAATTTCACTTTCTTACCATGATTATACGTATGCCAGGTGAAGATTGAACAGTAGTAAATATTAAATAATTCCTCTGTTCATTGTCTACATCTGTCCTTGGATTACTATCCGTACATTGTGACTAACATATTTCCTGAAAGCATAGCTTATAATACAGAATAAATTCTAGATAATGGTGTCTGATTAAGAAGGGGCAGAATTTACAGTAAATGAGGTTTACTAGGTTAAACTAGTAAACTGTTTGATGTTGTGAGGTTTACTAGGTTAAAGGTTGGTGCATCCTTCAAGATTCATGCAAAAGGTAGTAGATTCAGTGTGACAGTGTTGGGCACACTATGGCAAGTTAGGGCAAGCTAATGTGATATTGTTTATGATGTTATTTTTAAATGCCATTTTTTTATTAATCAGCTAAAAAACAGTACGTTTTTCCTAATATTTGTCTCATTGAGAATTTTTATTCACATGATGATGTCGTGGGATATTCTGAACGTATATCCATGGCTGATAGGTTCATTAGTCTCACGAGTACTAAAGAAATAAATCATAACTTTGAATATTGAGCAGAAGACCAACACGTGAATTCTATGTCAATGTCTTATCCTTATTTAATCAATTCTAAGCCAGAAGAAAATCAAAATTTAATGAAAATAAGAAATCTATTTCAAATTTTAAGAGTTTATTTTGCTTAATTTACTTTATTTTGAATTATATTTGCTAATGTTTAAAACTATATAATAATAATCATCATTTGTTGGAGTGAAAACAAATAACTCTTTCCAGTATGTGTCAATAAGTCCAACCACAGTAATTAATCCTTGAGATGTTCAATTTAAGTAAATTCATTACACATCCCTTGAAAATAATTTGTCTGACTCAAAGATCATATTAATATATAGTTACTAGGGCTTAGAAACAAGACAAGCTAGTGTCATCTTTACAAGAAAATTTTGTTGAGATTAATGCAATGAAACCCTTCCCGATATTTATGGCATCAAATAGTATGGTATTATATCAACTTAGCAGTTTCTCATTTTCACTTGTCCTTGTGATTTTATATTTAATATTATTGAACAATTAATTTTATCAATATAAATATTACTACTATGCTTAGGAGTTTGTTTTGAATATTATATTTCATTTACGAGTGAATTTTAAATTATTGCATAAATGGTCCAGAACTTGCTGTAGGATGATGAAGTCGTGGATATCAACATAATGATTTAGAACAATAGTGAACATAACTCATCCAACTGGGAAATGTGATCTTATATGGACAAACTTCTAGTTGTTTCACAACAGGTAATTTATAAACACACATAGTTTTGTTAAAGAAATGTGCCGTATCCAATTCTTGCCTGGCTATAAGGAATGAAGTGTACTCATAGATGGTTTTCTTCCATGCATTGTGTTGAATTGGACATTTTGGACTTAATTTGAAAATTAGTGACAGATGATTCGCTCCAATTAGATTAAAGTTAAATCACTATTTCAATTATTTCAATGAATCATTTTTTAACTAGTAGCTCATTGCATACATAATATATTTATTCAATGATAATGTATGTATATACTAGTTCATTATCATATTTTCATCACTTTTATTTATTTATATCTCCAACTAAATTGAACTTTAAGTTATTGTTTCAATGATTTTAATGAATTAGTTTTTAGCTGATAGTTCATATCATACATAATAGAGTAATTCAGTGCTCATGTATGATATATACCTGCTCGTTATCATATTTTCATCACATTTTATAATTTTCATCACTTTTAACTTTTAGTTCATCATCATATTTGATTCTTATTTTGCTTATGATTTTAGCACATCTATAAGTGATACATCGCAAGTATTGAATTTTTTATTCCATTATTCAGCATACTCATATATTTATTTAATAAATAACTCAATCTCACTTGAGAATGGGTCAGGGTTTGCCTCTAAATATGACACCACATTTAATAATTATTTTAAGAAGCTCAATCATTTTATTTGATTAGTTTCAATAAATTTTTTTTCAAACTTTAATATTGTTTTAATAATGTAAATTATACGAGTCATACATATGTATTATCTGTCAGGTTTTAGGCAATAGAGTGAGGGTTGGAAAATTATTTCCAAGATGCAAAAGGTGCAATCAATATGAAGTTGATGTCTTATACATACTAAACATTATGTACCTTGTGGAGAACTTGTTCCACCCTTGAATTGATGCCTTGGAGAGTGTTCTAAAGCAATTCATGTGTCTGGCCTCTACAAGTATGAATGATATCAAGGGCCTGTTGGATCTCCAATTTTCTTGATGTTCTCACCATCAATACTCTCTTTTTGGTTGAAGGAGAAAATGAGAAGGAAGGGGGGGAGTACCCAATCTGGCTGGCTTGGGTCCCTATAATGGGTGCCTCTACCCTATTTATACTTCAATTAAAAAAATTTCATAAAATCTCTTAAATAAAGTATATCCACCGATGCCCTTTCATCTTACGCTTGTGCCCCTATAACTTTAATACTATTATCCAACCTTGTTAATTAAATGTATCAACATATAGATTAATTAACTAGGGATTGATTGAACCCCATCGATAGGTGAAGTTTTTGCCCCTGGAGTGCCAAACCTTGTGCTCTAAAAAATACAAAGTATCAAATGAACTCTCTCATGATACGTCTATTGTGATGTGTTTATCTTGTGTGTCTAATCCTTCTTCCACGTGAGACTCCCAAAAGACTTAGGATGTGGTTAATTGTCAAACTCTAATTCATCATTCTGCTATTAATGTGATGGAGGTCAATAGAGAATGCCTTCTCCAATATCCTCACTACCATGTGTGATTTAATGTATAATCTTTCCTGAGTCAATATCCTCTTATATTGAGGGGGGACAACCGTGGCTTGACCACTCAATCAACTCTATACACTTCTTACCACAATATGTCCTTGGTGGCTTAGTTCTACAGAATACTTATACAACAATGACTGTAGGCATAGTAACAATCAAGAATTCATACAGATCAATTCAGTGAACTCTTTCTCTAAAGAGCACCCACCATCTGTCCTTGGTGTATCCACACTACTGGCCATATGATCAGCCATAATTATTGTATAAGTGTGAACATATAGTGCTATGGTATTCAGATAATTTGATGTCCATCTCAACTATCCATCAAATAACAATATCTAGAATACACATTTAAAGACTAGTGATCATTGTGTTCTGATATCATCATAATTCACTACACCATTTCACACATTCGTGGACTTTATTATAAACATCACATGTGAATAGTAATGAACGCACATTTCTTCAATTAAATAAAAAACACTTTGGTTTGACTGGCTTGACGATGACATAAAATACATTAGTATCAACAATTTACAAATCAAAAAAATTATCCATTTTTATTAAAACTGATAGTAATGGATTTTTTGAAGAAGTTCCATGAAATAGCTAATGTTTTGGATGCATATTCAAAGTTGGTCTCTATTTCTTGATCCTCTAGAGAGGCCAAAATCTATCAAAACAGTCATCTCAAAGTCACCTAATGGTCAACCCTAGGCATACGACAAAAATACATTAATATATCATCAAGTGAACATATAGCTCAGTAATACCTAATGAGAGTGAGTCATCACTAGCGTTATCAAGTAAAGAAAGCTGAAGACATCTTTAATACAATGCCTTATATGCCTAATTCAAGACTTAAAGTGTAATCTAAATTTTCTCCCCCAAAATAGTATATAACTGCATTAGTTAATGAGTATTAGCCTGTAATGATATATGAAAATATTTTACATAAACATGGGTGCACTTTTTACTATTGAGTTTGTCCATGATCAATAATCCTAGATGCAATTTGCACTAAAAATAAGTATGAATCTAATCAAATCTTTAAAAATGAAACATTAACATAATGATGATCAAATCAACTTGTGTTGAGAGAAATATGGTACCATTGGGTTCCTCGATCAAGTCATCTAAACGCAAGAAGGTGCCCAACATCTAGCCATGGACACAGTCCTCAACACACGGATATCATTGTCTTCTCCTCAACTAAAACACCAACACTAGGAGGGTAGATCACTAAAATATAAGGGAGAAGAAGAGAACACCTAAGGAGAAACTTGCATGTATTTCTCACTTAACACTCTGGGTTTATCATACTTAATATGTATTTTTCATAAAAAATCTTAACTCTAACATCCAACATCCAACATCCATACAATCTCACGTTACATTCCTCCTTTTAGGAAACATTTGAGGGATGAATGGATGAAAAAAACTTCGTCCAAACTCATATGAATTCTCCTTTAAAAGCCCAAAACCAATGTTTCTCCATTTATGCCCACTCGACCAATGGATCAACATCAACTCCATAAAGTGTGCCAAACTATTTAGAATCATCACATTTTTTGGTTTATTTCTGCACTCATGAAACTAGGAAATATTCTTGAATTCATAGAAGTTGAACATGGCTTGTGAAAAATCTGATAATATGCAATTTACATAAGTTTGCGCATACTAAATCATGCATTTAAGGTTAAATTTAATGATTTATATTGTATATTATCATGTTTTCATTGAAGTTTTACTTAAATAAGAATTTCTATTCATAAAAAATTACAATTAACTGATTTGAATAATATTTGAGCTTTAAATTAATTTTTAATGGGAAATAGAATTTTAAAGTATAAATTTTATCAAAAAATTCATATTAAAATAATGTTTAAATGAAAACATTTTGATATTTAAATTTATGGAATTTTACTGGAATGGAAAAAATATTTTTAGGATATTTCTTGTTTAGAAGGAGCAAGAAGGGCTGAAATTCTTTGAGGCTGACATGGCGGGCCTATTGGGCAGTCACACACATGTGGGTGTATGTTAGGTGCTTGGCTCATTGGTGCACAAGCATGGTGGATCAGGGTTGTCAGCATGTGCAGGCCATGCATGCTGTGCGATAGAGGTGTGGGCACTATGTATGCACACAGCCACACATGCTGTGTGGTAGAGGTGGAAGCGTTGTGAGCAGGAACTGTGTGGGTGCCAAGCATCGCGTGTGCTGTGCGCGCGAGGCGCAGGGCGGGAGACATTTTGCCTAAAAACTAAGGCATTATTGTAGAGAGTGCCTAGATGACTACAGGTCTTGGGGCGCCTTCGTAGGCAGTGCTGCGGCGTGCGGCGCCAAAGCACGGGGCGCTGAGCAGGGCGGCGCCAATGCAAACAGAGTTTGGAGGTGCCAGTGTCGGTGCTGATGGTGCGTGAGCCTCAAGGCTGGGATTGAGCATGGGGGATACAGCGGATGGGCCGAGGGCCACAACTCATAGGCGCGTGGCACCTGTCCTGGGGGCACGCTTGTAGCGGCGGTGGCGACAGGTGCACACGCGTGGTTGTGGGCCTCAAGGCGCATGAGCGATACTACCTCATCGCACATTGCGCCTCGTCTCATTAGTTCGGTATCATCCCTAGTCTTCAACATGTAGTGACTACGACCTACAATGTAATCTTGTTCCTTATAATCCAATGATCCAATTCATGTATGGTACCTAGCCCTACCTTCTCTCCTTGACCTCCAAGAAATCTACAGCTGTCGCAAGAGACTTCCCCTACACAAGCAACGGATGCTCAACTTTTCTGCCCAAGCGTTGCGGTTGTCACGCATTTGATATGGGCATTGTTCTTATCTTTGGATTTGACCACGTGAGATTTTGTGCAGGGTACAAACATGGCACACATGTACAGGTAAATTGCATATGCAGGCGAGGCATGTGTGAAGGAGGTAGAGAGTGTGCTTAAAGCACATTTTTGAATTGAAGAAAGCATTTCCTCTTTGATAGACAATTTTATTGTGAACTTATCCCATGTGGGACTAAGTGTACTTTCTTTGACCGGTGGCCAATCTATTAAAAGGTCTCAAAGCCTTGTAAGAATTATAGTTTATTGAGTACTTTTGCTTTTCTAGTATTGTGAAGAAAAAGTGTTTTCAAAGCATCAGCCCTTTGTATTCTTCATTATTACTTCTTCCAATCAACTAGCCTAGTGAAAGAGACTGCGTGGAGGCTTCAAGGGGCGTGTCTTCATTAATTAGATTGTGAATTCCTTTTCTTCTTACTTATTTATGTTTTGAGTAAGACATCGAGCCTGGAAAATATGTACGAGCTCATGAAGATTCATCATGAAGAGAGCATCGGTACTACAGAGGCGAGAACACATTCTAAATATGAATAATTTCTACTTCGTGATTTTAATACTTATTATTTTAGGTTAAGATTGATCACACCCCGACATTCATCTTATTCCTTTAGGCCTTTGAGTTTGAATCTTCCAAAGGAGATACCTAGAGAAAGATCATCCACTCACCTTATCAAATTTTCACCATTCTTACAAAACACTGAGTAACATCTAATTCTTATCCTCTTTGTTGTTCGACCCCTTTCCCACCATATATTAGGTTCTTTTGCATAAGTTGATTGGTCCAAGAGACATGTTATTTACATACATAAAATCGACCTATCAACATCCATGATAAATAAAGTATAATATCAATAGAAGTTCAGGAATATTTAAATAATTTAGTTAAGAAAATGATATATTCATTATTCAGGTTTCCAAAAAGGATATTAAATGCGTGAGATTAGTGTCACTATATCATGCTACATCTTAGAAATCATATTAATTGTCTGGTATGGATTCAAAGAGGCTAACATGTTGATAAAGCTGACAAATCACTCTGTGCCACGTGGTAATGCATCTATCCCTCAAACAAAACATAAGGATTTCATAAATAACCCTAATTAGGTGTTTAAATACTCTATTTATTGAGATTCCAAAATGTAAGTAATCGTTCAGTTTGATTGCTATAGGTTCTTAATATGGCCCTAGCATGTATCATGGCTCTTAAGAGGGTGGTTGGCCCAAACAAAGAGCCCGGTACACAATAAGATGGGATGCCTAAGCCAGGGATAACAATACTATTATTTAAAAAATCTCACATTCAAATACCTTATACATTGAAAAATACATCACATTGAGCTCTTAAAATATAAAATTGGTAAACTTAAATTATTCATTATATATTCTATTAAATTCAGCAAAAACTAAGTAAAACACTATTCATTTATTAAATAAATGGATTACTATGCATTAATTTATACTGTAATACTAATTTTTTTACATGAATGAAATTCATTACCTACAATATCCACATAAAAATATCATATATTGATATTATGACAATAAATGCGTCCTTTTTAATACAAATTTTATTTATTATGTATCATATGTTGATATTATCACATGTTATATATACAAATTTTCTTTATTATGTATCATGTAATGTGCATGCATTTAAAGATTCAATGCAATAGATAGATATTGCAATCACCCCATGACTGAATCACATTGAATAGGAGTGAGAATACTAGGTGACTTAATGACAACTATATATAAATTTAAGATTTATTCATCAAGTGGATTGGGTTATTTGATGAACTCAACTTCAGGTTGTGATAACATCAAATCAGATCAATAAAATTATGTTTATGCTTATTTTTACCACATATTATATATTTGCACTAGCATTATTCACTATTTATGGATAAAATGAGAAATTTATGATTTATTTTCCTAAGCTATATTTTTATATATTTTATTGGTTTTTGAGACAAACCCCACTAGATTGCTTAGAGTCAAGTGGATTTCCCACATCTCCTTGGAGTCTTAGTCGAAAAACAGGTTTTTGAGATATAAATGGGAGAAAATGAGAAACATAAGTCATCTAATAGATAATAAGAAGAGGCTCAATTCATAAACATCCCACTATAGAAGCCCATTCAAACCTCCTTAAGGACCATGTCAACTAAAGACAAGAATTGTGGAATTAACCCATAATTTGAATTTGAAAGACCTACTTTCAAATCTTGGAATGAGGGAACGTGGGTGCAGGCCGAAAATCAATAAATCCTAGCCCGCCAAACCCTTTGAATTAATCCAATGGCTGGGATAGTTAGGGCACTTCTATTTATTCTCTTCTCCCCTCTCTTTGTATCTTATCCTGGATTTTTTCTCCCAGCATGTTGATGGAGGTCTAGTCCAATAAATTTATTTTATCTACAAGAGTGTGTGTGTGTGTGTGAGAGAGAGAGAGTTTAAGGTGATCGAGATTCTTCGAGAAAAAACACCACTTGGCTCTTTGGGGAACTGATAAAAAGGTTCGTGTGATCTCTTGAGTGTTTTATTTGAATAATCTAACCATTTTCCAAATGATACCCCAAAATTCTATTTCACGCTTTCCAATGCATGAAACAAAACTAACAAATTCCATTAGTAGCAAACGTTACATTATTTTTCATCCATTACTTGTTTCTGCCGCAATATCTCTGCAGGAAGTGCAGCGTAAGGTTCTATTTGTCGTTAAAATTTTTTATTTCCCCTAAAAACTAAAAAATCATAAAAATTTAGAACTTATTCGAAACAACATAAATATTCATTTCATTTATTTCAAATAGTTTTGATTAGTTTTCCATCACTTAGTTGATTTGTTCATTAGAAAATAGTTAAATGTCCAGAAGCATATTAAATCACATAAAAAGTCATTTTAAAATATATTTGAATTGTACTTTACTCTTTCATTACCTGCTCCTTGTGGAATCGGCCCTTACTTACTGCTAAAGGGATTTTTAGTAGTAAAAATATATACATTTGAGAATTATTAGATGCATTATTTTATAAGTTTAAATTTATTTTACTATAAAATTTCCTCTATGCATTATTTCTTGAAAATTTTCAACATTACCATTTTATAATATTAAAATTCTATCTAGTACTTGAAGGCCATTTATTTTATCCCATTTAAAAAATATTTTTAAATTAGTATGGTATTAAAATTTAAGTGGATTCAGTAAATAAAAAAATAAAAATGAAAAAAATAATATTTTTAAGTGGCCAGCTGAAGGAGGGGGCGACACTCAAGCCAGCCGCCACCCAGTGACGCTTGGCGCTCAAGTTGGACAACAATCAATGAGTAACAAGGAGCCCAACCACTCAAGGAGACCAACAGAAAAAATCAGCGCATAAACTTTTGTGAGTATGGTCGAATGCCTATGTCAAACCTGGTCCAATGTAGTTTTTATTTAATTGACATACTAAAATGAAAATTAGAGCTTTATATTTCATATAATTAGATGCAGTCATAAGATTTATCATTTGTGGAAGACTCCAACAAATGCACTAACTTACGAGACAAAGGTTTCCTTTCTATATTACATAGTTTGATGATACATAATTAGCAGAAGAGTAAGTTGGTTCTTAATTAATAAAATACCAGCTGAGTTGTTAGGTTAAAAACATGAGCATATGTTTCTAAGAAATAATCTAAGAGTGGGTGGCGAATCAGGTTCTATCCCTACACTACTTTTCATTTTTTGATTAACCTAAGAATGTCTATGCAGGAAATGAGGTAGAGGAAATAAGAGACACAATTATTTTTTCCAACAGTTTAGGCCCCCAAAGCCTTAACCTGAATGAGCACAAAGATCTACCAAGAAAAATACATTCTAGAATAATATCTTCTCCTCAACAATACATATTATACAACTCCTTAACTAGTATGCAACAGAACACCTAATTTCATTTATTTCAGAAGGAGTATTTTTATATCTTTAGATTTATAAACTTGTAAATATCATTATGAATTCCTTGCAGAAATACCTATCTGTTTGTTGTCGTTCATTCCTGAAGTCCTCTTCATCTCCATCTTTCTCTTTGGATGAATATCCTTGATTCGTGTTTGACCTTTGGAGCTGAAAACTAAAATATCTTCTTCATTGCTACACCAAATGATATGATTCTTAATGAAACTGTTTGATAACACAATCACACACAAAAGTTATCTCAGACTAAAATGTTCAAAGTCAAATCAAATAAATCTCTGGAGGCCAACCATTCCACATTCTCAATCAGCCACCTAATTTCTTCACGTGTAAGGCCCGAAGGCTGTAATGTCTTCAAAGTTAAACCAAAAGATGCAATTACAAGTCTTATGGATTCTTATAGATGTTGTGTAGCATTCAAAAGTCAAACAATCTCACTCAATACAATAATTATGCTAAAGATGTCAAAATTATTACAAGGTTGAGTATTTGTGAATTTTGGAGACCAGCTTTCTTTCCTTTAAATCTTGAATCGACCTGAATCAAAAACCAAGATTCCAAGTCTTAAGGACTCTGATTGATGTTAGAAATAAATATATTTGAAATAATGCAAAAAACTGCAAAATAATCACTGCATGGATTGGAAGACCTCTGTATCTTTTGGACTGCGATTCTAAAGTGCAAGAAGTGGAGCTTGATATTAGGGCTTACAGCTGTACGTATGGACTTACGGGCATAATGAAAGTTTTCAACACTCTAAAATTCATTTGTACTAATTATTATTAGAAAATTTCAAACAATAATCATTTTCATTTCAAATTTTGATATTCACTAATTTGCCATAAGTTCAACATAACTCCCAAGTGTTACTCGTAAAACTAGATGTTGTACCAAGGATTTCAGCATTGATAAATTAAAAGCTTTTGGGTATGTTTACTACGTATGAATCCAGATATCACCAATGGATAATATAATTTCATTTAGAAAAAATAAATTAAATCATTAATAGGTTCAGCCTCAAATATCTAAAGGTAGTAATAAGAAATTTGAAGAACTTATTAAAAGAATAAAATGAAGTAAAATTTGGCAAAAATATTTGAACAGTGTGTGAGAATATGTTTATATTGATTACATGAAAAAGAAAAGCCCTAAATACATGATTTGACTTCTTCACCATGTGATCTAGTTAACTGTTCATATAACTAAGGGTGCTATTTTAACTTCATTTATAATTAGTCAACTATTTAACTGAGGACTTCCAATCTTATAAATGGTTTCTTAACATCTTATCAAAATTAGCAATGAATGACATATCAATCACATGGGTCAAGAGAGAAGGGACAGAAGAATAAAACTGATAATGTAGAGTGAAGCATGGATAGAAAAAGAGGAGAACATGCAAATATGTATATTCTCGATAGTGGTAGTAGGTTAATGATGGGCAAGATGTAAAGTACATAAGGTAAATACAACTATCACAGGTCTCATAAAAAATTTCCAGGAAATCATATGGTTCGTCATTAGCTTTCCCTAAAAAGAATGGTAGCAACGGAAATTGGTGGACATCTATTCTAAACATCACATGATCTCCAATGGGGGCAGATACCCTGGTCAAGATAGGAGTTTCAGATGGGTTGAGTATTCTCTAATCCGCCTCCTTCCTTCATTGACTACTTCAGAATTTCCTACTATGTTGTCTGCAATGGGATTCTAGTGATTGTTGCTTCTAAGGGTGAGGGTGAAGTGTGATGCAATTCGGTTGAGTTGGGATTTGTTATTGGCTCAGTGAAGTCACTATTCTTTTATTCAAACCCTGACATAAGCTGCATACAGAATCACTAATTTAAAAGGCAAGCACCAGTTAGTCGTTAGCCACAAGAAAAAATTTTAAGTATCAAAATAATAATGTTTGTCTATTATAAGAAGAAAATCCAGTGCAAGAATATATTAGATTAATAATTAGTACTTTCTAAAAAAAACAAATCACGAATTTGAGATACTTACAAAAATAATCAATTGATATAGATGAAAAAAATTAGAATTCCTTACTGTTGCTTCCTGGGCCATGACGCGAACTGATAAGCCAAAAAAAGGGGTGAATTATCCAATTAAAATCCCTTATTGTTGTTAACTTTAGTATATACAATAAAATTTATAAAATCCTAACTTAAGATGTATAGCGATAAGTATATGTATCGTCTAAGAGAAGCTAGTAAGGCAATTTAATTACTTATCCAATCGAGTTATTTGGCCCTAATTAGGGTTAATTCAATCTTCAATGAAGACCAAATTACACTAATTATATGAAGAATTTAGAAAGAAGGGTAGAAGAGATGGGAAAAATAGAAGAATTAGGGGTCTCTAAATTGACTTCTCTGATCCAATAAAAAGGATCAAAGGAGTCAAGTAGAGGAGTTAAGAAGAAAATTTGATTTTAGTTTGTTTTGGGGGAATTGGGTATCCAAATTTACTAATTACTATGTCATAGACACAATCTAGTTTTCCTAGAAATTAAACTCTTTTTTTGGTATATTTTAGTTCTTAATTTGCAAGTGGAATGGTTAGAATAAATTCAATAATCACTCATCTTAATCCTTGTAAGGGCTTGTACATGCCGCTCAAACTGAGCGATTTAGAGTTTCAGACTCAGATCAAGAAGAACAGCAAAGAAATTCACTAACACATGATCCAAATTACACTAAAGTTTAAATACAATTACAATGAAGTCAAAAAATTCTAAACACAAATGATCCAGGCTGGTCCTTCTCTCTGTCTTGCAGCTGTGAAAGTGCCCATTCCAGAATGGTCTTGTTTGATTTTATACTTGGGTAAAATGTTATAAATATCCATTTTACCCCAATAAGGAATTAATGAATATCCATCGATTTAGGCTTGACTTGAATGATCCAACTGTATATAAATATGAGGTTGAGACGAGCAAACCCATGAATTTTGAGCTCAATTTGACTTCAGGATTGAAAGTTATTAAGAAATGAAAATTGAATAATCTGAGCCGTTGGATTAATTTTTATTTATGTAATTTAAATATTGAAACACCTGCATTGCGTCTCAATTGCTAATTGGCTGGCAAGATAATAACTGTTTTGATGTGTTCATTCTAGGTGCGCCATGTACCCCATCCTGAAAATAAGAGAATAAAACAAAATACATGATGATTTACAATTACTTGTACATTTATACTGTCGTACCCTAGTAAGATGTCACCACGTCACCTCCCATGCGTGCATCTTTGTATGCACTGCAGGGGCAGTGCACTTACCGCCCACCAACGATGCCTGTGTCGATCATGTTTAAGTCGTCCGATTCTTTTTTGACACCCGAGATTGTGCCACGTGGCCTTGCGAACTCAAGTTCTTGCTATTTTTGGTCAAACTCCTTGCTTTTATTCGTGAGCACAAGTTGACATCAACCAAAAGTAATTTTAAATATGCCCCTCTACTTTCTCTCTCCACCATATTCCCTTCAAAACCCATATAAAAATCCCAATTAATTTGATAAAAACCTTGCAAATATTTTTATGGATACTCGGGCAGAATGTTGCCCATAATTCTGCATGTATCCGTGGTTCGGTTCGTATTGGACCGGTGTGGGAGGTGGACCGGTGGTATAAGGTGGTCTACCCGGTCCCCTTGAATAATTTTGCGCGTACGGATAACATTAGTCGGTGTAGGAGCTACGTACGTGGCGAGAACTACCCCATTAAGGTGTCCTTGAGGGTCATAATGAGGGGAAGGCCTAGATTTCTTTGGACAGAAGTTCCTAACTGGTGGATAGGAGCGATCATCATAGTATCGCTGATTCTGATACCATTCGGGTGGCGGTGACCTTTGGTGATGACTCTCCCACTCCTGCTGTCGTGAGTACTGTTGTAGACACATTGGTGGTCCGTGTTGGCGCTGCGATTGTGGCGGTGGTACTTCCTTAGCTAGAGGTGGGGTTGGGCTGCTCTGCATTGGGGCCTTGCCCGGTCGTTGAAGGATGTCATTAGCCGAGGAGGTATCATGTGGTTCATTCGGCGGAGGCCTCGGTGTAGGCGCCACTACATCAGAATTTTGATCTTCAGATTGGGTAGGTAGGGTGGGCACAAATGTCCCACTAGCTGGGGTAGGGACTCGGGTAACGACATCCCTCTCAAGTCGCAGAGGTAATTCAACCTCTACAATTTCAGGATTTTCTTCCCGATACCGTTCTACTCTGGGATCTTCAGGTGGAAGATCCCCTACGTTGGGATCATATATAGTATCCTCTTCAAATTATTCATCTCCTACAGCAGACCATAGCTGGCACTCGTTCGCACCATTGTAGGGTCAACTAGCATGCTTTTAAAAATTAGGGGATATATATGAAATGATATGACATGCTATGCAAATGCAAATGAATTTTCAAAATATGGCATGTTTTATCAGAGAAACTTCTAGGGTGATATACTACCGACTGTGGTAAAGAAATTCACGACGATCGGCAATGTTCGCGAGTGAGGAGGATTCTTGATGTGCACAATGAATTGCGTGATGCAACAGTGAAATGGATGCAGACAACAGTGAGGTAGAAGGTGGCACACGGGGTGTTCGACCAGAGGTGGCGTGCGGTGGCTTGTGGCGCACCCAGTGGCGTGCGTGATCGCCAGTGGCACACACGACAGTGTACAGTGGTGGACGACAAGTGCGCGCAGCTGCGGGTCATGGGGTAATGCGTGCAGTGGAGGCCGTGCTCACGTGACAGCGTGTGGCACTTGCAGAAGCGGAGGTATGCTCAACGGCGTGCAGATCTCACGATAGCGTGCGACTGCGCACGAGAGGGCTGGTGGTGCTCGGGAGGGCGTGCATCAGCATGTGGCTGGGTGTGGCGGGAAGAGGGTTGCGCGTGCAGTGGCGGCGGCGGCAACGGCAATAGCGGTTGTGACGGCGGTGGTGGTGACGACACCGGTGTTGGCGGAGACGTCAGGGGTGGCGGATCTCAAGAATGAGGCTAGGAAGGGGTGATTCATGATGATTCTTATATGCTAACTACTCAAGAAACCAACTTCTTGATTGATCCCAAGAACGCAACGGCGAAGAGATGGTGTTGTGGTCGACAGTCCTTCCACGGAGTGTTCTCACCATAGGGAAACTGGCGCGGCGGCGCGGAACCCATGATCTCGATCTACAACTCCTAACCTAACTAGGTGGGAAAAGAGAACTCTAAAGAACAAGATACTTCCAATTTTCACGATACAACCTGAGCTGTCCTTGGGCATACCATCCCTTTATATAGGGAGGGAGGATGCCTAAGTGGGCCAACAAAGGGAAAAACCGTCGCGAGACAGGAATCCCCTTGACATACATCAAACAAAGATGAACAAAAAACACTAGATAAGGCCCAAACTTGGTGGCCCAATCCGAAAATCTCCAGAAAAATCAAAATACAAGAAAGTAAATGGCTATACTTACTAACATCAGCTACACCAAGTATTTGAAGCCGGGGTCACGAACGTCGGCTTGAGCGTTGCGATCTGGTTGACATTGTCCAGTGTCGAAGTCGATGCGATGGTCCCCCGTTAGAGAAACTAAGAAAAATCAGACCACCTAAGGACCACCCACGGGATAACATTCTTGGCAGTCCTATTGATCGAATTAGAACTCGATCCACCGTTAGAGACAATATAGATGTAGCCTATACATCTCAAATTGAGTAAAAGAAATTAGATGAGGCTCTAAATGATTCAGATTGGGTAAATTCTTTGTGTGAGGAGTTCACCCAATTCAAAAGGAATAAAGTGTGGGAGCTAGTACCAAGACCCAAGGGTAAGAATATCATAAGCACTAAGTGGGTGTTTAAGAACTAACTAAATGAAAAAGGAGAAATAAGTTGAAATTAGGCGAGGCTGGTTGCGCAATGGTATGTCCAAATCAAGGAGTAGATTAACTGGAGACATATGCTCCAATGGCAAGACTTGTTGCTATTAGGATACTATTGTTCTTTGCTTGTTCCAGTAATTTTAAATTATTCCAAGTGGATGTAATGATTGCCTTTGCTTATAATAAATATTAAAGAAGAAGTATATGTGAAGCAACCACTAGGTTTTGAAGATCTAGAGAAACCTGAATGGATTCTAAAGGTACAAAAAGCCCTCAATGATCTTAAGCAAGCACCTAGAGCCTGGTATGAGAAGCTGAGTACATACTTAGCTTTGCATGGCTACAAGAGAGGTAGTGTAGATACTACTCTCTTTGATAAGAGAGGGGGAAAGGACTTGATAATAGTCCAAATTTATGTTGATGATGTTAAATTTGGATCTATGAATCTCGAGTTATGCAAAGCATTTTCACAGCTCATGAAAAATGAATTTGAGATGAGGCTAATTGGGGAACTGAGCTATTTACTTTGACGTCAAATCATACAGAATCAAAATGGCATCTTTATATGCCAAGAGAATTACACCAAAGAAGTTTTGAAAAAGTTAAAAGTAGAAAATTGCCTAGCAAAAGGCACTCCCATGAGTCCAAGCACTAAGCTGGACATAGACATTATTGGTTAAAGTATGGTCCAAAAGATGTATAGAATAATGATTGGATCCTACTACTTAACAACTACCGATCAGACATACTTTTTAGCGTATGTCATTGTGCTAGGTTTCAAAGTGATCCGAAGGAATCCCATCTAAAAGAGGCGAAGAGAATACTACAATATCTCAAAAGTACAATATTGATTTAGGGATTTGGTACCCTAAGAATCAAGATTTGACATTGGTCGATTTCTGTGATTTTGACTTTGTAGGATGCAAAGTTGATAGAAAAGGCACAAGTGGCACTTGTGAATTTCTTTTGTGCACTTGGGGGTTGCCTCATATCGTGGACATCTAAAAACAAAAAATCAATTGCTGTATCCACAACTGAAGCTGAATATATAGCAGGTGGACTATGTTGTGCTCAAATTCTATGGGCACGCAGAACCTAGAAGACTACAAAATACCTATTATGTATGACAATACAAGTGCCATTAATTTTGCCAAATACCCCATCCTGCATTCACAAACAAAGCACATTGAAGTGAAGCGTCACTTCATTAAAGATCATATCAGTAGAGGGGGCATTGATCTTCCCTTCATAGCCATCGAACAACAAGTTGCAGACATCTTCATTAAACCTTTAAGTGAAGATCGTTTAGCACTCAGAGAGCTAGGCAAGGCCCATGTTAGAGATTTATGATGACTGCCTATCCACAATTTTTTGTCAATTTTTTTTTTATACCCATCAAGGACAAGGCATCAAATATGATGCTCCTACTCCTATTAAGGATAACATTAAACTTAGACTATGGAGGAATATACTCGTATTTACATAAAATTTTAGCTTTTAAATGTACTCATATAAAAAAATTTGATTGCTTCCGCTTATATAAATGTATTCATCTATGTCAATTATTCTTGAAGTCATTCATACTTTAACCAGAAATTTGTTTTCTATTTTTTGTGGATTCTCCTAGGTTTTTGTCTCAAAAAGTCCCATTATCCTATTTAATCTATATTTGTTGGTCTCCAAGAAGTGGTGAGTTGCCCATGCAGATGGAAACCAATAGGGTACGTGGAGCTATTTACTAAGGGGAGCTGGAATGTAGGGAGAGCTAGATCTTAGGGGTATCCATCCTAATCGTTCTGATCCTTTTCAAGCAATGGAAGAAAAATATGAGTATTGTGTCATGTTTTGAAATTCATTAAAAAGGGAGAGATTGAAGATCAAGCTTTAAAGGCACAATGCTTTAATGTGTATTTTGATGAATGTTCAAAGCAACGCATGCCTCAATAAGGCTGTGATCAAAGCACAGTAGGTCCTCGATCGACTAGTTGACTGATTGTAAGTGAAGATAAAATAGGAGCCGTAGTTACTAAGAGGCTACTTAGTTTGACCATACACCGAACAAGTCAAGTAACGTATTTAGGACTTGTATTTTCTATGACATAAAGATAAACATACTTTATAATACTTTTCAGGTATCTGAGTGAGTTTTTCTTCATTTGGTTTGTTGAATAACTTATTCAAAATCTTATTTACTATCTTCTAGTGTTTAAGGCTGCATTTACTAAATCATTTAATGAAAATTAATTACATGAAGATATTACTATCCAATGATGATATATTTATCAAACTGATGTGGTAAACATACCTAAAAGCATAATATAATTTTAGAACCCAAATCCTTGGCATAACGGTTAGTTTTTGTTCTTAACTTTTAAAAGGTATTTTGAACTTATGGCAAAATCGTAAATCAAAAAAGAAAAGAAAATGATTATTATTTTATATTGCTTAAACATAATCGATACATATGATGTTGGACTTTTCAAACACTCCCCTAAATAAAAATAAAAATTATTGTTATGCCTTTTCAGATTTCCAAGTCCTTATATACAGTTTTTGAGCCCTAATCTCAAACTCCCTTCTTCTTGACTTTTGAAAATCACAGTCCAAAAACTGGAGAGATCTCTCCATCCCTCGAGAAATTTCCAATCAGTTTTTGAGCATTTTTTGATGTGATAATTTGTTTCTAACATCAATCCAATTCCATAGAACTTGGAATCATGGTTTTTCGTGCGGGATATTTTAACATTCGAATGAAAAAATGCTGGCATTTGAACTTCGCACATCCTCGACTTTGTGATAACTTTATGATATTTAGCATAATTTTTATACTTATTTTGATCTTTTGTTCAACATATGAGTTGTTCCAAACATACATAAAAAACCAAAGTCTCCTCATCATTTGGTTGAGTTTTAAAATAGTTACAGGGGTAATAAGTGAATTAGGCATTTCAATAGATCTAATTGCATGTCTTGGAATTTATCATTGCCTAGGTTAATGATGGGGGACCATCTCACTAGCAGGAAAATGGTTTGTGAACAACCATGACGCGAAGCTTGAGCAGACGTTCGAGATCCGAGCTTTAAGTATATGACCTGGCCATGGGTCGTAAGGGTTGTTCTTATTTTCATGTATTTGTCTTTTGAACCGTCGCATGGGCCGCCATGTTTGGGCCCTATCCAATATTGTTTTTTCACTTTGCATGTATTTTTGGATGTTTATGGGAGATCCTACATTACGGGATAATTTCCCCTACATCGGCCCACTCAGGCATCCTCCTTAGCCTATAAAAAGGGACGCATGTCCAAGGAGCCAAGTGGAGTTCATTGAAAATTAAAAAGAAATTCCTTCATCTAGAATCCCACCTCCTCCCTTTGGGAGTTATCAATTTTACAGTTTTCTAGCATGGCCTTATCCGAAGCCACAACCCCTAGCAACCATCAGTTTCACTATCATCAAGCCGAGCCTCTGTCATAAGAATGGTTGTCGCCTCTGTCACGCTTCTTGATAGTGGTACATTTCTTGGTGATTATTGGAGCCATCTCCCTTGCCCAGGTGCAGGCCCATCGCCAGTCACCTATGCCAAGGGCGGGCGCCGCCGACTACCAACCACGACCATAGCCGCCCAGCCATCAGGTGTCGCCACCAACTGCCAGTCGCATGACCTGTGTGCACTCCACACGCTCTGGGCGCATTTCATACACTCTATGCACTCTTCGTGCGCAGGCGCACGCAGCGCACACTCACGTGCCCTCCGCACGCTTCATGCACGGGACCCAGATAGCGTTCTACGCGCGGCTTGTTACATCTGCCACAGACATGAGGGGTTTTGAGTCTTCCAGGTTCCTTTGTTCCCCCTTATTTTGCAGTATCATTATTCATTTAAGTGTCGTCTCTCTACTCGTTCCTCTACCTAGAAGTTTAAAAGACATTGATAGGACTAGCCACCTTTGTTGAGAGTTAGGGATTCATTTTTTTATATCAATTAGGATGGATATCATAAGGGATCATGGACACCCTTGAACACTTTGTTGGCCCCCTCGTCATAGGCCGTCTAACCAGATAACCAGGTAATTGGGAGCTTGATTGCTGCCTAGCGCTCTCTAGTCTCTTAATTGACCATGAATCTAATCAGATTGGTGCCTATGTCTCATTGAAGTTTAACGCTTTCGCATTCATTCGTACTCGTTGCATACATTTTTTGCCATCTTCCCTGTGGTGTAACACGAGCCGAACGATCCCAGCACTCATGTTACATCAGTTAAACACCTAAAAATCTAGACTTATCAATTGGCGTTGTCGCCCGGGAAGGCAGCAGCTTTCCTAAACCTTATCAACTTTTTCAACCATTCTATTAAGTTGAGGGTTACGGTGCCGTTAGACCCCATCAAATCTGCAAGATCAAAATAGTCAGGCTGTCGTTCGTTGGATGTGTTTGTGGCCTCGATTGTGGCCACATGACTCCCTTGAGTAATGTCATAGCCATGTTACTTTTACATCCTTCAAAAGAGGACCAAACTGAGAATGTTCATACATTTACATCATAAAAAATGCATTCATACATCTTTGAAATGCACGGTTCACTGCATAAACCAAATTTCTCTAATAAGCACATTTTAAAATATTGGTATCCAATTGTATAATGGTAGAGAGAGAAAGCTACTGTTGCTATCATAAACATTAAAAAATATCAATGACAGGTCAATTTAAGCCGTAGGGTCCATATCCTGAGAACAAGTTGGCTAAAATTAAATGCCCACCTATGCCTTTTCCTAGTGCCTTGAGGATATCTGAAGAAAAGCCAAGTCATATTTGAAGATGTGCCCTTATGCACCGTCACTTCCGTGTTCTGCAGTGCCCTCACAAGTTTTCTCGTTATACATTTCAGTCATAAAAATTGCATTCATACATCTTCAAAATATAGTTTTGACTGCATAAAAATATTGCATTCTCTTATAAGCACATTTTAAAATATTGGTATCCTTTTATATGATGGCAGAGAGAGAGAACCATTTTTGCCATCATATAAAAGGATACCAATATTTTAAAATGTGCTTATAAGAGAATGCAATTTTGTTTATGCAGTCAAAACTACATTTTGAAGATGTGCCCTTATGCACCGTCACTTCCGTGTTCTGCAGTGCCCTCACAAGTTTTCTCTTTATACATTTCAGTCATAAAAATTGCATTCATACATTTTCAAAATGTAGTTTTGACTGCATAAACAAAATTGCATTCTACTATAAGCACATTTTAAAATATTGGTATCCTTTTATATGATGGCAGAGAGAGAGAACCATTTTTGCTATCATAAACATTTAAAGATATCAATGACAGATCAATTGGAGCTGCAGGGACAATATTGATAGACCCAAATGTGGCATGTAAACATACACATTTTAGGGTCATTTTGGGATCAGTTCATGTGTATTATCTTCAAATTCACAAGAATTTTGCATTTCATCGACTAAATAGAGCAAGTAATTAAAGTTGCTTTATTTTTTACATGCTCAAGAATTTCCCAGTAAAAATATATTAAAGTCATTGTTAATTTTCTAATGTTATATTTTGTATGTTATCTATGCAATTGCAGAGGTGAAGTCAATATTGAAATTGAAAAAAGAAATAGAGAAAAATTATTGAAGAAGAAGAAAGAAGAATGATTAAAAATAAATAAATAAGGAAAATAATAATAGTCATAAGATAATAATACTAATAATAATAATAATGGAATTTTTTGGTCTCTGTTTACTTGTAATGGCGATGCATAAATATATGAGTCCAATCCATCCTCATAATTCATATATTTATGTGCTAGAAGATCCTATGTGTAGTTTTTTAAAGTTTTTCTTTTTGTACTCATAATTTTGTTTCATGTAATGAATTAATTGGTTTTTTTATATGAATCCAAATTATTGAGTCTTTTTTTGTGAATTGTACAACGTTGATTGACTCTATTTCTCCATTTTTGTGGTACTAATCGAGACCATTGAGTTTGAGATAAATTGTATTGATAATGACTCTTTAACCAGTTTTTCCATTCATTCATTCCATACTTATCGACTTTCTTATGCTTTGGTTTGTAATCAAATATTCCTCGTGTCCCATAATAATCCGTGATTCTATCTTTAAGAAAAATATGGGTTCTGTGATATTGAAATACAGATCTCAAGTAATACTTGTTATTAACTTGAACTTGTGACAATGTGTAAAATACATACGCTGGTGACAAACAGGATAAATCACAATAAATAGTTGAATTCTTATTACTGATATTAGAAATTGCCTTTCGCATCGTCGAAATAAAGCGAATTGTATTTTGATTTGTTTTATCAATCCCTTCTTGATTTGTTTCACCGTGGTAAAATACTTTATTGATTTTTTTTTTGTTGATTCATGGAAAAGCTGTTCATTGGTCCTAAGACTATTAATGGTACATAGAATGAAATCTCTGTATATTCTTTCAATGAAATATTTGATAAAGTAGTAGAATTTGCATATTGATCGGGTACTTTTTCTTTTGAATATCTGCCAAATATGTTTTTGCAATTCTGAATTTTTATCAGCAGAAATTTTCCTATTAGGGCTAATACCTATACCCGGAGTTACAACTATTTCTTTCTTGTCTTTTGTGATCTGTTCTATTTGATTTCTGATTGTGGTTGTCACTTGTATGTAATCGAGTCCAGGTCAGTCGAATGAACGTGATCCTGAGCCAGGATCAAACTTTTAATGCATGAGATTATTCTGATTTTCATTTATTCTTTATGTAATGTAAACATAACTTTACTTCTTTGCTCGTCTGCTCGTAAGCTCGCACCTTCTTTTTCTTTCTTTTGATTAATTTCAGTTATCTTTTTTCTAATAAATCAGAAACCTTTGTAACATTTTTTCCAATGCTCCTAAAGCAGATTCTCTCCTGAAGTCGTGCCTTGTTCGTAAACAAAGCAGATTCGAAATTGTCTTTCATTTCTATTGAAGAGCATTTGGTTACGAAAGTCGTTGCTCGTAAACTCGCACCTCACTCCTGCTCATAAATTGCACCTCGCGCCTCCATTTGCTCGTTCAATTCTAGTTCTTATTATCTACTCTTTCCATCTATCATCTTGCTCTCCTCTAACCCTCAGGCCGAGGGGAGCTGGAGTTACGGTCTCAAAAAACAGGTTCCAGTATTTTCTTTCATCGCTTTTGGAGTTTAAAAACTTTGTAATGAAAACTGGAATTGCAATTTTGAGATTTTCTGGGGTGCAATTCATAGGGGAGAATCTCAGTTTTTGAGTTTTGGAATGTGACACTTGACGAGTTAGATTTGGTTTCAGTAACTCGTTTTGTGATTTCTTAAATTCAGGAAGACGAAGGAGGACATGCATAATGGATACGAGAGCAGGTAATTTGCATGCACTTGGTTTCATTGGGCCAATAAAATAATAATAATAATAATAAGATAATGGTTTTATTGGGCCAGCCAAGGCCGACCAAGTGCATCAGTGCCCAAGCCAGCCGCAGGCTAGCGAGCACAGGGCTCAAGCCAGCCCACAATTGGCAAGGGCAGCGCCTGACAGGCAAGCTCAGCGGACCATGAGGAATACATGCCCATAGAGAGGCCCACAATATTGATGAGGTCGCGCACTCAGGAGGTATGGCATTTTAATTCTATATCAAACAGTTACTGAAATTTAAAACCCCACTATGTCTTTTATTATCCTAGCGAGCCGGGCCACTGAAGAGCAACAAATGGATTGCGGCCCAGCGGACAACAATCTAAAGAAAACAAGAAAGACATCGAGACCAGGCTTCGAGCCAACCCGGCCCAAAGCCTGTGTCTTTTCAGGCTATTTTTAAAAGTCGGATATGATATCATTTGTCTGATCTTCTTAAAGATGATCGGACGGTGAGATCTTCTCCGTCACATTTAATCTAATTTTTTCTTTCAGGCTTCCTACTAGTTACTGGGAATGACTGATAACTCCCTAAATTTGGTCTTAATTTCAAGCAATTAGCACAATTTTATGCATTTAAATAGTATAAAATGGGGTTGTTACCATATATTTAAATGTAATTAATGTTTCCAAGTGATTTCTGGTTTTTCACTAATTTTCTGATAATTTTATGAATTTTATGGGATTTGGTAAGCTTGAAATAATTCTGTTTAAATGAAAATGGCAAGTTTAAACTTTAATTTTGATGTTAATTAGTTTGGGGATGAATTACTAAATATTCTAGAATTTTCTAGAATTTTATTGGATTTTTTTGGAATTTATTCAAGGAAGTAATTTTTAAACTCCCATGGGCTTTTTGTGAATCTGTGTTGCAATTATACTCCTAAAAACGGCTCTTGGTCGTTTTGGCAGGGGCATAGATAAAATTATGCAAAGTTTGTTGGGACTTAATTGCAATTCGTCATGGTATTGTTATGATTTCAGGAAAAATTCAGAGAGAGAGTGCACAAGGGCATATACACAATTACTTTTGGGCGGTTTCAAGCATCAAATAGCTATTAAGAAAGGACTTAAATGCAAAAGCACAGAGAATGTTTTCGGGCAAGCTATGTGGCCTTATCTCGGTCATCAGATGAGAATCTGACGGTGCTTGATGAAGTGGGCCACATGGCGGTAAGTTCACCGCCCGCGCAACACATACAACGCGCACACACGGGTGGTGGCGTGGCAGTTTGCTACTCACCACCGCTGCAAAAAAATGCACGTTAAGTACATTTTAAATGTACAATGTCCATTTTTATGATTTTTTCTTTTTGTGTTTATTTTTCCCAGGGGGGGGTATGTGGCGCTCAGAGTAAAACCCAAGAAAAGAAATTCAAACTGCGCCAGCTAATCAAAATCTGACACATCATTGTGTGTGAACTAAATAAATGTATTTAAATCCAATGGCTAAAATTGGTTTAAATTCATTTATTCATAACTTTCAATCCTGAAGTCCGATTGAGATGATTTTTTATGGATTTCCTCGTCTTGACCTCCTCTTTCTATCTATACGGTTGAATCATTCAGATCAAGCCTACATTGATAAATAAAAATTAATTACTAAATAGGGGTAAAATGGTATTTTTACCATGTAACCTAAGTATAAAAGTTGAATTTGGAGAGGAGAAGCTCATTCTGGATGGTGGTCTATCACAGCTGCAAGACACAGAGGAGCTCCAGCTTGGATAAACCTGTTTGGTACCTTTTTTTTTCTTTGTATTTGAATTTTTGGTGTATTTTGGATGATGTTTTAGTGAATCTCTTTGCCATTCTTGTCAATCTTGGTTTGAACTTCTAAATTGCTAGGCTTGAGCGAAATGTACAAGCCCTTATTGAGATTGAGAACAGAGATTGTTAGATTTTCCTAGCTATTCCTAGAGCACCATAAAAAATCTAAAAAAAGAGATTTAATTTTTAGGAAATTAGATTGCCCCTTTTTTTATCTAATAGTGTAGTCATTCTTGAATTACCAATGTTCAAAAACCAAGTGAACCAAATCAAAATTTTCCTCTCAACCTCTCTAATTGACCCCTTTGACCCTTCTCTTTGAATCAAAGAAGCCGATCTAGAGCCCCTAATTTCTTCCATTCTTCCGATCGTGTCTACCTCCTTTCTAAATTCATCATCTAATTAGGATAGTTTGATCTTCATTGAAGATCAAGGTAACTCTAATTAGGCTCAAATTACTCAAGCAGATCATTAATTGGAGTCCTTACTAGCTTCCATTGGACGATACCCTTTACTTATCACTACACATCTCAAGTACGGTTTTTATAAAATTTATTTATAAGCTAAAATAAAAAATGACAAGGGATTATAAAATTGCATAATTTACCCCAATTTTTGGCTTATAAATGGCGCAGATTGTGGAACCGTTCGAGGACGAATTAGAAGAAGGCAGTGCTGGCTAGAGGCTGACGTGGGCGGCTGACGGGGTAGGAGCGATGGATACACCATTTTAATCCACGTAGACGGCTACGATTTAATCGCAGCCGTTGGACCCAAATGAGGGCAATCAAATGGTCAGGGGTAATTCTGTTCAATCTCACCCCTAGTCGTCGATGCCAACAGCGGGGTGACAATTGTGGGCTGGCAGGGGGGACCCCCCAACCATCCAACAGTCTGGGAGGACCCCTAGGGCCCTCCCCCTCCATCGGGAGGCCTAGGAGGTCCCTCCCAAGCCATTAAGAAGGGCCCGAAGGCCCCAATGTCATCGATATTTTGACCATAAGCCTCACGGTGGCACGTATACCTTTCAGCGGCGACGATACCAGGAGGAGAGTGACACCCCACGGAGTGTTCTTGGAGTTCCAGATGGCACCGAAGAAGGATTGGAGCAGCTTGGATGCGCGACCGGACGAAGGAGAAGATGAAGGGAGACTGTATACCGAAGCTAGGCGGCCACCCCTTCTCTTCGAATTAGGGAAATGCAGGTTCTTCATGAGTTTCTTTGGTTGATTTTTATGTTTTCACACACTCTGGACGCATGATTTCTAATTCAATCTATATAGTGATCAAGTTTTCATTGAAATTTGATATCACAATCTCTTTGAGGCATATTTATAAACCCTTTGTGTGCTTTCGAGTATTTTATTGAGTGATCTAAGTTTGACCTTATCAACTTTATACACATTTAAAAACATATTGCCCCCCCCCCCATTCCATCTTCTATCAGACATTATGTCAAACACCTCACGGGCGTTTAAAAGAATTACCCTCTTATCCCCCATTTCATTCTATAAAACCTATATAAAAATACATAAAAGCTTATAAAGTCTCAATAATATACATCTCTCTCATTTCAACCCTTTTGGACATTGGGTCAAACACCTCTAAGGTGTTAAACCCCTTAATTCCTAAACTTGAGTATAAAAAACAATTAAAAAACACATTAAATTGTTCTATTAGCTCTAGAATAAATCTTATAATAATAAAAGCCATCCTCCGCTACAATAGACGACCTTATACTAATATAAAGACTTTTTAATTATTATAACTAGCCCCTTTATTCTATCTGAATATCTCCATACCTATTTAAATACTTAGTATATTATATTTAGATAATAACTTCTCTCTCCTTATCTATCTAACTATATTCTTCTTATTATTCTTCTTCCTTAGTCTTATTAAAGTCATTACTCTTACTAAGTATAATCTACTTCTCCACGAATTATATTACTATCATCTTTAACTATAATAGCTAATATCTTACTTCTAATTATTATTTATATCTATAATATATATACATATAATATCTAATATTCTCTCTTATCTAGTTTTCTTATTAAAATAATATTCCCTCTACTTATTATTACTTATCTCTTCTTATAATTAATATCTGTATTATTTTTACTTTAATTAAATAACAACTCAATAGTTTATACACCTTTGAAGGCCAGTCCCTGTGGAGACAACCTTACTCACACTATACATTTGGGTAAGTTTCTATATTTTATCAAATTTATTTGATCGTCAGAAAATTAAATTACAATGACACAAAAAATAAACACCCCAATTTGCCTCCATCAGATATCGTGAGAACAAGTTGGGTAAAAAAAATATAAATACTTGAATTGACTGAGAGATAGCCTTCTTGGCCATAATCATGTAATAGATCATTTGTGGGACATATCAATTTGAGCAGTAGGGGCTAATTGATATCGACAATGTTTATGGTAGCAACAATGGCTTTCTATCATTCTCTGCCCTTAATTTCACGATAATTAAGGGCAGACATATCACTGACAGATCAATTTGAGCCGTATGGTTTATATCATGGGAACAAGTTGACAAAAAATAATATAGATACGTGAATTGACTGAGAGATAGTCCTCTTGGCTACTATGGCGTAATAAATCATTTGTTTTGTTCTGCGTCGCCCTCACGGGTTGACTCCCTTGGTACATTTCAGTCAGAAAAATTGCATTCATATATCTTTGAAATGTAGGGTTGACAGCATAAAACAAATTACACTCTCTTATATGCACATTTTAAAATATTGCTATCCATTTAAGGGCAGAAAGAGAGAGAGAGAGAGAGAGAGAGAGAGAGAGAGAGAGAGAGAGAGAGAGAAAGCGATTGTTGCTATCATAAACATTTAAAGACATCAATGACAGAACAGTTTGAGCCGTAGGGTGGATATCGTGAGAACAAGTTGGGTAAAAATAATATAGATACTTGAATTGACTCAGAGATAGCCCTCTTGGCCATTATCGCGTAAGAAATCATCTGTGAGACAGATCGATTGAACTGTACGGTTGTGGTTCATTTAAGTGGGCAGAGGATAGATTAAAATGATACGTCGGTTAGGGAGCTCTATCTCTCCCTAAACTCTACCACGGACATCTCGGATCTCCTCGTCCCAACCTAGAGATTGGTAAGTTCAAGATGGAATTCCCGCCGATGGACCCAAAAGTAGCACTGGATAAGACTTTCGCACTGAAGGTGATGCAGCATGAGCCATGTTTGGTGGCACCGGCCGAGGAGACGAAGAAAGGAATTTATTTCCTCTCCAATCTCGACCAGATGGCAGCCATGATGGTGCAGGCTATCTACTGTTTTTGGGCCGAAGACAAGGGAAATGACGACGCCGCAGAGGTATTGAAGGCGGCGTTGGCGAAGGTTCTCGTTCACTTCTATCCCCTCGCCGGGAAGCTGACTCTCACCCCGGACGGGAAGCTTGCCGTTGACTGCACCGGCGAAGGCGCTCTCTTCGTTGAAGCCGACGCTGACTGTGAAATAGAAGCCCTCAGGGACTTAACCACACCTGTCCCATCATCTCTGAAAGTCTTGTTTACAGTGTTCCCGGCGCGCAAAACTTGTTCCAGCTACCCCTCGTGGCTGCTCAGGTACGAAGGAAATAGCCCTTAGTTGATGTTATTTTCCGCGGGTTGAAGTTTCGTAAATCTTTACCGCTCTTCCAGGTGACGAGATTTAAGTGCGGGGGGTTTACGTTAGGTTTTGCCGTAAACCACTGCATGGTGGACGGCATCGCGGCGATGAATTTCGTGCATTCGTGGGCGGAGACGGCGCGCATGCTTCCGCTGTCGGTCTCGCCGGTCATCAACCGCACTCCCCTCGCGGCGCGCACCTGCCCAAAATCGAGTTCCAGCACGTCAAATTCCAGCATATTAAAGGCGTCTCCAATACTTCTTCAGTAAACGTAGAGGACCCGGCCTACCGTTCATTTTCCTTCGATTCTGAGAAGCGTCAGAGGCTTAAAAGGGAAGCTCTGGCTGATGGGTCTCTAGATGGGTGCACCACCTTTGAAGCGCTATCTGCGTTCGTGTGGAGGACTCGGACTAAAGCGTTGGGAATGGAGCCTGGCCAGGAGACTAAGCTCATGTTCGTCGTTGACGGGCGGACGAGGCTTGAGCCGCCATTGCCAAAAGGGTACTTCGGGAACGGGATCGTGTTCACGTATTCTATTTGTCTGGCCGGAGAGCTCGTTGAGAAGCCGATCTCTTTCGCAGTGAGTCTGGTGCAGAAAGCTATAAGGATGATCGATAACATGTATATTAGATCCTCGTTAAAATACTCATTGTTTATCTCTACTTGGACGAGTCTGGCATTTTATTTGACCGATTTCGGGTGGTGGGAGCCTCTGCGCTGTGGGCCAGCCGGGAGTGTCCCATTCAGAGAGTTCTCACTCTTCTCATCAAAAGACAAGGGAAGTACGGCGACTAGCGTGCTCATGGTGCTGCCCGCTGCCGCCATGAACACTTTTCAAGATCTGATAGAGCTCTATACGCCGGCTGCCTCATGACTTCCACGCATGTTATCGCATTTTACTATGTGTAATGAAGAGCGGTGTGTGTCTTGACACTAGTTGGTGAAAAGGGTTTGCTCTCTCTCTCTCTCTCTCTCTCTATATATATATATATCCCTCTCTCTCTCTCTCTCTCTCTCTCTCACACACACACACACACACACATAATTCACCATCATCTGTTGGTTCTTAGATTAAATGCCAAGGCTAGGAACCATTTATCTTGTATCCTAAATCAAACATTTTATAATAAATCCTAATGTTTGACTTCAAAATTTTGATTAGTCAGTTCATGTGAGGAAGGTCTATCATAGGCCCCTTAAAATCTAATTGACTCAATCAATCGTGCTTGCCAATTTGCACAAGAACGTGGTGTATGATCCCCTTAGGAACTCACTTTCTCAATTGTTGTTCGCTGCCCCAGATGTTCAACTTGGTTGACGATCTATGTGTACCATATTCTGAAGCTCGTCATGGTGGACAAGCCAATTTTTTTGGAAAAAGAAGGAAAAAGCGGCTAGACGCTGAAGAGACCCCCCATGACCTGGGAAGACATGTCACATAAGCTTAAGGATAAGTAGATCCCTAAGATCTATATGAATAGACTACTATTGAAATTGATGGGACTCAAACAAGGAAAGCACAAGTTGGCGATACATAGAGGATTTCGAAGAATTCCATAAGCGCTGCCGTTTTATCAAAAGTCCACAAATAGATATTTCATTCTTTCTGCATGGACTTAGACCAGATTTGGGTGCCCGACTACTGGAACAGAGTCCACCTACGGTTGATCAGGCTTATAACCTAGTTCCTAGTTGAGAGTAATGAATACTCCACGGACAATACAGCCCATGCATAACAACCTGGTCCCGGTCCACTTCCACAAATTCAACCGCAGCTACAACTGCCAGGACATCCACCATTACATGGGTGGATGAGACAGGTCTCCACTACCCCTGTAGCACTACTTCCCCAACAACTGTAGTGACAACGGTGCAAACCGCCTCGTCTGTAATTTCAACTTCATGTGCCCCGGTCGCCAACTGCGAACATATGCAGTGTTTTAAATGCAAGGGTTTAGTCACAATACACCCAAATGCCCTTCTGATGTAATACGATAATTTGTTGGGATCACACGGCTCGTATTACAACACAGTATATAATCGAAGGATGTAAAATGCTAGGAGATGATGGATAATAGTTGTGAGAAATCCAATGAGTTGTATTAAAGCACAGCTCATTAATCCGGGGATCAACTAAAGTTACAGAGTTCGACTAATTAGAGTTGGACTCCCAACATCCCAATTAGACTAACAGGACGACTAGATAATGGGGGGTATCAAATACCCTAGGACATTCACGTCATCTACCATTAGGATTAGATATATCAGAAGATATCCTTAATCTCTCAACAATAAGTGGCTAGTCCTATAAAAATGTATCGCTCCTAGGCAGCGGGACGCATAAAAGACAGCCGTGACACATATAATTTGACTGCTAGCAAAAGAGGAGAATTGGAACCTGGAAGGGGCGTAACCAAAGTCATGGTCGTGGCTGATGCGACTCAAGGTCAAAAGACCAAAGGCGACTAGCGGGGTCGTACGGGCACGTTGAGGATGCGCGGGCAAGCAGGTTGCAGAGTGGGGGGCGTGCAGGCGAGCAGGGCGCATGGGTTGCAGGGCACGTAGGCGCGCGGGGAAAAGCGCCCGGGGGAAAAGCGCGCCGGAGAAAACACGCGGATGAGCAGGTTAGCGCAAGTGCATGGGCCGTGCGGGGCATGTGGGGGTGCACCAGGCGCACAGGGTGTGAGGATCAAGCAGACGTGAGGGGGGGGGCATGGGCGCACAGGAAAAGCGATAGGCGGGGCCACGCGCCAAGCAGGACCACGAACGTGCGGACTGGCGAAACGTGTGGCATGCGGGGCGAGTGAGCGCAGGGGCGGCAAGGGCAGCGGTCATGTTGACGGTGGCTGCGGTAATGGTGGGGGCACAACGTCGGCGGGGGTGGTGGCGATGACACCTCAGGTCGTGGGTTTCTTGGGTCTGATCCTTTCAAGAGCCGTCTTCCTGAAAAATGCAACAAGTTGGACCAACGTGGATGGTGCGTGCATTCTTCAACAAGGCTCAAGAAGGCTAAACACGTTGATGAACCAAAACATGGGGACTGAGGGGCAGTGACGACGGTTGGACTCCACAAAAATGACGACGTTGTGGAGGGATGCAACGTTACTGCGAGACTCATCCATGATCTATGCTAGAAAATAGTAAAGAGAATCCCAACGGGAGGAGGGGGGAGTCGTCCCTTTATATAGTATTGAGGAAAACTCTTTTTAACTTCAATAAACTCCAAATGACTCCTTGGGCATACCGCCCCTTTATATAGGATAGGAAGAATGCCTAGGTGGGTCAAAACGAGGGGGAAATCGTCACTTGGATGAGACTCCCCTTAAATGAACATTACAAGCATAATGAAAATAACACGAACGAGGCCGAAACACGCTGTCACAGTCCAAAATATTCAGAAGTAATTCAAGCATACATAAATAATATCGAACCTGTCGACCGTAGCTAGGCCAAGTATTTGAAGTCGTGGTTGTTGGCGTCGGCTTGGGCTGCTCAGTGTGATTGGTGGTGACGTACATTGCTGTTGATGACGAGATGGTCCCCATCACTTTCACTTCTACATGTAGATATAAGTGGAAACCCAATCAACTCCTCTAACTGACAATGATCTAGAAGTCGATATATATCTGGGCGAATGCTGTGAGTGTGATGAGTATGAGGAACCCCTCAGATATATACAAATTACTCCTGTCAACCCCACCCCGGTTCAGCGGGTAGTAATTCTTCAAATCTAACAAGATGCTTTGGGTCCACAGAACTCCCTTGCCCCTCGATGTGGCCCGATTGTAGTCATTCTGTGACCGGCGGTCGCGCTAACAGCCCCGAGAACTTGTCAAATGACACTAATGCACCCAATATTGTCGCCCCAAAGTACTGACTTGGTATCACCAATTCCCACTACTCTGGTCATATTACCACCCCCGTGGACACCGATGACACTTCCATCTACTTGACCTCACTCATCAAACTTTTATCTTTTTTTTCTCGTAAAAATTGGAGGATGTACATGTAAACTGATATTCAATAATGGGAGCTGCTTCAATGTGGTCCCCGAAGAGACAGTGGCCAAACTTGGTCTCACGTTAGTGCCGCATCCAGCACCATACAACGTGTCGTGGATCGATGCTTCTACCCCACTGGTGAAGTTTCAATGCCATGCCCTATTGAGTGAGCACCTACAACAAAAAGGTTCTATGAGGCGTACTGCCAATGAAAATCAGCAGTACATATTATTATTTTATTTTTTTTAATGGCAAAAAAATGTGTCGTGTATGTGCCCGCAGACCGATTGAGCCGTGCCCTAGATGCCATACAGGGGGGTTTTTATTTTTTAAGTGGATTTTTTAGATATTTATTGTTGTGGAGCGAGGGTAATGTCCCACTTATACATGGGCCCTATTCATCCATGCCCAGGAGCCGTAAAAGAAAAAATACATAAGTGATACCTAGGAAGTGCCCAAAGAAGTTCACTTGTGCTGACAACGTGCTGGACCCCAGCCGTAGTGGTGGTGCATGGAGTGTCTAGAGCTCTTCCCACCTTCATTAGGTGTCTGCATGGAGGTGTGTGATGGTACGATACTCAGAGAAGAGGGCGAGCACTACTGCCTCCTGCACTCCATGCAATGCGCCACTCATAGAGGCCATCCTTTGGTAGGGATAGATGTGTAGAAAGAGCCGGCAGGCTGAAGCGCCTACACGGTGGCATCCCTGAGCTTCCTGAGGAAGGTCCTGCCAAGAGAGGTAAAGGAAGGGGCTCAAGTGCGTACCACATGGTTGGCAAGGGCATCCTATGACTGGTTGCCCTCGCGTAGTTGGTGGTGGATACTAGTCAAGCGGGGGTGACAGCAAATGATGTCTCACCACACACTTTGCAAGCACCACTAGGAGCATGTACCTGCATGATTCTATGACAATATTGTGAAGGTTTTGCTCCTCGCAAAGGAGCAAGCCATCACTTATAGCCATAGCCTCGGCTGTTGTTTTAGTTTGTATGCTGTAAAAAAATGAGAAAGTGGAAAGAATACTCCCTATGTGATATCAGAGAACAACGCCTCCTCGGACGCTCCCGGGTTCCCTTTGGCCGCACCATCCACATACAGCTTAAGAAAGTGTATTGGCGACGGATGCCAATAGACAATCTGTAGCCAAGAAGGGATTTGGATCTGAATCACTAGAAGACCACATATAAGGCTCAAACTACGTATAAGTCGTAGTCAGAGATGGTGGATCTGATGTATCCATTGCTTGACTCGTCGCATAATATCTAACGCTTGCATGGGATTCCATGCAAAATGAGAAGAATTTCACCCTTTCAATATCTCCCACAATAAGTAATCAATGGTGATGTGTAGGTAGGGCTTTTGCTTAGAGAGTGTGGGCGAGATAAACATATTGCAGAAATATTCCAAGGGTGATCGGGAATCATGGTTGGTGAGTAGTGGGCGCCAATAATGTGTAAATTTGCGCCAACAATATCATTTTAGGAAAATCGGAAGTATCATTTTTGGAAAATCAGTGGGAAAATCGGTAGTATTTGACCATGACATATAATTGGCTAGATGAGTGAATACTTGCTCGTTCATTTATGGGAGATGATATTTATTATGGTACCTGTTGATATGGATACTGACACAAAAAGTTTCATCAGCCTTGATATTGACACGAGAATCAAGGAACCAATTGATGTCCAATGGTTGCATCTTCAGACAAGAATTGGAGCAAGGGAAACGATTTCTGTTTTTTTTTTACATACATTGGATGTTCCCTCGAAAGAACCGTTGTTGTTATCCGATGCGCCAAAGCTAGCTGAGCTCATGGCCAACTTTAGAGAAGTTTTTCTCCCGGCATTGAATTCTACCAACGACTACCAAATCACGGTAAGGGGAATATGGAAATGCCACTTGGCTCCAGATGAATAGATGACGGGTTGAAGACCGATAGTGCGAGCACGGCCAAACCAAGGTCGTACCAATTGAAGCTTATCCCATTATATGTTACAAGTATCTATTACCACATGGGGGTATTGAAAGAAATAACCGAATGCATAAAAGGGAAGAAGTGTGAGTGCACCAGATTTGTTAAGACCTTGACATATGTATAAATGAAACTGGGGCAGCTGGGTGACCGTGGTAGTAGCCTGGCAATGGCAATGACAGCTGCGAGCACTAACTAGGAGCAACAAAGGGTGCGTATGAGCGGTGGCACATTAACCTATGCCAAGCACAACAACGGGGGGCACGGCGGCAGTAAGCGCGACAACGGCGGTGAGGCACAATAGGAGACGTGGCAGCAAGGCATGGCAGTGAGGCATAGGGACAGGCACGACGCTTGGGCACAGCATCACGCACAGCCATAGTAGGGCACAGTGGCACATTGGCATGACAACGAAGTCGGCCATGGCTGGTTGCTGGCTGACCAATTGGGCTCGGGTCTGAGCGCGCTACGACCGTGACTATGGCCGGACGGATGGCTTGACAACATAGCGGGCGGCGGGTTGACTGGAGTGGAACCTACTAAAAAGGTTTGAAGACACTGAAAAAGTGTGCTCAACATGTCTTAAGAGCAAACATGTAAAGGAAAGTTTTTTGTCAGATATTTGTGTCGCTACTAAGAGACCACTTTAGTTGCTACACATTCACCTATTTGGGTCAAACCAGACTCCAAGCCTATGTTGAAAGGTATACTGCCTTTTCATAGTAGTAGATGACTACTCAAGGTATAACTAGGTGTATTTTAAGCACATAAGAATGAAGAATTTGTAACTTTGAAAAAAATTTAAAGTGAATCCAAAATGAATTTGATTTATAGATCAAGATGATTAGAATTGATCATGTGATTGAGATGGAGAATATATTATTTACAGATTTTTGTGATAGGGATTGGATCACACTTCAGTTCTTAGCACCGAGAACTCCCGAACAGAATGAAGTGGTTGAGAGAATGAATCAATCTTTGATTTAAATGTTCAGGACTATGCTAAAAAATTTAGTATGAAGAGGTTCCTCGGCCAGAGATATTGAGCACGTCCCATTATAGTCAGAACAGGGTCATTAAACCTTATATGGAGAATGCTAAATATGAGGTGTTGAAAGGTAAGAAACCTATTATTATACTTTATACCATTTGGATGTAAATGTTACGCCTTGGGTATTGATATAAAGGACCAATGAAAGTTTGATCTATCAAGTTGTTAGGGGATTTTAGTTGATATTAAAATAAATCAAGAGCATATCGAGTGAATAAAAATGTTTCAAGAAAATCTGAAGATTCTATTCATGTTACATTTTGGAGTATAAGAGAGGAGGAAGAAGATGAAGCAATTCATGGTCTAGAAGATAATGAAAATAATGAAGGGGAGATGACTATAAATGAACAGATTAGTGAGAGATAAAGAATTACAGATTTTATGGGACTTGATGATAAGGAGGCAGTAAATCAAGAGATGAATGAAACTAAAGAGAACCTAAGTAAATCATAATAGCTAAGGACAACCCACAAGAGAACATTCTTGGCAGTCCTATTGATTGAATTAGAACTCAAAACACCTTTGGAAACAATAAAGATGTAGCATTTACCTCTTAAATTAAGCCAAAGAAATTGGAGGGTCTAAACTGATGGGGGACCATCCAGCTTCGAAGAACTTGTTGACCCACTTCGTCAAGCAAGGGCTTACATGCATGACCCAACCTTCGGAGTACCCGCCTCATCAACGGGCTACAAAGGTTTGACCTTATTGTTCCTTATAGTTTATTTGTTTAGCAGCGCCACCCATGGCCGTAGGGCTGCCCGCGGCCGCAACAGCGCCGCGTGCTGCCACCACAGCAGCCCATGGACGTCGCAGCAACCCGCGACTGCAATAGCGGCCGACTGCGGCTGTCGCAGCAGCCTGTGGCCACCACAACAGCTGCACATGGCCACCGCAGCAACCTGCGCACACCGTAGCATCCCGGGAGCGCCGCTTCCCTAGCAGATGTTGCAGCACAATTCCATTACCGCCAAAGTTCCGCCTTTGCCACTGCCAGGTATTCCTTCCACAGTCCCTGCTTCCTTGTGCTGCCCGTGATGCCGCTGTGGTCACATTCACAACTGCATTCACCAGTCGCCATGTCCACCAGTGGCTGCAACAACCACACTCGAGGTCGCAACCAGAATCGTTAGCTGCATCTTGCTGCCATCTCTCCCCTAGCCGCACTTTTGCCACCGTGCTATCGCTACAGCCACCGCTGCACTTCGCCGAGTGCCCATTGGTGTGGTGCTTTGACAGTGTGCCCATCGCCATGCCTAGCCGTGCGTACTTGCGCCTCTGCGCCTACTTGCGCTGCCATGCTGACTTGCGCCACCGCACCAACCTGCATTGTAATTGTGCCTACATGTTTTTCCCCTTCCTCCACTACCAAATCATACTCCGCCTGGGCCTACACTTCTAGTACGCTTGTCGATTGCCTCTCGGCATTATATTCTTTCTTTCAATGTCTCCGAACATTTTCTAATCAGCTGGGTTAGATTAGTGATAGATAGGATTCACGATTTGGGGGTTAGTATTTCAATTGGTACATCCTTGGTTGAGACCGCTGAGGGTGTGCACAAAATTTGCAATAGCCGAGCTCGCACTATTGGCCTTCAACCCGACGTCCAGATCATCGGGAGCCGAGTGTCATTTTCAGGTCACGTTTACCATAGCTGAATGGTCATTGGTATACGTCGATGCTGGATTTATACTTCTCGGTGATTTTATCATTGCATCATTACTTGTATGACGTCCCCGTTACTCAGCTTCCCTACATGACGTGACTGTCCTCGCCCTCCTTGTGGTGTAACTCGAGCTGTCGGCGCCCATCATGTTAAATCAAATTGGTATCGCAGTCGATCTAGAAAAAAATTATCAATTCATTTTTTGCGCGTCTTTCACACATTCATATTATCAAAATTCATAGCATGTACATTCATTTGTATACTAATTATCTCGATATCATTGGAACCCTATCTAGTATCAGGCTAAGACAATGAGTCAAAATTGTAAACCCGTTCGAAGAGACTACATGATCGATCATGAATGGTAGAATGACTCCATCACTTATGATCTCTTGATGGAAGATCAATTTTAAATTTATTGTTAGCGCACTTATTGGGACGAAAACTACCGAGACATCAGGATGACTACTACATGGACTGTCACTGCTTGGACGATCCCTACCACTCGCATGATGATTACTATGGAAATTTGGATGACCAATCCTGACCACAAGATGACTACCATCAGCAAGAGGACCCATATCAGACATGAGGACTACCCTACAACCACTAGGGTCTACATTGCGAGCTCATTCCTGTCCAATACTCAACTTTAGCTGGACCATACGTACCACCGGCCCCTTATGTTGGCCCAGCCTTATATGGGCAAGGATACCCCGTACGCGCCGCCGATGTCTTGTGCTCCGTAGGCACCTCCTGTTGTACACACCTATGGAATCCCACTCGTGCCCCCAACCCAGCATACCTCTTTTATGCTAGTCGTGCCCTATGCGCAGCTTGCACCCTATGTTTCACTCGACATGCCCCCACCACATGTCTACCCACCGACCGCACATACTCCATATGGGCAGAATGATCCACCAGTGATGCCCACGCCTTATGGGCAAGCTGCATACTCGACACCACCGATGGGGTATTATGAGTCCTCATCGCCCTCACCACCATTTGTTGCGCCTTCACCATATGTGTCATTTGCACAGTGGACACCCTTCAAGCAGTATGCTCCACTGGCACCGCATGTGCCTCAGGCGACTTATACATCCCTGGCCACATAGCAGCCTTCTCACAATGCCTTAGAGTATGACACTCGGTATGATGAGTGCACGCCAAACTATGAGGAGTACTACAATCCATAGTTTGATGATTTCTATCCATCGACGAGTATTACGATGATGATGCAGAGCCTCATTCTTGGCCCCGTCATGCTAGGACCACTAGGAGGACCAGAAGAAGTGCTCCTAATGCATCAGATGCTCGTAAGTTCATGACTTCTACTAAGTCCCCACCAATTACTTGTGTCCTTGCCGTACTTGAGCTAGCTGAGCTCAAGATGGCCCATAGTGTTACTTTGCTGGTAGACCCACCGAAAGGGCCTCTACCACTATCGAGGTTTCAATTTTTCATTTGTTATCGAGCCAAACCTCGATGTGCTCGATGCCACGCCTAGTGATGATCTCCTGTTGGAGACTCCTGCACCACGGCATACCATTTGGGGTAGTTAACTCACTGATTTGGAGCTAGTAAAGCATGATGCTATGAGATGTTTCCATTTTTTAAATACTGTTCAGAAGAGTTTTCTCTACTTCAGAAACTTCAGTTACCTCTTTCGACATGCCGAAGCTAGCCGAACTCGTGTCTAAGTCTAGTGATGGATTCCCGGATGAGCAGGTAGAAGGGCCTCTCCCACTACAGACGCTATAGTGTACGGTTTCCATAATTCAAGAGTTAGTTCAACCGTTGGTTACATTAAATTATCGATTCCTGGTAGGGCCTCCGGAAGAGCCTCTACCATTGGCGATGTTGCAGCTTGGGTTTAGTACTAATCTAGACTTGGAACCGCTTTTAGCCATGCTTCCTGTTTATATCCTGAGAGAGTTTATGGATGATTCCTGATAACTCCAAAAGTTTCTGCGCTTTACTAACCCCACGGCTGAGATGGCTATATGATGCAGGATAACTAGAGGAAGGGGAGCAGACAATTGAGGAGAAAGGAAGGACGACGATAGGTGTTGGATGATGGTATGGTTTAGGAATGGAGGGATAAAACAGACCACAAATCCACACGATCGATTTCTAAACTTAAATCCGATGAAATAATAGTGGTGCAGCCCCTTTCCTCATCAAGGGGGGGAGTACTGTCTTCAACCACCGCGACGATGCTCAAGCACCAAATCCAATATTTTCAAATTCACTTTCGCGGGAAATCTCACGAAAAGACCTAATCCACTAGTCGTTGAAATTCCAAGAAATTCAAAGCAAATCTGATGGCGGTGGAAGAATTCTCGTGGAATACTGGACGAAGAACACACAACACCAAAGAGTTCAGGCATACCTCGGCACTGGAGTGTGTGTTGAGGCTGCGAGAAATTATGGTCGTAACTTGGCTCGGCGATCCGGGAGTTGCCAGGACCCGCATGGATGATATAACTTAGCGATTCTGGGCGTTGAGCGGCCCTGGCGAGGGGATGTCCAGACAAAGCATGGTCGCTTGGTAACCGGGATGCTTGGGCATGGCAGACAAGCAGTGAAGTCGTTGTCAGAGATATAGGCGTAGGTGATTTCCTGCGCACGTGGAGCGCGCATAGGGTGCGCGCGGAGCAGCACGCGGGGGCGCTGAGCGCGCGAAGCGCCAACGCGCGTGCAGAGCGTGGAGGGCGTGCAGCGCACACGGAGCGCGCGGAGCACACGCGGCTCGAAGCTTTGGACGACGTTGACGATGACCGGTGTTGGTGCCCGATGTGTTGGGTGACCATGGGGGGAAGTCGGGCGCTAGGGTGCCTGGCGCGGGCGGCCCTAGCGGGGAGCTTGGCATTAGGAGGCTTGGATGGGCGGCCCAAGGCGGGGTGGCTGGCGTCGGGACGCCTAGTGCGTGAGCTAAGGTGCCCGGAGTTGGGTGGCCTTGGCGGGCAGCCGGGCGCTAGGGCGCCTAGCACGGGCAGCCCAGGCGGGCGGCCGGCGCTGGGATGCATGCGTAGGCGGCCCTAGCGGGGCACCCGGCGCTGGGATGTCTAGCGCGCGCGACCCTGAGCAGCGCGGCCGGCGCTAAGAAGCCTAGCGCGGGCGGCCTTGGTGCTAGAGCGCTGGACATATAGGCAGAGAGAGATAGAGAGAGAGAGAAAGGGAGAGAGAGAGAGGAGGGCGGCCGGCAACGCGTGATGATGATGACGGCAATGGCAGCGGCGGTCTGAGGAAGAAGGGCTAGGGCAAGTCCTCAAGAAGAGAAAACTCAATTCTTGATTATAACTTTGCCAAGTGTTTCTTACAACATTGGCCTTCATATAGGCCTTGGAGGAAAGAGAAAATATGGGAAACGATGTAAAAATAAAACGTGGGTGACGGGTAATCATGTCACGTCAAAGGGCAATTCTGGATCTGTCGTTGACGACGTGTCATGATGCGGAACGTCTCGGGAGGCAGTGGTGGCACATCCAAAGTCTGAAGATTATTTGGTTGATGTCGATGACGAATCTGCATGCTCGGCTTGTTGGATGACGTTGGTGGCACGTCCGATGTCGATGCGTTGACATCGTTACCACCATGATATTTGTGCTTCTTGGGCAAAAACCTATACATCCTGTCCCAACGAACGTGAATCACACTGAAGAGAGGAGATATGATTCACCCCCGTACTTCCCTCAGATCGCGATGTTCTATTCGTGAGGTACTTCTGGAAACCGATGTGGCTTCTTCGAGATACATGATACGGTATTATAATGACTTACCTCTCCGGCATGGATAGATGGACTGAGACCAATGTATCTCTTGTATATTACTTACTATGTTATTGTGATACCAGAGATTTCATGATGTGGGAATGAGTTATTCCCTGGGCAAAGTTTGCTACCTTATCGCTACCGATTTACGTCATCGAGTTGATTAGGTTCGATACCATGTATGGTTAGATACCAAATAAGCTTCCATATCTCACCCTCTTAGTCATTCATTTTAGGTTCTCATATTATGGAGTTGCATATGTGCATCATGTGAGAAAGTCATGTCATAACATCCATGCATTCATTAGATTCCAACATGAGAAGTACGAGATCGTTGTCACTTTAAATTGGCGCCCACTTAGTTATTATGAGGGCGACTTGGTAATGGATAGGTTGAGGTCTAAGAGATACTCTCCAAGGGTCGTTACGATGATCCACGCTTGTAGTGCCCAGCCTTTCTCGATAATCTGGATAGTTGGAAAGATTGCATGTGTTGCATGTATTTCCCAGATCAGGGATTATGCCACATCGTTAACGTAACCAACCTTGAGTCGTACCATCACATGGCGCCTCTTTTGTCCACCAAAAAGCCATCCCCTTCCGTCCCTAGTAGCCTCCATTCATTTGTGAGTGAGTTTTCCATTTTACATCCTCAGTTTGCACCGCACTTAGGCATGAGAGCGTAGAGAAGGTATTGGGGAACATAATTAACGTTGCAGGAAAGGCGGCACGCAACAACTATTCTTTATTCAATGGGAAGGTCTCCCTCCTGATGAAGCACTTGAGGAGCTCCGATGGCACGTCCAGCAGAGCATGTTAGGGGAATGATGGGGGACCATCCCACTTCAAAACCAAGTCAAACCAGATCATCAAGGGAGGTCTCACGCGCGAGACCCAGCCTTCGGAGTACCCATCCTAGTCAATGTGCCACAAAGGTTTGATGTTATCTTTCCGTATAGTTTACTTGTTTAGTAGGCCTTGTATGTCGACCACAAATGTGTTTATTTTTTTTTGTTACTTCCCGCATGTTTGGGGCCGCTCTATGGACCAACACATTTGTGCGTACATGAGCCCGAGTATGGGTAAGGTAGTAGGTATATCTCTTATTAGGCGGCCCTAATTGATTTTATTTGGGCTTTTCTTCTTTATTTCTAAGGGGGCGGCCCATATTTGCCCCTATAAAAGGTGGGGCCGCCCAGAGGAAGAGAAGAGAAGAAGAAACAACTGAAGAGAAGATTTTAAAATATTTATTTCTTTTTTTTGTTTGCTTAGAGTTTTCCTATATTACAAAAATGCCACCACAACTTCAGAAACTGCTCCCGCCGCTCCGGCCACCACCATCACTGGTATTTCCCTGATGCACGCTCTTCCCTAGCAGCCAGTGTTGTCACCTTGTGTGCGCTGTGCCCTACGGTCATGTGGGCTGCCGCATGCGGACCAGCGGGCAGAGGGCTGTCCCGGCCACACAAACGCCGCACCGTGGCGGATAGGAGAGGGCAAATTTGAATTTTGAAAGGATAAAAAGTGATCTACAAATGTGATTTTTTGGGATTCAAAGTGGGGAATGCTTGAGGATCTTGAGACACATAGGAATATGTTTTAGAGAGAGAAATAAATGTGTTTACAGAGAGAAAAGGTCAAAATGAGATGATAAAGAGAGAAGATGAAGAGATAGAGGGAGAAAATGAAGAACTAGTGTAGAGAGAGTTTAAGTGGGAATTCGAAGATGTAAATGAAAGAGATTTTTTAATAATTTTGAGGGGATGAACAAGGAATAGGGATGAAGTTTTATAGAGACAAAGAACCAATTTTAGAAAGAGAAAAGATGGAAATGAAGAGATGGAGAGAGAAAATGAAAAGAGAGTGTAGGAGTTTGAGATAGAATTTTAAGGTGCAAATGAAGACGATATTTTATGAAATTTGTAGGGGAGTAACGAGGGATGTGGATGAAGGTATGGAGAGAGAAATGACCTATTCAACAGAGATAAAGTTGGGGAAATGAGTATTTTGAGTGAAAAATTGATGGATTTTCAGATTAAATGGATGGATAATGATGGAAAAAATATAAACCTTGGTTCCTAAATCTTAAACCAAGTTCAGTGAGCCATCAATGCTTCCTCTAATGCCTGGATACTTATATTTCACCAAGATCAGGCACTTAGCAATGCAAGCAAGAGATGGGATTAAGAGAAAATTCAATAAACTTACATTACTCAGGTAGAACAAACTGCATTCTTGGAAATGCCTTGTCATGCTTGCCAGCCACTTGCTAGGACACATCTATAATGAGAGAAAATGAGGTAGAAAAATTGTACTTATACATTAGGAGAATTATGAAGATATCCCTATGGGCATTTTCTATTCTCTTTTCTTGCCATTTTGCCTCTTTTCTCCATTGGTTGAGAGCTTCCCCTTGTACTCTCTAGCTTCTTTCTTTGTAAGGCTTTTGAGAGCCCAATGGGCATGTCAGGTAGTGGCCCATATTATTCAGATTTCTTTTTTGAAGGTTCACAACTCCACTAAATCCTTTCAAGCCCCTTTGTCGAATAACTAAGCTCACAAAAGTTCTCCAACTCTTTAAGAGTTACCATCTTCTCATTCCTGAAAATTTTTGCACATGTGAAACTATAAAATACTCATCAGCAACAAATTTTGTTGACTTAAAAGAATTAGAATTTATAGCTAGCTCATAAATATTTAGTTAATTTGAGTTTTAACATAATCAAGTCTAAGTTAATCTTACCGAAAACATCAAAAATGTATTAAAATATACGTGAATTTATCATGTTTGTGCCAATTCAAAATATCTACAAGTCAAATGTGTCCACATGGAGGGAAGATAAAACTTAAAGGAAAATGATTAACGTTTAAGTTTGATGCAAGTTGGAACCTAAAATATACAAGGAAAATATGGCACATGGGAATAAGGAATTTGAACTTATTGCTGAATTCTTATTTAGTAGATTGTAAAATATGTTCAAGAACAAAAGCCAGCTGGAAGACCCAAATAATTAGGTTTGGAGCTTTTTGTATTGTACGCGTGTGAAAAGAATGTGTTTGTTCTCGAAAAGTGATAAACGTTTTCCAAGTGGGATAGTGATGTGAATCCATGTTCTGGGAAATGAAATTGCATATTTCATTTATGTTTAATGCATATAATTTTTTTCATGAATGCATGAAATGACTAAGTGAATATACAATATTAGAGACCATAAATATTTAAATGTGTTTCAAATATTCCTATTCGAGGGAACAATAATATGGAATTCAGAAGGAAATCAAAATATCCAGGTTGCATAACACTATCTCATTCCATGCGTGTAATCAGTGTAGGTGATCCCTCAGTGGTGGGTCCTCATAAGAGGAATGAGTTACCTGAATTTATCTTTATAGAATAAAGTTAAACAGAAAAACCAATCAGGTTGGTTCACATAACAATAGTGAAAGTGGTTATTACACCTGAGACACCAAAGATATCCATGTTTCTCGATGGTCGTATTCTGACTATGACTTGGAAGTTTATTTTCATGAAAATCCGAACCATCTTAGTTTAAGTATGGGTTGATTGGGTTGTCAAGGAGGGATCATGCACCTTTGGTGTGAGAGGAGACAGATCAAGGAAGATATTGTGATGAAGTCTTTGTCAAGTAATGGATTAGCAAAGAATATTTGTTCATCATTTCCCAACACATCATTCCTAATCAAGATGAACAATTAGGTTGTGACACTTGACCAATACGGAAGCCATTGTTCTGAAGAAGGAATAGCTTTAGTCGTCGTCAAATCTTCAAGCAGATAAAGGAATATACATTCAGGTAATTCACGACAAAAAAGGTTTTGCTATATCTTTTAGAGCACGAGGTGTAGTGTGGTACTCCAGGTTGGAACATAAACATTTGAATTGGGTTATATGTTTATAAATATATTTAATACTGTTGAACCATAAAAGTCTATTGGGCCATTGGAATGATTAACTATACTTATAAATTTTCCTAGAGGTTCATATGCAGTATTGTGTATTCAACATGTGAATAGATACTAAAAGTTTAGTCACTCGTTAAGTATAAATAGGAGAAAACCCACTCCCCCTTACGTTCCCTCCCATTTTGATTCAATCAAATGGCAAAAGGATAATGATATATCAATAGGGGGCTCATCAATATGAAAGAGGAGATCTTCTGTGATGTGTATTTAATGGATACATCTATTGGCTGAGAAATTAAACAACTCAACACAATTTTCTTTGGGAACCAATAATCATAGACCTGATGCAATGTGATTCATTCACTAGGTTCAAAATTATCTTTTCTTCTTCTATGAAAAATGTGTTGCATGTGATTCATGTCAATCATGGCCTTCTAACACAAGAATCTTTACACAATGAGCTTAAAGTGAAGAGATAAATTGCACATGCAATGCTCTTGAAACTCCAAACACATTAAAACTTCAGAATTCCCTACAGTTCAGATGTAGTTTTTAAATTAAACTTAGATGAATAGATTTACTTTATGTCGTTGTGAATTCAAGTTCAATCAATAATATTTATAAACCTTTTCCCATGAAAATTTTATCTCGGTAATGATGGGCGAGGATTGTCTTCAAAGGAATGGATTTAAGGCAAATAGCCTTTTTGAAGGGTGAATTCTAGAATGTGAGAAGAATTACGTAAAGTGTAAGAGATAGTTAATGGGTCAAGATAGTAATAATAATAGAGGTTGTAGTAATTTGAGAAGATGGGATGTGTATCATACTAGTAATGGATTGTTACCAAGTGAGTAGGAGTAGAGGATAGGGTAAAGGAAAAGGTGAACGGTGACGGCCAAACAAGATTAGAATTATGAATAAGTAGCTACTTTAGGGTTTACTAATTTAGGGTTTACCAGCTGAAGGTTAAATTGAGGAGGATGGGAAGACGAGACAGGGACAAAGCAATGGGATGAAATGTGATAATGGAGGTTGTGAATGAATATGAGAGTGAGGAATGAAATTGAGGTAGATAGGACTATAGGTTTTCTTAAATGAAAAGAGAGGGTGGAGACATGATGCGGTCATGAGAGCAAAGGTGACACATGAAGTGGATGATAGAGGATTATATATAGGGATGATAATGGATGAGGACGGATGTTGATGATATATGAGCGACCTAAATGTGTTGAAGAATTTCTTATGTAATGCAAGAGGCTAACCTTATATCCCTATGTTCCATTGGGATAAAGATGCATTCCCAATACTTATCAATCTCCCTCATTTTTGTTTACATTTTTCAAACACAAGTCATGTAATACGACGGACGAGGTTGGTGAGTCATGCTACGTCACAAAGGAACACTCACTAAATAAGATGATATTAAAGTGAAATGATGTGTATGGTTGAGAAAATTTAACGAGAAGCAAGTCTGAAGCTGAATGATGTTAGGTGTAGCCAATTGTCCACACGAGAGGGATCGTATCACGGTCAAGCTCCCAATGACCCACAACTTCAGTTCAAACAATCCGTCAAAACCGGGAACAAATTTCATCTGTATTCGTCCACACCGTCACTAGGAGCAACATCAGTCCAACACCAATTAAAAGACTAATCATATCACGTAATCGGTGGCTGTCTCTAAATTCGTATACAATTGCTCGAGGCAGATGAACAGCCACAACCGGCACTAAAAAAAGATAGTTAATGCTGTAAATTAATTGAGGAGAAGAGATAATGGGACCCGCCAACTATGATGCTCAGGTCGACGAGAATGGCGCGACCATGATGTTCCGCAATGCTGGAGTCGCGAGCTGGGCGGGCTTGTTTGTTGACTTCAGATAATACCATTGAGGCACGGAGTAGGCTGAGGACTGTAAATCTGGATACTCGGTCGTGCTGACCGTCCTTGGACAAATGTTGTAGGATTCAATGCCCCCGACACAGATTTAAGCTTTGAGGGTGAATAGCTCCATCACAGTTGAAGGTGCGGTGACGATCAGTTCGGATTGAGGCAGACTTGTTTGTGATCGACAACATGGGAAGATTCGTGGAACGTGGAAATACTCTTCTAAACAATGGAGCGAGTTGCCAGAACAACAGACAAAGATGGATGAAAAGATAGGTTGCAAGGTGATCGTTTCACCTTGTTGCTCCTCATTCCCAAATGATATGGTGTGTGTCGGGAAAATTGCGCAGCAGTAAGAAATAGTGAGGAATGAACCAAATGTTCTAGACTGCTAGAGAATGATCACATTGAGGAGTGTTCCCAAATGATTGATCAAGGAGGGAACCATCAAGGAAGATTCGTAGTGAAAATTCTTGGTCGATTGACGGCAAGGAGGGGATGAACCAGACTGGTCGTGAGGGGAAGCACAAGCAGCCAGTCGATTGTGAAAGAACAAGATGGAAGAGTAAAATTGTTCCAAGTGAGACCGTAGAAAATCCTCAGACAACAGCAACACCCACTTGATTTTCATGGAAGCAGGACCCGTCAATCACACGTGGAATATCAGATGTTCGGGGGAACCATCACCATTGAATGTTATTCAAAGCAACCAACGTTCTGGTTTTGGATAAGAATTATTGGAGCTTGGAGAAGCCAGCGATAAGGCCAGTAATCTTCAGCAATTTTACTTCCCAATCAGATCTCTGAGATACAACGGGAAGATCGACAAGGTTTTCAAAACAAACACCAGCTTTCTGAAAGGACAAAATAACTGCCAACTCAACGAAACAGATCTGGGTCTTTTTTTGAAAGAAGACAACCCCGCCTTCCACATTCAACCTCCACTCTCTTCTTATAGAAGAGCTGGTGAAGCATATTGGGAACAGTTATGGAAGTCCTTGTAGCTCCTTTCAAGGGGAAGCATATTGGCTTCTCCCTAAAAGGGTCCTTTAGGGGGTAAAAAGTCAAATGGACTCCCCCCGTAAAGATACAAAGTGAATCAATAAGACAAACACATAAACATCATTCATGGGGAGGCCTGAACACATACAGGGGAGCCTTAATAACATAATAGCTGTATGTATATCCTCATAGAATTTAAATGTTTTTTAATTATTAATTGAGAATTTATCATGCTATCACTCTAATTAACTAAATATTTATGCACTAGCTATAAATTCTAACTTGTGCACATTATGGTTATTTTTTACTAAAGTCCTTGACTTCTTTGAAGTCATACAATTGTAGTACTGATGAGTATTTAATATTTTCACGTGCAGAAATTTACAGGAATGAGAAGATGGTAACTCTTAAAGAGCTGGAGAATTTGTGTGAGCTTAGTGATTCTACAAACAGGCTTGAAAGGATTTAGTGGAGTTGTGGGCCTTCAAAAGAGAAATCTGAGGAAGACGGGCCATTACCTAACCTGTCCAGTGGGCTCTCAAAAGCCTCATAAAGAAAGAAGCTAAAGATTAAAAGGGGAAGCTCACAACCAATAGATAAAAAGAAACAAAATGGCAAGAAACGATAATAGAAAATGGCCAAAGGGTATTTTAGTAAGGATCCTCATTTTCCCTCATTCTGGATGTGCTCTAGGAAGTGGCTAGCCAGCAGGACAAGGCGTTTTTCAGAATCCATGTTGTTCAACCTGTTTAATGTAATTTAATGAAGTTTTCTCACAATCCCATATCTTGTTTGGATTCTAAAATGCTTGATCCTGGTGAAATATAAGGATCCATAGTTGAGAGGAAGCATTGAGGGCTCATTGAACGTGTTGTTGAGGCTTTAGAATCTTAGATTTCTACTTTCTCCATCAGTTCCCATCCAATTACCCTTAAAATCCATCGCTTTCCCACTCTAAACACTCATTTCTCTACGTTCACTCTTTAGAATAGGTTTTTATCTCTATAGAACTTCATCTATATCCCTAGTTACTCCCCTAAAAGTTTCATAAAATATCTTCTTCACTTGTACATTCACATTCTATCTCAAACTGCATCTACACTCTCTCGTCATTTCTCTCTATGTCTCCTCATTTCAGTCTTCTCTCTCTCTAGAATTGGTTATTCCTCTCTCAAGACCTTCATCTGCACCCCTAGTTCATGCCCTCAAAATTCATAAAACTTCTTCATTTGCATTTTCAAATTTCCTCTCAAACTCTTTCTACACCATCTCTTCATTCTCTCTCTTTATCCTCTCATTTCAACATTTTCTCTCTGAACACACATTTATTTCTCCCTCAAAAATATCTCCTTACCTCTCTCTAAATCTTCAAGCATTCCCTGCTTTGAATCCCAAAAAAATTGCATAAAAATATCACTTTTATCATTTCAAAAAAAAAATCCCTCTTCTATCCGCCACCGTGCGCTACCGTGCAGTGCTTGTATGGCACGAACAGCCATCAGCCCACCAGTACGCGTGCGGGCAGTGCATGCAACCATAGGACTTACCCAAAGCGGCTAAGTCCTGACCATTGGGTCAGGCCCAATAAGGTTTAAGCCCATTTGTCTAAGTACTCACTTAGCTAAAATTAGGCTGAACCTTAGTGGGTTGACCAACTAAGCCCAGCCCTTCACCGGCCACTCAAGGCCCACAGGCCCATCTGGTCTGCCCCCACCACCGCTGCTCCGCCACTGTCATCACCGTCGTCGCTCTGTCGCCGCCGTCACTACCGCTCCGCCACCACAGCCGTTGTCGCTTTCCCCGCCGTGGCCATCGCTGTCGTTGCCACCTGCGGCGATTGCTAGAGCAGGTAAGTTTTATATTTTTAGTATTTAAATATTATTAAAATAAGTAAAAAAATCACGAAAATAGGAAAAACTGTTTTCTGCATAAACAATTCCAAACACATTAGGAAACATCCAGAAATTCATATAATCAAGTTAGGGTGTTTTTAACTTTTAAAAAATCTCTAACTCTCACTTTTAATATTTGTGATGAAAATTAAACTCCAGAAAAATATAAAAATATTTATTTTTGAATTTTTTGGTGAGAAAAATTAGTGTTTTGTGTTATCTTTGTATTTCAGCTTTCATTTAAATCATGGGAAATTATATAAAATACTTAAAATCAAGAAAAATCTCAGAAATTTTATTGTTCACTTTTAAAAATCATTTTCTTTATCCCAAGCTTGGGACAAAATCTGAAATTTAATTTCTGCCTCTCTATGGATTGACCCCTTACTTTTCCTATATTAATTATAGTGTATTTAAGCGGAAAAGTTTCATAAAAATTGTTGTTTAATTCTGAATCAAAACAATGACATAAAACCCCAAAAATTAGACTTATCAACCCCTTGAAAGAACGAGGGAAGAAAAAAAATGGAGAATATAGTAAAATAAATAGTTATGTAAGAAAGAATAGACGGAAAAGGAACTCAACGTGAGACCTAATACCAGTAATGTAGATTCTTCGCGTCGGTGAAAACTACACTGGGTGGTTGATGACGAGACTGCGTGTGCCCTTTCGGATGATCCTGCATCAACAAGAGACACCAAAACCAGCCTTTGTGGACCTTAAACACTTCCATTTCTTTGAATCTGCCCCTCTGGGTGAAAGTGAGATTAAAGATATTTTTTACATGAAGGATAAAACTATCTCTAAAATATAGCACAATTGAAGTTATAGATTCTTCCATATCTAGCATGGAAGTATAATGATTCCTAGTCATGAATTTAATCAAAATATTTATCTCTCATACTTGTCAGCACCATCATGCAGTTATGTTAGGGTTTAATCTGATTGTTGCATTAAATCCAAACATTGGCCCAGAGTTTCCCACTCATCCTTGATCAAAGGCTATTATTGCACAATGTGTTATTCATGGAAAAAACAAGGTTAACTTTTTATTATTTAAAACACATCCATTGATAAGTGTGCCACGTCTGACGTGGAGTGTCAGCGTGCGCCCTTTAAAATCCAAGGGCAGGATGACATATGCCTGCCAGATGTACACATGGCCCCAAGTGTCTCATGACACATGAGCACAACCGCCATATTTTACCGTTTAAAAATAAAAAGAATCATTATTTTAAGTCCTTGAGCCTTAGTCTATGCACAACATTTACTGAAAAAAACGCATCATTTTCTTGATAGGTCAACATCATATTGCATTAAAAAAACTGTGAAAAGAAATTCTTAATCATTAATGCCACAATAGTTAGGACATAAAACATTATGGCATCACTAATCTCAATGCCATAATAGTTTTTATTAATGATTGGCTGACACCGATGATTAACAGAGTTTGATGATTGATTGTTGCCAATCATTAATGCTAATCATTGGTTGGCCACTGTTCGGCGAATCGAACGACAGCCCATGGCATTGCATGAATAAAAAGGTTTTGAAATATTCCAACATTCATAATAAATTAAACCATATATTTATGAATATAATATCTGAAATTGATTTATCATTACTTAGTAGATACTCCTTTTTGCATTGTGCCTTGCTCACTTTATCAAGTTATGACTAAATATTCAAGGTCAGTGTAAATAGTTTCGATTAATTTCACTTATAGTTAATAATAAAACATGTATTATAATATTTAATTTAAATATATAGTATCATACAATGAATATTAAATTTGAAATATATATGTAAAATAATAGTAATACTTGTCAATATATCATGTTTTGTAGTTTTTAAAGAGTATTCTTGTATCAAAATTGTCAATAAATCAATACTTAATAGATGAATATATTCTTAGATTTAATAACAGAACTGAATATGTTTAAAGTGTTTTATCATGATTTATTCTCATTATACCCTGTTCTAAAAATATCATGTATAAACTAAAGCAAGTAATACATTCAAGCATTCATTCGGAAAAGGTGTCATTTGGGCACTCCAATTGGAAGCACCATATTACGTAATGTATCATGGATTGGGTCTTTGTATTAATTTATCTTTACATGTAGTTTCACCAAAATTATTCACAAATTAAAATTACAAAGATGGCATCACCAATTCTGAGCATCTGCGTCAACATGTGACAACACATAAGGAAAGATATCAAAATCACAATACCGATGAAATTCCAGACACCACAAAACATTGTATAAAATTTGAAAAAAAAGACCCAATGACGGCATTTCACGTCACATATTCACTTGCGACACATAGATGTTTGACTATGGTTTTTATTATGCGTGCATACGAACATCATGATGTGATAATTTACCATTAAATTTGGAAAACAAGTTATGGAGCCCTTCCATAAATATTTTATCATTCTGAGGAGGCTGAACCAAAACTATATAGTGGCACTAAAAAGGGTTAAAGATATAATTAAGGGACCTGAATTATCCAATTCGAAAATGTAAGTTATAAAATTTAGAATAATTCAAGATATCATTACTCTTTTTATCCTTAACCCTGCCATCTCTTAATATATAGAAAATTAATCATATAAGTTGGGTTTTCAGGTCCAAACCGGAATAAGTATTTTTTATTAAAAAAATCATTATCTATAAGCACAAATAGTTTGATCAATATATATTAGTATACAACTATTACAATACATATTATTATTTTAGTGGAGAAATTAATTTAAGGACATAAGAAATTTGGATCAGTGATGTCGAAAATACTAATCATTGTGTCCTGAAAATATGAGCCTTCATTGTTTATCATATTGATAGTGTGAAAACTTTTGGATCTGATTTTTAAAGCTCAATTATGCTAATATTAATTACTAAGCCACAATAATACGTAATAATTTATATTGAATGGATGATATATATTGAGATGGCATGTACATAATCCTATGGTATAAAAATGTTATGAGAATGATCATTCATTTATAACAGAATCATAATTGATTTATTGATTTAATAGAAAACATTGTTGATTATTTCCAGTGATCTTTCAACATTTTCTTCACCATGAAGTTCAAGCATATGTCCAAGTTCATTTTCTAGTCATTATTTTAAAATATATCGTCATTTGGTATTTCAGGGAACTGATTAAAAAAGGAGTAAGGAAAGGAATATAGAAAGAGAAAATAAGGGGCACTTCACTTGAAGCATACCAGCAATGGATAGCAATCTACATGTAGGTGTCAATAAATGACCGTCAACAGCGCCCAATAACCCCAATGCTCAATGCAGCAATGATCGTACTTAAGCAGCCATGACTATTGAGTGCTGATGCTGGAGTAGGTATGGTGGCACCGGAGGAACTCAATAGGCCCAATAGGCCCACAACATGCACATCAATGGTATACAGAGTCCAGGTGCACAAAGGATAGGTCTATTTTAAATTCAAATATACCAAAAGTTTGAGATTTATAAATGATTTTACATTTCTTTTTTTCTCATATAGAATTCTTATTTTGTCTTTTTCTTTAAGTGTAGCATGAACTGAAGGGAAAAGGATGTTGTGATGGCCCATTGGCTAAAGTCAAATAATGACTCACAAGAAAAGACCAGGTTTAAATCTGATCCAAACTGAAGCCTACACCATAAAGGGCCAACTTTTAAGTATCTGTGTAATTATTACGGTAAGACATTGTTGATTTTGATTTTCCTAGGCCGTTGAGATGCACACAGGGGTTTGTTGACTTGAGGATTTTTATTCAGTCATAAACACTAATGAGGAAGGCAAACACTTGGATAACACTCTAAATTTGGTCTTCATTTCATGTTATTAGCGCAATTTTGTGCATTTAAAGAGCTTAAAATGGAGTTGTTATCATATATTTACATGTAATTAATGTTTTCAAGTGATTTTTGATTTTTCCTTAATTTTCTGTTAATTTGATGAATTTTTATGGGACTTATTTAAGGTTTAAATAAATATTTATAAACAAAAATGGCAAGTTTAAAATTTATAGTCACGTCAAATTAGTTTGGAGATGAATTACTGATTTTTCTAGAATTTTCTACAATTTTCTAGAATTTCTTAGTATTTTATTGGATTTTTATGGGATTTATTTGAGGAAGAAATTATTTTTTAAAGAGCAAAAGGATATTTTTAAAATATTTTTTAAAGAGCAAAAATGAGTTTTACAGTAATTTACAAACTTTCATGGGCTTTTCGTAAATGCGTGTTGCAGTTATACCCCTAAAAACAGCTCTCCTCGTTTCAGCAGGGGCATATATCCAATTATGAAAAAGTTGCCAAAATTAAACTGAAAATTGCCTTGGTATTTTTGTGATTTCAGGAAAGATTTGGAGGAGAGAGAGTGCAGAAGGGCATATACACAATTCTTTTTTGGGCTGCATCAAGCAACAAATTCACATTTTAAAAAGGACTTAAGTGCAAAACCAGAAGAGTGGTTTTCATGTGACCCACGTGGGGGTAAGTTCACCACTTGATGAGTGGGGCCACCGGGCGGTAAGTTCATCGCCCGAGGGGCGCATACAGTACGCACACACAAGAGGTGATGTGGCGGTTGTTAATTCGCCCACTCTGCAAAAAACACATTCGTAAGTGCATTTTATATGTACGATGCTTATTTTTCTTGGTATTGTCTCTTTGATTTTATTTTTGCCACGGGGTACGTGGCGCTCACAGATTTAATCCAACGTCTACATTTCAAATTGCACCAACCAATCAGTGGTCGACACATCATGGCATGTTAAAGAAAATTAAAATTAAATAAATGCAAATTGATCCAATGGCTATGATTGGTCAATTTTCTTTTATTAATAACTTTTGGTCTTGAAATCTGATTGAGATGATTTGTTTATGGATTTTCTTGTCGTGTCCTCCTCTTTCTATCTGTATCGTTGGATTATTCAGATCAAGACTACATTGATATATAAAAATTAAATACTAAATGGGGATAAAATGGTAATTTTTATCTTGCAATGTAGGTATAAAAGCTGAATTTCGAGAGGAGGAACTCATTCTGGATGGTGTTCTATCACAACTGCAAGACAGAGAGGAACTCCAGCTTGGATCAATCTCTTTGGTACCTTTTTGCTCTTTGTATTTGAATTTTTAGTGTACTTAGGATGATGTTTTAGTTAATTTTTTTCTTCTTTCTTCTTGATCTTGGTCTGAACTTCTAAACTGCTAGACTTGAGCAAAATGAACAAGCCCTTATTGAGATTGAGAGGAGAGATTGAGGGATTTACTTAGCTATTCCAAGTGCACATTAAAAAAGTAATAAAAAAAACTTCAATTTCTAGGAGATTAAATTTCCCTTTTTATTATCTAATAGTGTAGTTATTTCTGAATTATTACACCTAAAAACCAAGCAAACCAAAATTAAATTTGGTTCTGAATCCCTCTAATTGATTACTTTGATCCTTTAAATTGGACCAAATAATTCAATTTAGAACCCATATTTATTCTATTCCTCTCATCTCTCATACATCCCTTTCTAAATTCCTCATTTAATTAGGGTGATTTAATCTGCACTGAAGATTAAATTAACTTTAATTCTTATCAAATTATTCAAGTAGATCATCAATTGAATTAACTTTCTAGCTTCCCTTGGACAATACCCTTTACTTATCACTACACATCTTAAGTAGGGTTTTTATAAATTTTATTGTATAAGCTAAATTGACAACAACAAGGGATTAAATTTGGTAAAATTGAACACTATTTTTGGCTTATCACGCTTATAGAGACAGGACTGACTAGGTCAAGGGGGCACTGAATGAAAAAGAGTACACATATGTGATTTAATTGCGACTGTTAGCTTTCCCATTTAGAGAAATTGATACACAAGGGTAATGCATCTTTATCCACCCTTGATCTTTATCGATTTGGCCAAATGGTATATTTTGGTGCCAGGAGTACTACGGGAGATAATCCAACGACACTGAGAAGAGCAGTGTAAATGGATATTCTCCATAAACAGCCAATGAATATCCTTTCTCAACCTCAAAAATATTTTTCTCTAATCTCAGGTTGTCTTATGGTTCAAGAAAAAAGAAATCCTGGAAGACCTTTGGTGAAATTTCGACACATGGAGGAGGGCTGTGAAAGCTTCCAATTAGCTCAAATATCTCCAGGAAGATCAAGAAATTCTCTAGAGTCTTCAACATCCTTCCTGCTGATAACACAAAGTTATAAGGCTACTAAGATAAAATTTACATGTTTTTGTATTAAAATTAACTATATATGGGTGTTCCCAAGACTAAACTAATAAGGGAATGATTAACTCCAATGACTTTATTTTTTTTCCATAAGGTAACGTGGACTATAGAAAAGTTTTAGATAAAGGAGAGTGCAATGGCAGAGAAAATAAATCATTTTTTCATGCATACCTAAGATAAGAAGTAAGAAAAGGGGACATGTGCCACTCAATGGGCACATAAATAATAAAAAACATGTCATTTGAAACTCATATTTCTTTTATAAATGATGAGTATGATGTGCATCAGGGTGCCATTAAACATCAGGAGAAATGTGGTGACATGGCATGTGATGATGTGTTGGAATGTCACACATTCATTATTGTGCTAATCTACCATTTGAAGATTCATGACACGGGTTGCCCTCAGAGTGGCTGATTGTGGAGGATGAGGAAAATATGTTAATATTTGAAAGGGTAATATCATGGGATTCTAAAAACTGCCACATGAGACAATGAAGCAATGACTGCGCTCATGAGGAGAGATCGTATCTAATCAAATGAATGAGCATCTCAGGGTGAGGATATTTCTAAAATCATCATTGATCTTTCAACGTACCTTTGAGATCATGGTAATTGCAAGAGATTGATCTTCGAGATCCATCAAGATTGTTCTTGATTCCATGGGTGTTTCAGGAGAGGCAATAAACAACAGTGGGAGCTTAGCTACAATCATAAATTACCATGATCATGTGCAAACATGAGGATCTTGGATAAAAATCCTCACTTTACATTTTTTTAATTTTTCCCTCATCATCATTAGCTTATATCCATATTATCATCACCATCATGTTACATATTTCCAGTTTCCACCACATCTTATGTCTTTCACATCGTTGTGTCTTCATCGTCTTACTATCATCGGTCTATCACCATATATTACTTATTTATCTATTTATCTTTCTACCTCAATGTTATCACTTTATTTTCTGTCTTAATTTCTCTTATTATACCACTGACATCACTAGATCCTATCAAATATAATTTATATTAATCATTTGAATCATATAACCTCCCTGTATTGCATTTTCCTCGTCGCACTCCTGTATTTTATACGTATCTCCCTTCATCTTGTTAATCAGTATTAAAAACATAAATGGTTTTTTTATACCATGTGGATATGATCCATACCCATCACTTTCTAGATTCATTTGTATCTTTTTTTTTAGAGTTCTATCTCCTACTAATCCTATTTTTAAGAGTGCAACCATATATATAAAATTGTAAGAGATAACAAGGGAAGGTAGATTCTGATTTTTCTCCGATGGCCCTCTTTAAATAACTTAAAGGTTATGAATCATGCACTAAAATTAGCTCACCTACTAACGAGGGTTACAAGTTTAAAATCAGTCCTCTTATGGCTGAATGTTTCCCTAACTTCCACATTTTTCTGACTAAAAGCTACTTAAATATTTTGAAAACTTTTTATATAAAATTTCCCTTTTGCAATTTTACAAAGGAGGTTATAAAAATACGGTTATTCCTTCCAATCAAAGGGATAAATCCATAAAATTTTTCAGATAGTTTTGGAGAAAATTCATATCGAAGAGGAATATGATAAAACCCTAACTGAAGAATATCAAAATTTAAATGAAAATAATTTGAAATGGTAACATCATGAAGTAGAAGATTGGGAAATTATTCAAAACTTTAGAAAAGCTTAAGAGACATGAAAATTCTTCAAAATAGTATGCATAACATTTAGATGAGGCACTTGGAACTTTAGAAACTTAAGCCGAAAATGATGCTTATTATGCCGCTTGTAATGGTAATCGAAGTATTGAAAAATCTAAGTAAGATAGGATGATCAATGTAAGTGCAATAAAACCCAACTTATTAAAGTAATAATCAGTATAATTAGAATCTGATTTAACTACACGTGTGGGTAGTTAAAAATTACTCAATTCATCTCATCCTTCTCAAATAGATTTATCCCTTTGCAATCATCGTTATAATGCTAATCATACGCAAGTGGATGTCCTTTCCATAAGCATGTTATTATAGCCGTCGATAGGTCCAAGATGAATAGACCTTTACGACAAATTCCTTTGAATACTGTACATAGAGAGTAACGTAGGAAAAAATGCCAAGACATTCATATAAAAACACTTTTTAGTTTCATCAGCAAAACCTAATAAATTTCCATCCATGGGAAACCCAGAATAATTTGCAGCAAGGTACTAACCCTTTAAATGATCAGTTTAACATGATTGTGGCCGGAAAGAAGAAAAATATGGAGTAAATGCAAACTAAAATGATGGAAACACTCGTATAATTCAATAAGTGAATGGAACAGAAGGGATAAGGGAATAATGCAAAAGTGACCAAAAAAAGGTAAACTGTTGAAAAATAGATACCCCATCGAATCAGAAATCAGCTTAAATTAATCCTAGGACTTTACATTTAGTTCAAAGTCATAATTTATCTTAAAATAATCATGGACCGAAGCACAAAATTTCTACATTAAAGAAAGGGGAAATGTTACATAATATTTTGAAGTTGAAAAATCAGACGAAACAAGGCTTCCTCTAAAAAGATAGATGAACGTAATAAGTTAGAGACTAATCCTGGGTTGTTCCATCAATTCCATTCCTCCATGTTTTGAAATTTTTAGAAGTTAAATTGAATGCTCATGAAGAAAGTCTTATCTAAATTTAAAGCAAATATTACAATCCCATTGACTAAAATATTTTTTTGACTGTCTTCTCATCATATTATGTCATATACTGATTTCTCAAAGCATCTATGCACGTCTGGTAAACAAATATATAAATTATATGAAAATTTTAGTTATCTTTCACAAGATCGTCCCAAAAAAAAGGTAGGGATCCATAAGCTCCCCAAATCAAGTGTGAGATAGCTAGAATGTTTTTTCTGATTGATTACTTAATTGATCATAAATTTTTAATTTTTTAAAAGCTAAAAAAATGCAATTCAAGTTTGCAGATTAAAAATCTATATTTTAAGAACCTTAATTTGCCGATGGCTATATTAGGCAACATTATTGATTATTGAAAGTGATGGAAATATATGTGGCTGGCAAGCAATTCACAAATTCCATATCTCGTTCCATGATCATCAATAGAACATATTAATTAGAGTGCGCATGTGACGCTTATAATAAAGTCCATGAATACATAAGTGAATTTAGTGAATTCTTATGAGATCATAATACAGATATCACTAGACTTTAAGTATATGTCATAAATATTCATGTTCAAAGGATATTCAAGAAGAACATCAAAGTATACGGATAAAATATCACTACCTAGTGTCACTCATACGATAGGAATGGCTAGTGCCATAGCCATTAGTGTGTCGACACTAAGGATAGATAGTGGGTACTCTTTAGTAGAAAGAGTTCACTAAATTGATCTGTACAAATCCCTAAGTCATGGTATGATACCAAACTATCAATCAGGTTGATTCACATCATGATTGTGTAAATGGCCCTTAAATCTAAGACACCAAAAATGTCTTGTGGACGAAGAGTTGAACTTTGTGCATGACCTGCGAGTCCTTGATCATGAGATTCCAAACAGTCTTAATTTGGGTGCATCCAGAAGGTCATCAAGATGATTGAGTAGTTATGATGGGATCGCTCACCCTAGTTATGAGAGGTGACAGCTCAAGGAAGATGATGTGGTGAAGTCCTTGGCCAAAGTAGTGAAATATTGGAGAGGAGTTCTTTAAAGATTTCCAAATTCATTAGTACTAACTAAGATGATCGATTAGGCTTTGACAATTGATTATACCCTAAGTCGTCCTCGGAGTGTCAAGTAGATGAGGGAGTATACATACATGGTAAGTGATGAGGAACAGTTTCCATTACTGTGTCGATACATATTTCGTTGTATCTTCTAGGGCACGAGGTGTAGCTTGGCACCTCACATGTTTGAGTCTCAATCTAAAGATTAGGTTAAATTGATCAACGATTAATTAATATATATGATATAGTTAATTAATTTGGAAGGCCAATAAAGGTTATCGGGCCACTAGAGTTGTTAACAAAATTGATACATGGGCCTAGAGGTCACATGCAAATGATCCTTGGACATTAGAATATATACTTAAATTTGGAGGGTTTGTATAAAAAATAAAAATTTATTATAAATAGGGGAAGGCCTTGAGCGAAATTCACTGAGGTCAGATTTTTTTGAGGAAATTCCCCCTTCTTCTCCCTTCTGCCCATGGCTCCTCTGCATTTCAGATGCGATCGAGATGATATAATGACATCGATGAAGGTTTAATGGAGCTCGTCAAGGTGGAGGAGGAGATTCACCGTGCAAAGGATCACATGGATACATCTAGATGCTTCATACATGGGCAGCTCAACTTGTCTCACTTGAGGATCTAAGAAATCAGAAATGCAATCATACATGGGTTCTTCATTCCATGTTTTATTGATGTTGTTACAATTCATTAAAGTCTTTCGTTGCATATCATTTCAAGTATTTATCCATATCAAGGCCTCAATAACCCAACATAAAGATGTTAAAGTAGAATATTGTTTATTCATTCTTCATTTCAGTATAGCTGATATGAATGCAACATGGAATTTTAGAAATTCTCCTATAATTTTAGGTGGACCCATCTTGGCTATAGCTAGAGAAAACACATATGGGAAAATGGAACAATAGAACTTATATTTGAAAGTTAAAAGGTTGATATTGACATATATACATATATATCCAAAAAAAATTTAAAGATGTATGTTTCATTGATTATTTTGAGAATGTTTATCACATTTAATGATGCACATCATCTCAAGAACTTCCTCCTAACTTGACACGTACGGAGAATGATGTTTACACTCATGAGGCAAAAGGTTACTTTCAACCATTACCATCAAGATTCAAATATGCACTTTATTAGAGTAAATAATGATTTTATGGTTACCATTTCTTCATCTTTATCAATGTGCCAGGATAATATAACTTGATATACTTAGCAACAATTAATGCATACACGTGTTTTCATAACTGTTTTTATTATAAAATGCAAAACCTACAAGATAATGACAAAGTAAATTGAATCCTATGATGCATGAATTAGAAGAAAACATAATAATACACCCTCCTCCATTTCTATTGATACACATAACTAAGTATTAATTCTGCTCAAATTATCCCTCTTATCATCTAGTCTCTTCTTTCTCTTTTACATCTCTTATATTTCATTAAAAATTATAAATACCTTTTTTATTATCTATCCAAATCCTTATTTATCTTACCATATTATCATCAGTTCTTCTCTCAACACCTACAACTTACCTATATCTTAAAAGCCATACAAAAAATATTTCATCTCTTTTGAAAAGATTAAGATTATTCTTTCCTCTTCTATCTTTATGTACTAATTAACCTTAATAATTACAATAAAATAACCTATTTAATCTCACTATATTATTATTTTAGATAAATACATCATTAAAAAATCTTATTTTCCTATTATCATCTTATTCCATTTTTTATAACTCAAACAGTAGTTCTATCTCCAAGTATTACAGAGACAAACTTACTGACCACAAGGCATCTGAAATGAGTTGAAAAAATGAATATTTTAATTAAAGTGACATATAATAAAATTGACATATAATTATAGAAATCAGTATACTTTCATCACCAATCATATTTATGGGTTTTTTAAACAACATTACTTGATTACTTTCGGATTACAATACCTTGGGATAGGTGACATTTCTCCATTTCAGCTTATATTCGTCATATTTTTCCTCCACCCCTAAAATTTATAATAATATATTTCTAATGTTAAGTTAACCAAAGATCAATTAGCCTTTATCATTTTTTTCTAAATAATTTTTTTTTTATGATCATGACTTTGAATACATGGAATGTGATTGGAAAATGTCTAAGTAGTTTTGTGGTAGTTTGATCTAAACCCAATATTGGTGACATGTATACTCCCAATCCAAGTGCACTGTATGTTGATTCAAAGCTCTCTTAAAAAAGTAAAGCTCTTATACCCATATATTGGGCATCTTAGGAAGTTAACTAATGAGTCTTCTAATCTGGTTAACCATACTTTTACTCATGGTATAAGTCTACCACTTAATTTTTACCATGTATTATTTAACGTTATTTCAGATTTATATATTTCACATTTTAACTCATATTTTAATGTTTTTGTCTACTAATTTATGATCGTGCTCATCTAATTTTGGTGTATCTTAGTGAATGTTATTCTATGTTTATCCTACATTGGTAAACCATAGTTTTGGTTAAAAAAAGTCATTTTAAGCCTCTAATTTATGCAACAATATTTACAATTTTTTATAAAGAGAGACTAAATTGAAAGACTTAATTGAAATTGAATCCACAAGGAGCAGGTAATGAGAGACTAATTTCAAATTCAACTAAATTTTAATATAATATTCTTATTTTATTCTATACTTTTGTTCAGGGTTTTAAACTAAAGAAAAATCAAACATATGAAGAAAAACTAGTCAAACCTATTTTAAAATAAATGAAATAAATATGTAATTTACTTTAACGAGTTATAATAAGTTATTATGTTTTGAAATACTTTCTATAGTTTTTAAGGGTCAGGAATAAATTTTATGAAAAATTAGAACTTTTGGCCACCCAACCTGCAGTGAAATCTATGGCTGGCTGTGCTGGTTTGTGCTCAAGTTTCTGATGGTGGCATGCCTTCAGGCAGCATAACAGGGCACAAATAGGTATTGAATGAAAACTGATGTAACATTCACTATGTGATGCATTTTTTAGTATTGTTTGACGAGTTGGAAAGCTTGATGTCTATACTATCAAATGAATTGATCCAGAGAAAAAGGTGACAAAATTCAAATTAAACATTCAAGAGATCAAATAAAACTTGTTTCACATCCCCCAAGTGCCAAGTGGTGTCGTTTCTCCAAGAATCTTGTTCACACTTTGACCCTCTCAAACACTATTGTAGAAGAATAATGGATGAAATAAATCAGATGCACCTGCAAAAATAAGTTAGGAGCATAAATCCAAAATGTGCCAAAACTCTCCCAGCTATAAGATTAAATTCCAATGGGTTTGGAGGGCTAGGATTAATTGATTTTTATCCTTTATCCCTGTTTCCTCCTTTCCAGGTTCGTCAACAGACCTTTCAAATTCAATTTGTGGGTAAGTTCCACAATTCTTGCAATAAGTTGAGCCAGTTCTACAAGAGGGTTTGAATGGGCTTCAAGAGTGGGCTTGGGTTTCTTATTTCCTCTCATTTTTATCCTAAATTGCTATTTTTATTTGCACATGTCGTGTATTTCAAATAAAACTCCAAAAAAAGTGAGAAATCACTTTGACTCTAAGAGGTCCCTTGGGGTAAGTCTAATAAATAAATAAAATAGGTCTTATAAAAATAAAACATAAAATTTTCATTTTATCCTTGTTTAAAAAAAGCCCTATTTGTGGGCCTGAGTAAGTGGGCCCCAGCCCACTTACTAATCTCTCACTCCATTTTTTATCGTGCACGTAGTCACATCGCCCTAACACACTCTCTTCACATGGTATCAGAGATAACGGAAACGCCACTGTCATCGTTTCCCTTCGCATTCCTCCAGCGATTCATCGGTGACATTCTCTCTAGATCCCCTGGTGGCATTGTCGCCGAGCATCCATCAACGACATTTTATCCGAATCACCGAGCGTTCTCCTCGCCGTGATTTTGGCATTCATGCCTTTCTTGGTTTTCTCCAGATCGGGGGGTTTTTGGTGTTCTCCGGATCCCATTTGTGGCATTCTCCTCGAGATCCCTATAACTCTCGGCTTTTCTGGCATTCTCCGGAGATCCCTGTAACTCCACGATTCTGTAACTCCCGGCGTTCTTGGCATTCTCCAGATCCCTACGCCTCCTACTCCATATGCGTCCTCCATGCGACGGCGTTCTCGTTGGAGATTTTGCTGGAGATCCTGCCTAGCGTCCTCCATGTAGCAACATTCTTGGGGAGGTCCTTGTTGCCTTTCTTGCATTCTAGACAGAGATCCCTAAGCCTCCTCCACCGGCGGGCATCCTCCACGACCCCCATCCTCGACACGATGGGGATCTATGCATCCTCTAGCGCCCTCCATGATCGACCTTCTTATTCTTTCCGGCAGGTCCTCCGACAATGTCATGTGGCATCCTGTGGTGCTCCACCGTTCTTTCTGGCATCTATTCAGGGTTGGTACTCTTTCAGCATCCTCTGATACCTTCAGCCATCGCTCGTGGCTCCACTATCTCTCCAATCAAGCACCACCACACCCTCTTCTCAACACAGCTCCTCTCAACGTGATCTAGGACTGCTCGATCATCCGACCCATTGAACTAGCGTCCCTTGCCACCAGTATTTCCAAAGGTGGGTATAGACAAGACGATTGAATCCAATTCCCTTGCAGGGATTATATCTCTGCTCAAATAAGCTTCTACGAGACACCCCATCAATGTGCAACTTACTCGGGCAGCGTACATCTTCAAGGGGAAGAATTATGGGTCATGGGCATCAGGCATCCAGCATTTTCTGATGTCCCACAACTTGAGTCATCATTTGACTATGGTGTTGCCCAATCCAATGTCGCCGGAATATGCTGCGTGGAATTCATTGGATTCAGCTATTTTATAATGGATGCTTTAGAGCGTCAAGTAGCCAATCACTAAACCTGTGGCCCAAATCAAGCCCGCTAAACGACTCAAGCCAACACTATAAAATATGTACGCAAATCGAAGTAACTTTAGTCGCTCGATGGAGATCTTTGAAGCACTGTTATCGTGCAAGCAGGGTGACTCGACACTCTAGGATCGTTTTGGATGTCTTAGGCGATAATCTAGTAGTTGGCTGTATATCAACCTCTCACGACCAATATAGTGACACTGGAGCTTTTTCGCCAGGAGTTCATCGCCGGTGTGTATTTTGGTGGATTACATGCGTTTATCTCCTCACAGATCAGGGGGAGCATTCTCTCCGAAGAGTGTGTTCTCGATATCATCCAAATCATCTTGGCGGCATTTTGAGTTGCCATTGGAGCACCACAGGTCTTGCAAGGCATTTCTCCTGCCTCATCTGCACTAGTTGTTTCTACACCTCCTGCTCCACTGACAGACAATGGTCGTCCACCTAGTGAAAAGGGACTCAACTACTTTCCACCATGTACCTATTGTGGAAAGCAGAATCATCCATCCAACAAGTGTTGGAAGCCATTCGAGCGACCTTTATCCGCTCAGGCACTAGTGGAGACTCCATTCGGCCTAGTCGTTCTAGTTGCACCACAACCATCAACCCTTCCCTCATCTGCCTTTCAGGTGACCCTCACACCAGGCGAGATGGATGCAGTGTGACATTATAGAGAATTCTCCGCAGCTTCTTCATCCTCGGTGACGTCTATCCCGTCTAGTTTATGCACACGTGCCTTTCTTGCATTTTCATCTTCATCATGGATTATTGACTCAGTATCTTCCAAGCACATGACTGGTACCTCTTCTGTCCAATCCTTGTATACTCTCACTCTTCTATATTCTCCTTTTGTCACCATTGCTGATGGTCTGACATGTCTAGTCTGAGGTCATAGTGATGCCACTGCCTCATCACACCTACTCCTCACCCATGTACTTCATGTTCCTCGGTTTCGGACCAATCTCCTCTCATTTAGCACCATTACTCATACTCTGTAGTGCTCTGTCACATTTTACCCTACCTATTGTACTTTGCAGGACCTGCATACTGGGCGGATGATTGGCTTGGGCCGTGAGAACAGACGTGGGATGTATGAGCTCATCACTAATGACAACCGCTAGAGCCCTCGGGCATTTCTGCCTACCTTATCTTCCAAACTATCTTCTCTTTTGTAGCATCAATGTCTAGGACACCATTCTTTTGAAAAATAAATAAAATATTTCCTTCTCTCAATAAATTATTGTGTGAATCATGTCAATTAGGGAATCATCATCTCACTTTAACCTTGTCCACTGCGATAATTGGGGTCCTTCTTGCACTTCATCTATTGCCGGCTACTAGTACTGCATCCTCTTTATTGATGATCATACCTGAGTCAATTGGACCTACATTCTCCGGGATTGCACTGAAGTCCCTACTACAATAACTTACTTTTTCACTGATGTACAAACACAATACTCCACTACACCTTAAGTCTTCTACAGTGACAACGCCCTAGAGTTAGTTCAGTCCTCAGTTCAAAGCTTCTTTGCTGATCGTGGCACCATTCATCAGACATTATGTCCTCACATCTCGCAATAAAATGTCATAGCTGAATGTAAACACCGTTCCCTTATTGACATAGCTCACATATTACTGATTGAGATGCATTTCCCTTCTTACTTATGGTTCAACGATATCCTCACTACTACATATTTTTAAAATTGTCTTATCTCTTCTTCACTCAATGGTGACATTCATCTTCGTCATCTACATCCCACTTCCACTCTCTTCCCTCTACCTCCGCAAGTGCTTGGATGTGTTGCCTTTATCCAAGATCACTTAATCTCTCTCTCCAAACTTTCTCCTCGTGCCAAAACGGCGACTTGATCGGCTACTCTCCGACACAAAGAAGGTATTGTGTTCTCTTTCTCGACACTCGTACCTCTATCATTTGCACAAATGTGACATTCCATGAAGATTTCCCTCTCTTTTCTCTAGACACAGCTCCTCCTCGTGTTCCCGTAACGTCTCCACCAGGTTTCTCTCCTCAGCTTGATGTTACGAGTATCCCTTCTTATCTTCGCATCTGTCTATGTTCCACCTACTTGACTTTTCCTCATCCATCCTCGACTCCGGCTCTGTCTCCCTCCCGGGCAGCACATGCAGATCCTCCCACATCTGATGGTGACTCAACATCTACCTCTCCAGCCCAACTCCCGCCTCTCCAGCCCCGGAATCCTCTTCTCCCACTAAGGACCTTCACCTCCCCATTGCCCTGTGAAAGGACACCCGTGCGTGCACTCATCACCCTATATATCATTATATTGCCTATGATCATATTTCCCCCTCCTTTCATCTATTTGCCTTGGATATGGCCTCTGAGTCAATATCTAGGGGGTATGAAGAAGACGCACAAGTAGCTGCGTGGAAAGCTGGCATGGGTCTTGATGTCCAGGCCACATGTCTCAGGGCACATGGACCTTGGTTCCTTGCCCTCGTGATCGTAGTATTGTCTCTTGCAAATGGTTATTCACAGTGAAGCACAATCCCGATGGGTTCATTTCCAGACATAAAAATTGATTAGTGGCTCGTGGCTTTGCACGGTTCTATGGGATCGACTATAGAGAGACTTTCTCTCCGGCTATTCAATTGAATTCCATTCATGTGATTCTCTCCTTGGTAGTTAATCCAGCATGGGGTATGCACCAGCTTGATGCCTAGAATGCTTTCTTATATGGTGATTTGGAGGAACATGTGTTCATGGAGCAACCTCCAGGGTTTGTTGCTCTGGGGGAGTTAACTAAGGTGTGTCATCTGTAGAAAGCGATTTATGGCCTCAAGCAATGTCCTTGGGTGGTTTGCCAAATTTGGAGGTCTTCTCAAACAATTTGGTTTCACTCCGTGTCAAGCCGACCCTAGTGTGCTCACCAAACGCACACCTGTATTATCATCCTCGCCATCTATATGGATGATATGCTTATTATAGGCAGTGACATCGAGGGCATTCAGAGCACCAAGGCCTATCGCCAGCAGCACCTCAGTCTTCGTGATTTGGGCACTCCGCGGTATTTTCTTGGTATCAAGTTCACTTACCAGGGCAATAAACTCTCACTATCCCAGCACAAGTACGCACCTGATATACTTCACGAGACAGGATTTCAGTGGTGCAATCCCGCACTCTCAAATAGAGATCCGTTCTCCGTTTTGGGACATGTCTTCACCACTCCTTCAGGCTGACCAGTATTGACGACTCGTTGGGAACCTCATCTATCTGAGAGTGACGCGTCCTGACATCGCGTATGCGGTTAGTGTTCATATCCAGTTTATGCAGGAACCAAGTCAAGTTGATTGGGCAGGAGCTTTACGGGTACTAGCATACATCAAGAGTGCACCTAGGCGAGGGCTTCTTTATCAGAGACATCGTCACCTTCGCATTGAAGCTTATTCAGATGCATCATGTGCAGCTGACCTAGGGGATCAAAAATCTACGACTTGCTATTGCACTTATGTCAGCGGTAATCTGGTTACATTGCAATCTAGGAAGTAGAAGGTGGTCACCTGCTCCAATGCGGAGTCCAAGTATCACACTATGGCCTCCACATCACAAGAGATGGTATGGCTTCAATGTATGTTACAAGAGCTTGGTGCAGAGGCTTCGACACCAATGCCAATGTATTGCGATAATCAAGAGGTTATCTTTCATTGCTAAAAATGAATTATTTCACGAGCAAACCAAGAACAGTGATGGAGACTGCCATCATATTTGCGACAAAGTAATGGCAGGGATCATATCAACTCCATTTGTTGCATCGTCCTAGAAACTTGCGGACATCTTCACCAAGAGCCTGTCGTGCATCTCCTATGACGGGATCAACACCAAGTTGGGCATGTTCGATTGATATGCTCCAGCTTGCGGGGGAGTATTAAACAAGGGTCCTATTTGTGGGCCTCAGTAAGTGGGCCCCAGCCCACTTACTCACCTCTCTCTCTCTCTCTCTCTCTCTCTCTCTCTCTCTCTCTCTCTCTCTCTCTCTCTCTCTCTCTCTCTCTCTCTCTCTCTCTCTCTCTCTCTCTCTCTCTCTCTCTCTCTCTCTCTCTCTCTCTCTCTCTCTCTCTCTCTCTCTCTCTCTCTCTCTCTCTCTCTCTCTCTCTCTCTCTCTCTCTCTCTCTCTCTCTCTCTCTCTCTCTCTCTCTCTCTCTCTCTCTCTCTCTCTCTCTCTCTCTCTCTCTCTCTCTCTCTCTCTCTCTCTCTCTCTCTCTCTCTCTCTCTCTCTCTCTCTCTCTCTCTCCCTCTCCCTCTCCCTCTCCCTTTATTTTTATTGGGCACGTAGTCACATCGTCCTAACACACTCTCTTCACAATCATTAAATGGTGAGTAATCCAAGTGCAAACCTCAAATAAGTGATAAAAACTAAGTATCCAACATTTTTTACTAATCTGACTTGTTAATATCATACGTCCAAATATTTAGAATTTTTTTTGACATTATTTATATTCTGAATTTAAATAATGTGAAATATTTCTCTAAAAACTTTCATATTATGCCAAATGGAATAGTTAGGACGAGATTAAGATAGAAATATACAAAAATAACATTGAACCTTTGAAAATTCAAAACTAGAAGAAAGATGCAAATGAAATAGCAGGGAGTTGATTATGCTGCCGTTTATTGATACTGCGAATAGCTCATTTCAAACCATGCATATTTTAGCCTCTAGACGTATCCTTGTGGTCTTCAGCATGCAAAATCAACACAGTAAAAGATCGAGAGGATGTTCGCGCCATTCCATTCACACTTAGAATCATAAAAATGAAGCATAAAAATAAAAGGGACCCCAAGGAAAAAACTTGCATGGCTTTTTATCACAAAGGAGTAAAGAGTATTCTATCCTTAATGTGGTTGATGATAAATCCCTTATATATGTGTATTATATCCTGCTTGTATGATAATGATGGTTAGTTCCTTACCAAATTATTTTAATCGGGGTATATTTTTTTAATATTTGCCTATTTGAATTATGGGTTGAAGAGTGAGCTAGGAAGTTGTATGGGCCAAAGAATTGTCTTAATATGAAATGAAAAATTGTCTATGTCAACTCAGCCTAATCTGTCAACTTAGAGTCATCTGAGTGAACTCAGTCTTACTAGATTAAACTCAGACCCAGCTGATTCTACACAACCTAAATTGATTTAACTAAGATTCAAACAAAGAATATACATGCAGAGTTAAATAAAGCACAACTGAGTAAAATCAGATTCTAAGAATGTCAAATTACACCTCACTACCATCTTCACACACCACTGACGCATGTTCAAGAACAAACCCATATCTAGCTGTTGATCAGAATACTATGTCAACATCATTTCTGTCAAAATAAATCTGATATATATTTAATCGTTACCAAGTGGTAGACCCTGAGTTTGATTGAAGGATGTGATTCACAACTTTATTCGGAATGCAATTTTGACTAATATGATTTGTTGAGGAGCAAGAAAATTGAGCTTAAATAGAGGTGTCTATAGAAGAGATACATAGGTGGGAAATTCACATCCTGCATTGATCCACTGGTTTTTATCAGAAACCAGGTTAGTTTGTCTTGTTAATCAACATCAATTTCTCACATAATATATGTTTAAAATTCCTGAGATTTTGTAACTATAATGTACATTTTCTTGAGTTTTTCAATTGAACTTCCTTCCTAGTGCATCATGCTTATTCCCCCATAAAAAATAACATCAATACAACAATTTGAAGACAGAAATATCTACTTATTCCCTTTTGTTCACTGTTCCAAATTTGTTCCAAAACCATTTCTAACGTAAAATCAAAATTTTGAGACTAAATGTATGGTTTTATCTGAACTCTAATGACCTATTAAGATCTAAACCATCCATCATCTGACAATCCTTGATTATTTTTTGGCATGGTCAACTTTTAAAACCTGATAAATCATTCAAAGCAAGTGTAAAAAATATTTTTTCACATATTTCATGTGCCTTCACCAAGGAATTTATGTCTTCCTTATTGTTGTGTTTGTCTCCTCGTTTACTTTGAGTCTATGAATGGATCCTATCACAGTAAGTTTCGCCACAAAGGTTTTGGCATGACAAGGTATTTCTAGACTATTTCACAAGTAGTTGGCGTTGTAAAGCTTGATTTTCTGGTCCACTGACAAACTTATTCACAGACAAAAGAATTAGCTCTTAATCTTCTGAAATATGTTGGTATAGGGCGGTATTGTCTGACCTAAACTCTTATGGAATCACAATTGAACATAGAGCCATTATCATATAATTATTCTATTAGACCTAGGTCATGATTATCGGTTGAAGGGGAAACTGAACTATCTTACCTTGACTCCCCCAGATATCACGTTTTCTGTCACTATTCCGAGTTGAATCTAGTGAACTTTTTGCTACAAATCTGTGTATGGTCAGCTATCTTTTGATGTTCGAATCACGATCTGGGTACTGAACCTGGCTATATAAAAATGTAATCTTCATCTTGATTGTATCTCCACTCTTAGTCAAAAGCACTTATTTTCTTCAGTTCAGTCTCTTAAACGTCAAATCCCATCAACGCAAAAATTTAGAAACTTATAAACTATGCATGTGTACATAAATGCATCCATCCATACATACATACGAACATGCATACATACATGCAAACAGATAAAGTCCACAAAGTAAGATACAATAATGTAACTTCTCTCACATACGATTCCGTGA